>NC_079443.1:34823649-35182399 GCF_903798145.1 Danio aesculapii
TGGATATTGGATAAGATGAAATGGCCAAGCATCCAGCCCGAAATATACAAATATCTCATTGAGACTCCAAGTGATTTTACAAGAGAGAACTTAAATGCCTGCAAGTCTTTGGATGCCAACAATTTTGTTCTGTGTGGTCATGTGCAAGAAATAATGTTCCGTGATTACCAGATTCAAATCTTTGTAGTGCTAAAAAAAATCGAGGTTCTGCCTAGCCAAAGATGAGGAAAGAAGACAGAACTGTACAAGGCCTGGGTAATCGTCAACAAGCAAAACAACTGAATTCTGACAGCGAACGGCACCTGTATGGCAGGGTATGTGAATGTACATTTTTACGTTTCATTCTAGCCATTCAGTGTCTGCAGTTTAAACAACCATATTTAACTGTTTTTGCTGAAATTGCTGCTATTAAAAACGAGTAACGTGTATGATTCAGCATAGTGTGAACTTACCTGATATAAAAAAAACTGCAGAGTCAAGCATTTTTAATTAGGTCCTCACTCCATTCACTCTTTAAAGCCTGTTGGCCAAAAACGTCTACGTTTGGCATTAAAAGCAGTGTGCTGTACGGTAAAATAAAAATTTTCTATTTTTGGACTTAAATTTGGAATCCTACCGCACAACACGACATATTTGCTATTGCAACCAGTCTTTTTTTGACGTAGGTTAGTAATTTCCCTATAGTGGACTAGACACGGCGCAGAACGAATCTACGCTACTTTCTCAATAAATCCATGTTAGCCATTAGCAACAAAACTAAAGTGACTGGCCAGACAGAAGCCCTGCCATGACACAAATGAAGTGAGTAAAAAATATTCATGTGTCTATTTATACGCAAGCCTGTTGTGAACACCCCATAAGAGATCCAGAAAATGCTTTCATTCAGTGCGAGTACAGCATTAGAAAAATTGGAGGTGTGGCATGGTGCGGCTGTTCAGACCAATGACTGTATAAAATATGGACAACACGACAGCGCCATTTCCCATTGAAGGCTTTGAGGGCAAAAAGCCTCCATGACGGGCACAAACTGTCGCAAAAGACTGCTGAAATTGGAGCCTGGGCATGCGCAGAAGGATTGTCTGATAGAGCCAGAGGAGGAGCCGCGGAATCGAGCACTATCGACCACTAATCGACCGCCGGCATCTGCACTATAACAACGGCTCGCTGATGTAAATATAAGCACTTACGTTTAAAAACACGCAATAATATACGATTTAAAAACTGTGTGATGTAAGCTATTATAATTTAATAAAAGCAATACATGTTGGACTGCAGAAATAAACAATCTCATACACTCTAGCCTGAGTTAGACTAATATGAGCACAAAACATATTCTCTTTATAACAGGGTTGTTATTTGTTATCTTCATAGGGGTAGAAATAACACTTGTAAAATATGAACAATAACATAAACAACACAAACATTTTTAGAAAGGTTTTTTATTTTTAATTAGCAATCAACAGAACTCAAAATATAGCCTACACACCATAGATAACGATTTACCATGCGGGATAAATACAGCAAGATTTCTAAATATAAACATGATATTTACACATCCCAACCCTGTAATTCTTCATTTTGGACAAAACTTCGCAGTATTAATGCATCAACTGATGTCCATCAGCTGCTGCAACATCGCTTGTATTGTTTAGTATTTTTGCTTGTTTGTTGTTTGCGTGTTTTATTTGTTGTTTTTTGCCTCCGTTTTCATTTGGTTTATTCAATGCCTTCATTATATCTGACAAAGAGTCGGGCCGAGGGGTAAGTCTCCGGCGCAGGCGAGAATCTAGCCGGAACTGGCCTGAGTGTATTTTGCTATCTGGGTGGCTAGGCGGATATCAAAAACCTTGACCTTACCAAATAAACAGTGTTCGACCAGATCATGTATGTCAGAAACTATAGTTTACTGCTGAACTCATTTTATCATGGTAAAATAACACCGAAATCAAACAATAACACTTCAGTCTCCTGCCGAAGCTCAGACGGTCTGCTTTGAGAAACTGTCGATCACAGCTGCTAATCACGATGACACGCCCAGCAATAAATAACTGCTAAAAACAAACTGTTCACAAAAATAAAGATCTGCACCTATATATCAGCATGATAACCAGTGCCTTAATTGACCAAAACCATCTTTCGGGACATTTTATTGCAAGTGTAATTAATTTCTTTATTTGGGCTCAAGTCTTCTTCATTAACACTGAGGAGGCGGGCTTTATGACTTGTACTGCAGCCAGCCCCCAGGGGGCGATCTAACGGTTGAGACCTTCACTCAAAAGCAGGCTTGCGGCACACTTGGTTCAGACTGACACAGGCACAAGGAGTCATGGTGTTAATTTGTTTCTTTTAATGACTGCAGTAAAAAATATGAACAATTATTTATACTGTACAACCGTACAAGCTAAAAATGCTCATTTATTTTTATGGGCTTCTTGAAGAAAATTAAGTACACTACTAGTACATTGATATTAGTATACTTACTAAATAAAGTATACTTCTATACATGACCTTTGCTTTAATATACTTTTTACTAAGGGTGTGTTTACTAACTTAATAAGATCAGTCTTGTACAGCCAGGGGTAGTATTGCCGCTCTGACCCAAGTTGGGTCAAAGTTAGAGATGCTCTGATCAGAATTTTTGCAGCCAATACAGAGTACTGATTCCTTGTCATGGTGATCGGCCGATACTGAGTACCAATTCTGATGCTTCAAGCTTTATAATGCATTGCGCACATTTTCCCTCCAAGTATGAACCTTAAGAGAAGATCTTGCCTTACCTAAGAGAATAAATCATGGATGCTGCAAATAATCCCTTAAACACGTCTCTTATAACCATTTAGGTGTGAACATGTCATGGCCAGAAGCAGCTGTATAGAAACAATGGCTGCACTTGCAACAAAGAGAACATCACTCGCACGAGGTGCCAACGCATCTGTATATATTTTAGCTGCTGTGACGCGAGCACATGGATTGCCCCCACACATCATTTACCTGTGTTGTGGCTGCTTGCAGGCTATGCATACGGGAGCGCATGTGGGTCTTCGGTCCTGGCGCATGCACTCATTCCCATACAGCGGTGAGTGGCTATGTTAAACTACACCATGCGCGATTTAGAGAGCAGAAATTTGTAATCGTGCGACCATGTAGAGACAGAAATCACATGCCGTTGTGTAAATAAGATATTACATACAGCTATTTAGCTTGTTTATTAAAGAAGTTGTGATCTGGTGCTATATATAAAATACAATTAACTTGAGTTCGAGGGTGGCTGGGCAAGCCGTTGGGAGGATGGGGCGCCCCTCATGTTATTTTAACTTATTATTTCTGTAATTAATTATTTCACAAGCACATCAAAAGCCTGTTTTAACTTTCAGCTTTTGTCAGTAAAAGTCATGGAACTTGACATTTGGTTTAAAGTGGGAACTCTGTACGGTGGAGGCGAGACCCATGTGCAAGCAACATATGATGAGAGAGGCGAGAAATGCATCTGAGTAGCATACAATGTTGAGAGAGGTGAGACGTCTGCATGAATAGTATACTATTATGAGGGAGGCAAGACATTTGTATGTGTATTTAAAAAAAAAAAAAAACTCTACCTATTTTAAGTCCGTGGGCACAGTTAGAACTCAAGATACAAATTATTATTTGTATAGAATTATGACATGCATCTATTGTTATTGCCCTAAAATAAATGTATTCATTTTGTTAAATAATAACATTACTGATCCAAAGTTCTCAATGATCTTAGATGACTAGGGTTGGGTACCGCAACCTGATGCCATTATAGCACCGGTACCTTTGTAACCGGTATGTACCAGATCAAATCAGCATATGAATTTCGGTGCCACTGGTGCTGCGACAAGGACGTAAAAAAGGGGTGCATCAAAGGCACACACAGGTACGCGTTGTCACACCATCTCTAAACATTTTATCCTAAACAACTTTGAGAAATACAAACAGGCGATGTCAGGCGTTTGTTCTTGTTGCTTAGGGAATGGAAGCATGCAACGCATGCAATACAGCGCATTCGGTGAGTGAGCGACTGTCTTCAGATCAACACGCATGATCGCGTTCATCAAATTTGCTTAAACTAAGCGTTCTAAAGCGTATTTTACAAGCAAGGATTCTGACACAGCAACGTGTGCACTTGCTCTCTGTCAGTGACGGTGCTGTGCGCATTAGCCTAGTTCCCCGCATTTGTCAGAGGTTGACGCCCAAAAAACTCGTTTAGTTTTGCCTTCGTTCATCTTTGATTTCTGTCTTCAACACATGATTTATTTACAACACATTTTTAAACATAATTGTTTAACTAGTTTCTAATATCTACTTTTTTATCTTCCCCATGGTGACAGTCAGTGCATAACATTTTAATAGTTTTGCAAGACAGTTGTATTCAGACAAAAAGTCCCTTTAAGTGTTTTATAGTCTTTTATTCCGATTAAAGTGTTATTTAAAGACTTAATCAGTTAACTACGAAAGTTGAAATTAGTCAAATTATTTTGTAACTGATTTGTTGTGTATATCAAAAATATACAGTAAATATTTCCTAAGGAGGCTAATAATACTGACCTTAAATTTATTTTAATTAAAAACTGCGTTTATTCAAGAAATAAACAACAAGAAATGCAATTTATGACTCTATTTTTTATTTTTATAGGAAACTGAAAATTTTCTGAAATATTATTTTAATTGAATGGGAGGGCAAAATAAATTGACTTCAACTGTAGGCCTATCTGTTAAACAGGTGCAACAATGTGCCTTGATGTACTTGAATGTAAGAAATGTTATCCTACACCAGTACAAAGTTACTTGTCAAATAAATGAACAAGGAAGAATATTTAGAGTTCAAGTTATTCAATTATCTTGTTTATGAAGATGAAAAAAATGACTTTGAATATTTTTTTAAGTATTTTGTGATGCATGTTAAAGTGTGATCATGAAAGAAACATTCAAAAAGCAACTCATGTAAACCCCTTGATCATATTATTGTCTTGTTCAGATTAAGGCAAATCATTAGATTACTGATAACCATGTAAACATAGTCACAAGCTCCAATCCTAGAAAAAAAGGAGTTCAGTATTTTGATGACAGCCTTTCCACAGGTTAGTAATAAGCTAATGTAATTTCATAATGCAAATCCTAAATTCATGCTAACCAACAAATGATCAAAGAAAATATTTTAATGAAATTCAAATATATAAAATATGAATTGATGTTTACTTTAAATTTTAATTGTATTGATCTATTAAAATAAATTTTTTAAAGATTTTTGTCAAATAAAAGATTTTTCTAGTCATCCATCTTAATTTTGTGGCTTAAGTATCTGTTCAGACACCGTTTTGGCACGGTACCGTTTTAAATGTATCGAATTAGCACCGGTATCGAAATAACCCCAAACGATACACAACCCTACAGATGACAGAGTTCCCAATGACAGGATAGGCCAATGCAGTGTGTCTGTTCACAGTACACAGTCTTAAGATGCTGTGCAGGGGTAAAATTGGCTCATCACATCTTTTTTTTGTTTTACTGCAGTGTCTAGCTTTCTTTTTTTTCCCCCATGCAGAGCACATCCTCAAAGTGTGTCGTCTCCATTATTAGAACTGTTGTAATGCCTGCTGTTGCAATGAGCCGAAAAGTGTCCTCTTCTGCATTTCACATGTTTGTTTTTCCCTGTTTACTTCTGTCATCCCATCCTGCAGTGAGCGAGAAGCCTAACGGCAGGCGTATGTTGTGTGAGTGATGAAAAATGCCTAGCGGTAACAAGTGAGAGAGGGAGAAGCGGAGAGCAGCGTGTCATCTCTCGGCTGCTGCCGCTGCTCTCTCCTGAATAGTAATCAGTATTAGAGAGAGAGACACACTGGTAATCCTGCAGCATTATCTACTTGCCAGTCGAGAGCCATAGAGAACGAGCGAACATGTAGGAAGCAGTTGGTCAATGGAGACTTGCTCAGCACAAAAGACATGCTATGGTCAGTAATCCACGTTTTGTTTGTTGCAGGATGTCTGTATGAAGCAGATAGGTGTGTGTTTGTACGTTTTATTTGTTTCGAATGATTCATTGGCATGTATGCACTGTGATTAAATGTTTGACTTTGAATGCTAGTCCATGGCAATAATTCTCTATTGGTGACCATTTTGGGCTTATCCTGGAAAAAAATTAGTTTGGTATCTGTTTTTAGTAACTCTGTCATATTTGAACTCTATTGAATGCATTATAATGGACAGGCTGGTTGTAAGTGTCGACTGTTGGAACGTCCTGCACGCTGGACATCAGGGCATTGTAATGCATGGCCATGTTCCTCAGTTGTTGCTATGCAGGTGCATGGGTTTCCACAAACTACCTCTACGCTAGGACGTGTTTCAGTGCTTTATTTAAAAGGTGAAAGAGGGTTTGCTTTTAAGCTGGTTTCTTGGTAACCTGAACAGCTGGTGGTTCTTCATGCCTAGGGTTGTCAAAAGGGTTGTGATTAAGGTTGTGATCATGCTGCTCACAGAGTGGTTTCTGTGCCTCGCCATATTTTTTTGTACAACACTAACTGTCTCGATGACTGCAGGATCACATCCAGCTGACCTTGCTGCTGCATTTCATCTCATAAGGCAAATCACTTCAGTAGCTATAGGAGTTAAAGCTTTTATTAATTAAATAAAGGCTTTTTTCTCTATCTCATTAAAGTAATTCATCTTGCCATTTGCTTTTGTGTTAAACTATTTAGAATCCCAATTTTCTGGATTACTGTTGCTATAGTACAGTTAAAAATTGCAGTACTTTTAATTTTGTTGTAATTTAGTGTAAAGGCACATTGTGTATCTATATATTTTAGTTGTTTTTTTGTTGTTGTTGTAAAAATAATAAAATAAATATATATTGTAAGTGTGTGTGTATATATATATATATATATATATATATATATATATATATATATATGTATATATATATGTGTATATATATGTATGTGTATGTATGTATGTGTGTGTGTGTGTATGTATGTATATATATATATATATATATATATATATATATATATATATATATATATATATATATATATATATATATATATATATATATATATATATATATATATATATATTTTTTTTTTTTTTTTGCAATAAAATTGCTGTTTGACATGAGACAAAAATATGTTTATGCTTTAAATATGATGGTATTACAATTTTTTTATGTAGCACAGCAAAAAGAATATACAGAAAATGTAATTGTGCATGCATTGAATTTAATTGTTTTTATTTCAGGGTGTCTGCAGGGTTTTAAAAAGTCTTTAAAAATCTTAAATCTCAGAATCCAAATTTAAGGCCCTGAAAATATTGAAATATTACTGAAATATTGTGTTGTAGGTCTTAAATCCTTTTTTTAAACGGGTCTTAATTTTATTTTGTTCATGTATTGCTACCCAATCTGGCCAACACCCATACAATCACGAACAACCCATCTCAATAAAACTTAGCATAATAGTTTAATTATTTTCCTAACAAAAACATTTGTTTAAAAGTCCTCCATGTATTTACTGCTGAGGACACCAACCTGGACAGATTGTTGTGCATAGATTTAGTTTATAGTTTTTTTAAAGAGTTTATTTTAGGGGAAAAAAAGTATATGGATACAAGTAGGACTTGCTTTTTTTTACACAATATTTACAATATATGTTGCTGAAAAATATCTAATATATAAAAAATGTGTATTATTAATTGTTATTGTATTATTAAATGTTTTATATACTAATCATTTTTGATAGGCCAAATAAAAATCTTTTTCATCCGTGCCGTTTGAAAAATTCCTTGTTGTTTAGCCCTTTATGAGTCTAACATTTCATTCATACTGGTCTAAAAAATGTGTTAAGTCTTAAATTTAACTTGGTGAAACCTACAGAAACCCTGTATTTACACTTATTTATATATTATAAATATTTATTTTAGTATATTTAAATATTGTTTATTTTTCATTATTTTAAGTAATAAATCTTATTTATTTGAAAATTACAATCATTTATTGTTTGGTATATTTTGGCCTTGATTGCACAGAATTATCTGATATCGTAATTATGTGAGATTCACCCATAAAAATGAATGTAAAACATTGGCAGCTGATGAACACATAGTTATGAGACCTTTTCTGAATGGTTAGAAGCTGCATTTTTTTAAACACATCTGGTGATCATAAGTCTATGGCCAACATCCAAATGACTAATAATCATCATCTCACTGGATGTGGAGTCTCTGGGTACTTTGATAGATGGAATAGTGATTGAGGTTGTTTTGGGAAAACGGTGATTGATGCATGTCCACAAGTTCTCTCTCCATTCTATAATAGTATTCTATTTTCATTTAGCTGAATTTAGTTGAATGTGTTTTTAATGGAGTTATAATGATAAAGGTTTGCGTTATTATTCCCATATGGCTCTTTCCAGATTATTAGAGGCAGCAGATTTATTTTTTTGGAGGTATAACAGCATTGAATGGAGTAAAAAGTATTTTCACTGCAGCCAGTTTCGTTTCTTGGGTCATTATGTTGGTATGGTATTGGGATGCCAAAATTAATTTGTGCATATCTGTTGGACCTCAGCTTGATGATTTAGTATATAAAAATACTCATTTTCTGTAACTGTTAGCAACCCTTTCCAGTCTAATCAAACTTCATCTTGCCTTGCAGCATTTTCAGCTGGCATTGATTGACTCCACACCCTGCACTTTGTCCAAAGCTGAAAGTAAGTGCCTTCCTAAAAATGTTCTCTCTTATTTTTTTATTAAACATCATTTTTAGGAACTTGCATTGTATCCATGAGCGTTTTTTTAACCAGTAAAGACAAATTGTTGTCTCTTTGAGAGGATTTCAAAGGAAAAAGGTTGGCTTGCCTTTTGCTCAGTGTTCCCTCAATTAGATTTTTCCCTGTACCATTTCCATCCTCCCTGAGACTGTAGTTGCCAGGGAAACTGCATGACTGGATTCAGCTGTGTTGCCTTGCATACGGGCAGCAATGATATGCTTGAAGTGCACAAAGGGCAAGCTAATATTCGTCTTCCTGGTGTCTGTATGCCTGTGAGCTTATTATTGCTCAAGCCGCGAAGACAAAGATACGCCGGTTTAATTTTTGACTTTATCAGATTTGGACGTACTGTTTGCATCAGAAAAAGGATTTACAGTATTAATCAGTTCCTCTTTTTGTATCCACAGTTCAGTTCCACATTGCTCATGTATATGAAATTCAGGTGAGTGTTCCCCTTTTGTGATGATTTATTAAAGATGCTTAAAGGAAGTTTCACTGATACTCATGTTTTGGGGTGAAATGTTCTGTATATTTTCTGTTATTATAGCCCCCTGTGCTCAAGTGACTGTTTGCTTGCATTGGAATGTTTGTTTTTTCTGTTCATATGCATGTTTAAATTTAGCATAAATGTGTTTCTCACTGAATTATGATGGATTTTTCACTCATTTTCAGAATAAAAAAAAAAAACTGGTTAAAGTAGACGCTTTGCGTACATATGCTTTGTGTATTTAAAACCAAAATGGGATAGTAATAATGTAGCCATCTATAATTTTATGAAAATTGTGTTAAAAAAAACGTTTATAAATGTATAAAGAAATTGTTCCATGTGCTTTATAGTATTTATTTAATTAATCTCCCCCAAAGGTCAACATCTGCCAAGAAAAAGCAGACCAATTGCTGAATTTCAAATAAGGCAAAGTACCTAAAAATGTCTCTGTTTGGTATGCTTTTTAGTGCACTTGCACACCTAAAGTGTGCACAAAAACCGGTCCATCACAATGTGTAGAATTACTGAATTTATACCCTCTTTCAAAAAAATCAACAAATTGCTAACATTGATAACTCAATAGTATTTTAGTCAAAAGAATATGATCACACCGGCTTTCTAGAGATGTAACAATTCACCTGACTCGCGATTCGATACGATCCATGATACTAATCTCACAATTCACGATTTAGTCGAAAATTTTTTTAAACAAAGATATTTGAGACAAATTTGACATCAACGTTTACAAAAAAAAATCTTTTCTGCGATAACTAAATTATAATTTTAAAACAAAATCCAATTAAAAAAGTGACTAATGCTAACTAAAGAAGACTCTTTAATATAAACAAACAAAAACTGCGACTTAACTTTTTTTTTTTTTTTTTTTTGAATATGTTTTCTGTCGTAACTGAGATTTTTGCACATTGACAATGTCCCCTGCTGATACGAAAACTCTTTCACTGGGAATTGAGATGGCTGATGTGGAGAAGAAAGCCTTTCCTAAACCAGAGAGCAGTGTATACAGAGGTGGTCAATAACCCCCTGTGCTCTTGGGGCTGGCCACTGGCATTAAATGCTGATTGTAAAATATGATTTAATAAGCAATTATTAAAATATGCTAAATAAACTAAACTAAATTGAAAAAGAGAGAGTAAAAAAGGAACAATCTAATACCTGGTTCTGTAACAGCACAGCTTTCTCATTCAGTCTGAAAAACATCTTCACACTTTCGCTATGAAAACACTGATGGCACGGTGCAATCTTCGTAGCACTCATCAAAGCAAGCATAGCTGCCAATCCACTGGTCCGCGTGGTTTGGCCTATTAATAGCTTTTTGCGTATAGACATCTGTGACAGTAGTTTTTCACTGTGCTCCATCATATTCGTTGTTCTGTTAGTGTGAGTAAATGTTTGCACACAGTGTGTTTGTTTGACACCTCACTGCTGTCATTTTAGTCTGCCGCCCCACATATTCCTCGCCACTGTGCAGGTAAAGCGAGTTTGCGCCTGTAAACACAGCCCCCCCTCTGTTCAAAACACGCATCGCAATTGATTCAACATTTGCACCAGTTTGAATCTTCACAAATTTGAATAAATTTTCCACCGACTAACGGTGAATTGTTACATCTCTATGGCGTTCTATTTCTGATTCTTTTTCTCCTTTATCTCTGTTTATTTGGGATGCAAACCTGATCATTATTTTAGGATCTGCACGAAAACCATAAACGAGGTGGTCTTGGCCCGTTTTAACTCAGAAGCAGTTCACTTGTAGTGAGCAAGCAATCTGACTCAACGGATGAACAAGCTGGGCTTTATCACAATGGCTAATGAGTCTGTGAAAAATGCCATTGTTTGTCCAATGCCTCTATGAATTAATTCATGAGTTAACTTGGAGCAAAGATGATGTGTAATTCTGAATGGAAATTTGGTCAAAAGAAGACCTTTTAAAGTGACCATTCAGAACACACAGCCTTGACTGCTGTTCAAAAGGATAGAATAATATAACAAAAGCTACAATAAGCACACACAGTTGCTGTTTATCAGTTATGATGAGTGATTGATATGAGCAGAATACCCAAACAATAGAGAGATATTCTATGAGCAGTCAGATCAAAGTTTACTTGTATGCAAGAAATGTTTGTCCGTTTTGCCTTATAAAAAATGAACCAAAACCAAAAAGAAATTGCATCATCGTAACCGTTTTGGAGCAAAGCAAAGAGTCTACAGTTATGAAAATGCTCTTAATCTAAACATTAGATGCAGTGCTTAGCATACATAAGTACACCCCTCACAAATCTATCATTTAAATTCATATTTTTAATAGGTTAAGTTACAAATACGTTTAAGTTAATAGGTTAAGTTAAGTTAGACAAATTACAATGTTATGTCTAACGAAATAACTTACGATAATAGTCCAAAAACTAGCACAGCCAAATTTATATGTTATAGCTAAATATTAAATATTAATAAAAAAAAGAGGAAAAATCAAGAGAAGCTAAATTATTATTTTTAATTTAGTTGACATTTTGTAGGTTGTAATTATTTTTACAATATTTAGCTTGAATTTAATTGCATTCTCTTTCAATTTCTAAATATGTTTCATGACTAAAATATTATTTTAATAAATATATCTGTTTAATAAATCTGTTTTGTTTAAATGCACCAAAATACATTGCCTATATTCACTGAGAAATGGGTAAAATAAATTTTCAAAATGGGGTTTACTCTGTTATGCTGAGCACTGTATATCTTACAGTTTCTAAATCTTCACTATTAAATTGTGTTTTCCATATGATTTTAAAATTTCTACAGACCAAAAAAGTAGAATTAGTCATATTTACAGGTTCTTTGTCATAAATGACTGCTTGGAAATGTAGCAGGTCCTAAAGATGACAGGGTGTTTTATTGGTGCTTGGCTTTTCTTTTGCTCCGTTAATTTCCCCTGCCTAAATATAAACACTTGATTAATGGATTTACTTTTTTAGGTGCCACCTAAAATCCTGTGTGAGTGTTCAGCCAAGGGATCTCCTCTATACCTTCAAATGTTTGCTCCAACTTACCTTTACTAAGTCTGTGTGATAAGGGGCATTGTCCCTCATTCAGTCTTTTTGTTCAACTAGAACTGTTAGATTTGATTTGAAGATGATATAAACGTACATCTTTTTTCTATCAAACCTTTAACCTGCCAGGCAGGCACTAGGTTTTACAATGGGTTGATTTTATTGTACACCACACAAAGATGAGTTTGCTCTCATGTTTGTAAGCCCATTCCTGTTTGGAGTCATATTGCTTTGGTCAGTTACCAATGGTGGTCAGCAATCAGCTCCAACAAAGATCTGTGTCAAGGTCGCTAAGAAAAACAAACACTTATTCTGAGAGGGCTTCTCAAGTTGCACTGATACAGAACATGTCTGTGTTTGTCTGACTTGTTAAGTCTGGTCTGGCCTGCACTGACCCTCCCCCTGTGTCTGTCTGTGTGTCTCCTTCTGTCTGGTCTGGTCAGTGTCCAATGTGTTTCCTCTCTTCCTGAGAGCGTACATTGTGGTCACTCTGACGGGGCCCTTTGTGTTCACCCAGAGGGGCCGTAAAAGCACTGACCCTTTTGTCCGTTAAAATATTTCTGCCCTCTCTGTCTGGTTGCAGAAGAAATACCGCATCGCAAAGGAAACTTACGAGAGTCTGTTACAAACAGAAAATCTCCCTGCACAGGTGAAGGCAACTACGCTCCAACAATTAGGTGAGTGTGATTTAGCCACATTTCTACTTCACATAGTTCAGATAATCATTATAAAGCTGGAAATGTCATCCAAGTTATGATTTTTTGCTTGTTATGCTCAGCTATTAAATATTTCATTAAATGAGGATAACACCAAGTGATTACAGTGTTCAGTAAAATGTTTTTTTGTCAAACCTTATCCAGCAATCGGAAACATCTGGAAAAGTTGTAGAAATTTATTCATTCTTAGACCTGTTGGAATCTGGACTTTACTTTCAGTTTCTTGTGTAGATGTGGTGTTTGCTGTGTGATTTCAGCCTTGATCTAGTCAATAAATGGCACGGATGAAATGTCTGGAATAGACATAAATGAATGTTAAATCATAATAAATATAACATGAAAAAATAAATGGCATTTTTGTTCTAGTCATGGAATATAAAGGGTATTTATTTGTTGGTTCAAATTGTAGTGTTCAATCCATCAAAAATAAGTTTTTCTATAGCATATTTATTATGTCATGCTGTTATGATTCCTGTTGTTATTAATAGGTTATTTTTCAGCTCCATTTGATTCCTTTCACACTCCTCAACTTGCAATCACTTAAGTCAGATGCAGTCATCAGACTGTAGCTGTTAAATAAGCATGACATGTCTGGTTAACAATGACAAGGATCTGAATATATTTGATTTATCCAAATATATTATTTTTTCTCAAAGCGGCTATAAAGTAATGCAAAAGGATATTCAAGCTAAAACCTTTTTAATATTTTAACAGTATTTTATTCATTTGCAGGCAACAGTGGCCTGTTTTTTTCATACATTTAAATGTCATGGAAATTCAGCTTTTTAGTCAGTGGAAGTCAAGGAATTTGCTATTTAGCTTACAGTATGAACACTTTTTAGACAGATTTTTAAGAACCAATTTTGTTTTTAATGTTTGAATACATTTACATGGTAGGGTTGGATGATATGGAATAAATGCAAATTTGATTAATTGTTATATATATTTTTATTATTATTTTTTTTTCTGGAGAATGTCTTTATTTGTTTTATATCGGCTAGAATTAAGGTAAAAATTATTAGCCCCATTTAAGTTATATTAGTTTTTGATAGTCTACAGAACAAACCATCATTATACAATAATTTGCCTAATTACCCTAACCTGCCTAGTTAACCTAATCAACCCAGTTAAGCCTTTAAATGTCACTAAGCTGTATAGAAGTGTCTTAAGAAATATCTAGCCAAATATTATTTACTGTCATCATGGCAAAGATAAAACAAATCAGTTATTAGAAATGAGTTATTAAAACATTAAATCAGTTGTTAATGCTGCTGTATTTAAAAGAATATCTCAACAATGACTGAAGTTATTAGAGGGTCCATTAAAAAGCGTAACCTATTTTCGGTGGGCAATAATATTTGGTTTCCCATTGTTCAACATTTCTGCTGTGTTGTTGGCTCTTAGATCAATATAGAGTAAAAAAAGTCCAGAGCTTATCATTGTTATTGACATAAATTTTATTGCAATTGGATATAATGTTGTTTATCGGCTCAGCCCTTTTACAAGGCATATTTTGACATGCACTGTCAAACCATTTACCTTTTTACTGTTGCCATTTAGGTTTTAGAATAATTATATAACAGCTTTCAGATTAGATAATTGTTCGTAATTTTAATTGATTAGGATACATGCATACAATCTTGAATAATGTATTCCGCCATGCCTTTTACTCAAAAGAATCTAGTGATGTTTTCAATAACATCATCTCATCATGCACAAACCAGGGTCCTCCAGGGTGTACACTTTGCTAAGTGCTAATGATAAATGTGCAGATTGCTTTAGGAATGCTGCGGAGTGGTTTGACTAAGCACGATTCATAAAATAGGATGTGGCCCCAGTGAAGGTGCATTCCAGGATGTGGCTGTCTGTAAGGTGCTAGAACTAATCAATAAGTAATGCAATAATTCATAAATGTATTATTATTAGTGGTGTGTTATGTATTCTCAAACACTCACTTTTCATCACACAGAGCTTCTTTCTTTTGTCCACTCTGGAAAAAAAAATGTTCTGCCATAAAACCATTGCCACATTGCCCCTGCAATTGTCGGCAATGGTCTGGTTGCTGTAGTAACGGGTCCCGAGTGCAGGCGCTTGCCACAGGTGTTAAGAAGTTGCCTGGGATCAGCGCCTAGGAGAATCCAGGCCACATGGGGGAAGTTCTTTGTCTGCACACTGTCTAGTTCTCCTTAACAACTTGCTGGGTGGGAATAGTGAGGAAAAGGGGTTGTTTGGATGGAGCCATCTCTGCTGGGACCTTTTGAAGCTGCTGGTGGTTGTAGAAACCACCCCAGCCCCCAATCCTACCAACCCCACCTCACTTCCCCAACCTACCCTGAAGACAGAGTGCAAACCATTTGCTCACTTTTTGAGTGCCGGTGTAACAGCCTGCACAGCACAGACTGTGGCTTAGTGGTAGAGCAGAGAATGTTCAGCTATTGATGGAGTTCCAGAAATGCTGTTGAGAATGGTGTTTTTGATTTAATCCTCATGTTTCCCGCCACTCCTTTAGGCTGGATGCATCACACGGTCGAACAGTTGGGAGATAAAGCAAACAAGAACAGTTATGCTATTCAGTGTCTGCAGAAGTCCCTAGAAGCAGACCCTAATTCAGGACAGTCTTGGTACTTCCTGGGCAGGTAAGAAACCATTTATCTTGTGTGGTAGAGTTTTCATTATTTTACCTGATGTTACTATACAACTGGTTATTGTATTGTAGTGTAGTGTATTGTATTATATTCGTTGTTTTTTTTATGCATTAATCTGAATATTACTGTTAGTGTTCATCTGTTGTTTGCAAATATTTTTGCTGATGTTCTGAAGTTTATGTTGGTTGAAGTTAGTACATTTAGTAAGTTGCTTTTTATTTCCCTGATCTCAAACTGTAAAAGCAAGGCACAGATTGATTAAATGTATTTATCTTGACCTAGTGTATGATGTTTTGGTCATTATCTCAAATTTAAGCTCTGTAACTTTCCTAAAAGTCTATGTATTTGATGTTTTATTCATATTTTTCATAATTCAGGTGCTACTCAAGTATTGGGAAGGTTCAAGATGCCTTCATATCTTACCGACAGTCTATTGATAAGTCTGAGGCCAGTGCAGATACATGGTGCTCAATCGGGTAAGCTTTTAATGATTGTTGTTTATCTGATTTAACACTTGTGACACTCATTACTCAGTACACCTCTTGTATGATAAAATGAGACTTGCGTGTTGTATTGTTAGTTGGGTGTAAAAGGGGTCATGTGGGACTGAGGCCGTGGGTTTCTATTGCTCTCAGTGGAGAAAAAGAAATCCTCATGTGTCTGGATATTTAAGCTGGAGCATTCACCAGCACCCCAGAGCTGTACTCCCCTTTTTATCTCCATTCAAAGAATGAAAGTAAGAATTAAAGAAATGATTACTCAACAAAGTAGCAGCCAAAAGCTGATAGGTCTTTCCTCTTGTATTCACTTTTACACTGTAGCATTTTCTAAACAATCCTGTACACATCTGCAAGAATGGGTACAAATGCTGTATTATGTATATGAATGTTAGGCTATTATTTGGCACTGTCCCCTTGGTAGTAAACAGAACCTGTAATTGACAATATGTTATTGGTGGCTCGGTGCTCCTATCTATACATAATTTTCAGTGTAAGATGTCTCTGCTTTTGATTTTAATGTTAAGTAAATTCATGCTTGTTATGGATTTACTTATGGAGCGTTAGGAAACATTTGAGCACTACCAGGTAGTCCATGCTCTGTATGTTTGTTAGTGCTTGCCATAAATCTGCAATCCCCTAAACATGGTACTATGCATGTTCATGATGTCATTGCTCTGAAAGTCTCTTGTTTTTAGGTGTTAACACAGATAACGAAAATGTAAAATGTAGAATGTAAAAAGAAATGATAACACTTAAATAGTTCTACAAAGATTATAGCAATTATCTTTTATACCCAAAAAAAATCACTCAATTAACAGTGTATGTTTTTTCATATTGGAATGCTAAAAAGATGTTAAGACATTTCCCAGACTCGTAGCCAGCCTAGGGAAAGGGGTGGTTCTTTTTTCATTTAAAAAGTGGACAGTTTTTTGTAGTTATTCACTTCATTTTCTATTTAATTATGAGGTGTAAATGCTGCATTTAGTGGCATTTTAAGCACTGTTTTTAGCTGGTTTAGCTTGTTGGATGGTCATCAGAACCACACTTTTTGATGTATTAAAATATTTCCTAAAGATTTAGAGTAAAAGAAAAAACTTATTTTTAAGATACAAATTTATTACATCTGTCATTAATTTGATACATATATCATTAGGAAAAAAGTTTAAAATTAAAAACTGTAGCCTATTGTCATTTATTACGCAAATAACAAACTGAGCAGCAGATTCAACTTTCCTCAGATTTCCTCAACTTTCACAATTTGCCCATTTGAACATTGAACAATTCAAAATAAATAAATTAATATAATAATAATTATACTACTACTACTACTACTACTACTACTACTACTACTACTACTACTACTACTACTAATAATAATAATAATAATGTTGAGTGTGGTGATTTTTCTAGTCTCTTTTGTAAAAAGTACATTTGAAAATTCATGGATAACAACAATAGCTTAATTAGTATTTATTTCCTTGTAAAATGTGTTCTCTATTTAACAACAATAAAGAAGGCCCGCAGTGAAAGATGACTTCATTTACGTCAGATTTCACCTTTTATGGGTTATTTTCACTGTTTATGATGGCATACCAGTCAAATTAGGACAAATAAGCTCATGTATGAGACACATTCTGGGCCTTTGTCAGTGGGGGGGTGGGTCTTCCGAACCCCCCTGGCTATGGGCCTGTTTCTCCTAATAGTTTTTACATTGTATTCTGTTGTTATTTACATCTTTGATAAAGACTATATATTTAGTAATAATAATTGTCAAGCTTCCTAATGAACAGATATGAGTGGTTGCTAGTTAGGAACTGGCTATTTGTTTTGCTTATCCTATTTAAGCTCTCCTCTCTACTGTGCTTGCATCCCCAGTGTGTTGTATCAGCAGCAGAACCAGCCGATGGACGCACTGCAGGCATATATCTGTGCAGTACAGCTGGACCACAGCCATGCGGCTGCCTGGATGGACCTGGGCACGCTCTACGAGTCCTGTAACCAGCCACAGGATGCCATCAAGTGCTACATCAATGCCACGTGCAGCAAGTCCTGCAGTAACATCCCAGCTCTAACTGCTCGCATCAAATGCCTCCAGGTATATAAAGTGCTCGAACGAGACCTTACCAGAAGAGGAAGTGTATATGTTTCATTTCAATGTGCCTGTCTTTGTGTTACTGTTTTGTTTTGGGAAGATTGTGGACATCATTTTAGTTGAATCATGTCGCTGTGTCTATACATGGAGAATGATATGATTGTCATTTTCATCTGTGTTTTGATGCATCACCATTGCATTGACTCAAGCTTAGCCGAAACAGGCTTTGAACATGTTCTCTGCGCAATCTTTTTCTAGGCTCAGTTGTGTAATCTTCAGCAAGGTAGTTTACCAAGTAAAAGTAAAATGCTCCCTAGTATTGAGGAGGCGTGGAGCCTACCAATCCCAGCAGAGCTCACCTCCAGACAGGGAGCGCTCAACACGACCCAACAGGTGAGAACAGATCAGCTAGACAAGCCTGTAGAAACCTTTGCACCATTCAATGGTTTAGACTCATAACAATGATTTGGTAGTGCTAGTTTGAACATTTTGGCATTTTAAAGGAATGTTTTGGGTACTGTACAAGTTGAGCTTGACACCATTTGTGGCATGTCAATGTCAGAAATGTTTAAACCAGTTTATTATGACTTTATTTCCAAATAAATGTTCCATTTATGAGACAGTTTAAGTTACAATGAAAATAATTCAAAGACAGACAATAAATAAACTTGAATACCTGTTTGAATAGTATAGCCAGAAAAGATTGAAATATTATATACACTTTTTTTCAACTAAATAATACTTATAATATCCAGCAATTAAAAACAAGCCAAAAATCATCATCACAGTCATCAAAAATACATCTCTGTTTTTATGAATGCCATATGCATGATGATGCACCTCTATTCTGATTATGGAGAACTGCAGGTTAATCTAACCACACAGTTTTTAAATGTAATTTGGCTGTCTGTTTTTATTTATGGTCTAATATACAGTAGTCCACATTTGAAGTTGCTCAACTTTTCATGTAAAGTTTTTAACACCTATTTTTGACTTGAGACAATTTTGAAAAGTGATTTTGATCCTCTTCAAATGTTGACTACTCTATTATGGGTCACCACATACACACCACTGTTCACATTTTGTGGGTATGTAATTTTTGTTTAGCAAGTACATTCTTTTTAAAATATACCAAAAAGAATTATTAAAAATATAAAGATTGGACAATTGACAGATTTTTCATGATTTAATCAAGTAAATTGGGCCATTGTTAATCAGCACAGACGTTCAAAAACAACAGATTTATAAATACAATCGGTTATGTAACAAATGTTGTTGATTGATCTTAACTTGTCAATCCCGTAACATTCCTTTTAATGAAACCTCAAAGTGTGTGGTAAGGCCTGACTTCATGATTAAGTACCTTTTAAAAGGTCCTTAATTCCCAGTCATGCAGAACAATGTTATTGCTAACATTGATTCTGGAGAATAATCTTAAACTGTTAAGGTTTAAAGTTATTTCCTCTAGTTCATTAGACCATAGCACTCATCAGCACACATCATCCTTTGTTTCAACATACTGCTCACTAATTTTGGGGAACCATTTAAATATAGTACGTACTTATATGTACATCATATATTTAACACATATATTTGAATGAGAAATGTGGCATATGCTTTGTCTTGTCTTTTTGCATCTTTTATTAGGGAGCTGTTTGTTTGGTTGAAGTGTTGGTTCATCTTAAAAATGAAAGTTTTAATATTAATTATTCACCTTCATGTTTTTCCAAACTCCTGAGATCTTTGTTTGTCTTCGGAATACAATTTATGGTATTTTAGGGGAAATCTGAAAGCTCTCTCATCCTCCATATAGACAGCATGGTGCTGGAAGGTTGCAAAGTCCAGACAGATACCGAAAAAGTCCTCAAAACAAACCATATGCCTTCAGTGGTTTGATGGAAATATTTTCAAGCTATGAGAATACTTTAATGTGCACATAAAACAAATATGAATAGTTTGAAATGTTTCTTCTCCACAGTGTCAGGATATTGCGCATGTTCACACGCACTTTGCAGTGACTTATATCAAGACACTGCTTTCTCTGTTTGAAACAAAGCATAGGTGCATCTGAGGTAATACGTCAGAGGTGTGATCAACACATGAATGCACACCTTATACTCACACGGAGGAGAAAAAAACTGTTGAATGAAGTTTTTTTTTGTTTAGTATTCTAGTAACTTGATAATATTTCGATTTAACCACTGAAGGCACATGGTCTGTTTTGATGGTGTTTTTGGTATTTTTCTGGACTTTAAAACCTCGCCTGTCTATGGAGGATAAGGGAGCTTTCAGATTTTACTTAAAATATCTTAATTTGTGTTCTAAAGACAAATGAAGGTCTCCAGTTTGGAACAACATTATGGTGAGAAACAACAGAATTTTCATTTTTGCGTGAACTTACACCAAGTCAGAATTGATGTTTGTCCTCAAGCAGTATTAAAAAGAACCCATTTAGATTACTAGAGTTAAGTGTTCATGCAAGCTGCAATTCTGTATCTGTTGCCTATAGCAAACCACCTGCAAAGCTCATCAGAGCAATGAAGCCCACTCTCAAATCCCAAGCCAGTCTCTTCCTCCTCATGTCCTCTCTGGCCAGACAGAAGACCAGTCCAGCCCGGCCAAGAAAAAGAGGACCACTAGTCCAGCCAGGGTACTGAAGGACAACTTTTTTTTTGTTCATTCAATCTGTTACAAATCTCAAGAATTGTTTGATTATTAATGGGTTTCTGATCTCAACTTCAGAATTCATCAGATTCCAGGACAAATGATCCAGGTCATCATCAGATCTCCAACTGGAGTTTAACCCCACAGAAGCTTCAGGTAGGTTGATACAATTTTATTGCTTTTTCTGACTGTTGCTTGTCTGTAAACTGATGAATTGGAGTGATTTATGTATGCTACTGGTGAATAAAGCTGCATTCATTTGATAAAAAAAAAACTGTATGAAATATTGGTTAATTTAAATTAGTAATTCTGTTCGACTATTTAAAAATGTATATGTAGTCCTGTGATGCAAGGTAAAATTTCTAGTCGTTGGTGTTGCATGATCCTTCAGAAAATTCAAACTTTCTGCTCAATAATGCTTATTCATATCTTCTTTATTAAGTTTTTTTTTTTTACATGAATGGTTTATTAAAGTTTTTGATATGTAATATTTTTGTGGAAACCATAATGCATCAAAAGTCTAGTATACATAAGAATAAACATTTTCCTAAGTTAGTGCTTTTTATTGTACAAATGCATGTTTAAATGCATGAATTAAAGGTTTCTAGTTTAAAAAAATGGTAATCTTTTGCGGCACATCAGTTTTGAAAAATGTAGTAAGAAATATTAAGTCAGCATATTAAAAGGATTTCTGAGAGATCATCTGACACTGGAACAACTGGTGATGGAAATTCTGCTTTGCCATTAAAGGAATTAATTACATTTTAAAATATTTGAAAAAATAAATTGCTTTTTAAAATTAGGAGTGCTTTGGTGAGCATAATTATTCAAAGCTTTTGACTTTGTGTACTTATGTATTAGCACATTATATTAGAGCTAGAGGCACGCAAAGATTTTTTTGTATGGTTTGTTTATCCAGCACCTGGAACAGTTACGGAACAACAGAGCCAATCTGAAGCCAGTGCAGCTGCAGATGCTGGAACAGTTGGAAAAGCAGCTGAGTGTAATGCAACAGAATCAGCAGGTATATGGATCATTAATGGTGGCTTGTAACATAAGAAGGCCTGTAAGGAGCTATAAAAGAATTGAAATCATGATTGCTCCCTCTAGCCTTACAATACACTTGAAGATGTCTTGCCTAAAACACTTGCTTTCTCCAACAGACGAGGCTGAATGCTATGGGTCAGATACGACCCAGTGTGTCCAACGGTCCTGTAGCCGACTCTTCACTGCCTACAAATTCTAATTCCACACCTTCCCCTCACCATCCACACATCGCTCTGTCTCGCACACCCTCTACCCTCTCACGATGCGGTGCTCAGCCAATAGCCAACGGACCTGTCCCTGCGAACCCCATCCCATGCAGCACCGCTGGAACCCTGGGTAACACAGATGCCGTCTCTGTGGGCAATAATCACCTTCCAGGATCGGGGAGCAACGGAAATGTGCCTTACTTGCGGCAAAACGCACTACCTCATAACTGCACAACCCCCACCAGCAGCAGCATGGATGATGAACAGTGGAAAAGCCAACACATCAACTCCACTCAGGTGAGATTTGATAAGATCATATTTCTTGTCATGTTATAGCTGATATTCAAGTCTAGGGGTGCCCCAATCAGGTTTTTTTTGCCCTCCAGTCTAAGTCATTTTATTTTGAGTATCTTCCCATACCGAAACCCAATTCGAAACTTCTATAATACATAGAAAAAGGGTAAAGAAGAGTGAAGAATCAGATCCAGGATGTTCCTTATTTTTTATTTAATTCACCTTATTTTAACATTCAATAACTTTAACAAACAGCACTTCTGTGAGGTAGCGTTGACAATCAAGTAATAAATAATATAAATTCTTCACTTTTGGACTTCGCTTCAAGCAGCTTCCATGTTCTACTTTGTTGGCATTTAACCAATAGCGTCTGCAAAGTGATGTCATGCCGCACACATTGCTGTTTTTGTGTGAAGTATGTCTAACTCTGTGCCACCGCATAACTATATATGTGTTGAAAAATAATAAAATGATCTATATATATATATTTGAGTCCTGATAAGGAGGTAACATCCGATTCTGATCAAGTCTGAAGCCGCGTGATCGGGACCGTTTTTTGATCATGTGATCGAATCTGGACATCCCCATTCAAATCAATATTATGCTTATGAAATTATAAAAAAGTTCTTAAAAGATAAATCATTTTAAAATGCTACAAGTCAATAATAAATCATTACCTTTTTAATTTAAACTACGAGATAAAGGTTTTGCATTGAGATTTTGAAGAAATTAATCATGTCATTCGCCAATTATAAAACATTATACTACTTTATAATACTACAATTCCAAACAAAAAAACTGTATTATATCTAGCACTTTTTCAGTTGCCTAGCAAGCAAAACTTGTCTTAATGTGCAATGTTTCATGCATGCAAGGATCGCTGGTCTCACTTTCTTATGCGCTTTGTCCTAAAATGACTACTGGATGCTTAGTATTTGGCTGGAGTCATGCAGGAATTACACTTATTACTGAGCCATACTTAGTGCTGTTTCATACTGAATATTCAAAGTGGCATGGTAAACAATATAGGGAGTGCGTCACAGGTTGTCATCGTTCAAAAATGAACCAATGTGACTTGAATATAAAACCAACTTCACCTCAGTAAAGCAGGCTAGGCGGAATAGCGCTATTTGCTTATGTTTTATTGTTAAACTAAAAAAAAATCTGCACTATGCTGTAAAAGATCCTTTATTAAATTGAAAATTATCACATCAGTCATTCACCGGAAGATTTCAGTGGCTGAACAACACTTCTGTGCATATAACCCATTCCTAAAACAACACAATTTACATTGGCTTTGTGTGACTAAAATAGTTTTAAAACAGAACATTACCTGTCTAAAAGAAATACATCAGTCATGGTGTCGTCCTTCCTCCAGCATACAAAACTAACTCCAATGTTGATTCAGGATTTTAAAGTTTTGATTCAGCATTTGTTTTTACCAGTGTGTCTCTTTCATGTACACGTTATGAACACTGCGCGTGTGTACTCTCAAACAGTGGATTTGCATGAACTGCTACAGATGTACAAATCTACATTTGTTGACAGACAGTTTGGGCTACTTATCATAATTATGGGAAATGTTGGCCTGACAATATTTAATTGGAAGAACATTTTTTAGTCTTATGCCTTACACAGGAAAAAAATACATATAAATACATTTAGATCATTTACTTTAATCATTACTATTGGAATGTGAAGAGACTTTCAACCAGCACAACAAAAATGTTTCGGAAGACAATCACCTACTGCACCTTTAATGTTTAATTATTAATGTTTAATTATTAACCCTAATATATATTGTTTTTCAAGATTTCTAAACAAAATATTTGAATTTGTCTTTTTTAATTAATTAATTTATTTTTATTAAGTTGTATTCAGATATAAGTGACAAATGCTTTTGTCATTCTTTATCACAGGGGCTTCAGAAAAGTCCAGGTTCATATTCAGCAGGTCCTAACGGCAAGCAGCCTTTCTCTTCCACTGGGACGTCCCAGCCTTCCCCGGCAGCCGGCACTGGCGGTCCAAATCAGGTCGGACATTCGGCCACAGCCAGCGACACGCAAGCGCAGGAGGCCAGTCACAATCACCTCCCCTCCCCGAGCTCTCAGAGCTCTGCTACCTCAGGTGGACAGCAAGGCACGGTGAACACCAAAGAGAGCAAGCCTTCAGGAAACGGGCATTCCGTGGGGACGCCTAACAGCACTGCCACTGCAGAAGGACTGCCTAATCACGTCCATCAGGGCCAGGCAGATGCTGCTGGGGCGAAACCCCGCTCACCAGGTGTACTTAGTTCAGACAATCCACAGCTCTCGGCCTTGTTGATTGGAAAAGCCAATGATAGTAATAATAGTAATGGAGGAGGGTCAGGGGCTGCTGGCACAAAGGTTAACAATGTTCACCCGAGTCTGCACAAGCCGCAGGAAAACTCGGTGGCTTCTTCACCATGTTCGGCCATGTCTGCAGCCTCGCCCTCACCCAAAACTGCAGACCACCACAGTACTCAGAACAGTGTTAACAGCCTAAACAGCCCCACGCTCAACGGCAAAGACCTGGAGGACTCTCAGAGCCCCTTGAAGGTGGCTTCTCCACTGGTTTGTCATAAACCAACCCCTCCCTCGTTCACCTTGTGGTCCTCTGTGTCCATCTACCCCAGCTCCAGTGATGTGCTTAAAGCATGCAGGTAATTTTCTCCTTCTATATTCAGTCACACAGAATTCAGATCTTCTTTATTACTGTTTTTTTGCCGTTTAATTTTCTTTGGTTGCATGCAAATCAAAAACATGACACATCGTCGTCTCTGCTGCTAAAATGTGTTTTTGTCAATCACAAGCGGGGGTAATGTTAAGTAGAGGTTTAAGACATTTTGTTGTATAGAAACTAGTGTAGATGTTGTTGAATGCATTCAGCTACAAAATACCTATTCGTTTTTGCTAATATAATTCTTAAACATTACTGGGCATGTTGTTGAAGTACTCTAGCTAGGTGGAATTTAAAATTGGCCATCTGAGCTTGTAAGTTTGATTTGGTGAGAACCAAGGTTAGGTGAAACGGTGCAGACTATGTTTTCTTATTGTGTTGGTGACACACACACCCAGAGGACTTCAGTGTAGTTTTGTGGCTGAAGCTAAAGCTGTTGCTGCTGTCATTTTGTTTTGTCTCACCTGATTCTGTATAAAAATTGCAGAAGCATATTTCACAATATTAGATAAAAAAAAAATTAGAAGAGGTCATTCATAGATCCTTCATTATACCCATCTGCTCAGAGCAATCTGGAAAGTGGATGAAAAGATTATGACAATGTGTATACCTCATCTGTTTGTCATTAAATTGGCCAAAATGTTGAAACCAGTTGTGACCAATTGCAATTTCATTGTATTTGATACAGTAGTTTAACATTGGTGTAAATTGATGATATGTGCTTTGCATTTTTGTGAGTTTTACATAAAATACAACAGCAGACATGTTTAGTTATTAATTATTTTGGTAGATTATGCTGCTAGAAATATTGTTTTTATTCAGATAAAATCTTTCAATCTGATCGAAAAACGTGGGATATTTATATTGGCATTGATGACTGTATATACTGTGTGTGTGTGTGTGTGTGTGTGTGTACGTGCACGTTTAAAACGTACACAAATGTCTGCTTGGTGTTTGTGGTTGCTTTTGATATACGGCTAATATTGTAGTTAAATACATTGCTGTTCATAAGTTTGTGGTTAGTGTGTTGTTTTTTTTAAATAACTTTCTTGGGCAGTGATGCAATATATTGATCAAAAGTGATGCAAGTTAAATGTTCTTGATTTGTCAAGGAATCTTGAAAGTGTAATGTTTTCCACAGAAATGCAGAATCAGCTTTGCTATAATAGGAATAATTAGCATTTTAAAACACAAGTGAAGCCACAATTAAAAGCCCTTCTCTAAAAATTGTAATTCTTACAAATATTTCATGAGTGCCGTTTAACAATTAAAGATTTTTTCAACAAATTTTTAAACATAATAATTGTAATTACCTATTTCTAATAAGTATTTTTTTAGTCTCTGCCACAATGACTAATATTTTTATAGTAATTTAGCAAAATGCCAATATTAAGTGCAATTTATAGGCTTAACCATGTTAATCACTAGTGATGCTCCGATCAGGAGTTTTAGAGCCGATACCGAGTACTGATTCCTCGTCATGGTGACCGGCCTATACTGAGTACCAATTCTGATGCTTCAAGCTTTATATAACTTTAACATTGCATAAAGCACATTTGCCCTCTAAGTATGATACTTAGAAGTGTAATCTTTTCTTTCCTACAAGAATAAATGAAGGTTGTTGCATATAATCTCCTAAACACGTCTCTTATAAACATTTAGTATGGACACGTCATGATCGGAAGCAGCTTGACAGAAAATTATAGATAAAACAGATAAAACATTTGGTAAGAAGAATGACTGACATTTCAATTTGGAAACATTGCAAATGAAGTAAGAATGTGCTTCAATGAAGAAAAAGTTTGGAGTGCATGTTTGATACATAAGAAGTTAAAATGAATCTAAACCTGTAAACACACTTGCGATCGGTTCATGTGATCGGCCAGATTAGAGGGTACCGATCGAATCATAAAATGTGGTTATTGGCCGATACCGATCTTTGGCTGATCGATCGGAGCATCTCTATTAATTACGTTAACTAGGCAACTTAGGTTAACTAATTGAACTGAAGCCAGTTGAAAATATTACAGGGCTAATAAAATTGATCTTAATTGTTGTTGTTTTTTAAAATTGAAAACCACTTTTATTTCAGCCAAACTAAAACAAAAGACCAGAAGATAAAAGAATATTTGGAAATACTGTAAACATTTTCTTGCTGTTAAACAACACTTGGGGGAAAAATGGATAAAGAATAAAATTTCACAGAAGGGCAAATAATTTTGTCTTCAACTTTAAATTAATGAAAACACTTATTTTGAATTAATATTTCACAGAATAAATTTTTGTGAGCTTAAGACAATTTTTACAAAAATATTAACATATCTGAATATGACTCCACTTTTGAACAGAAGTATATGAAGAGTAGAATGATTTTAGCCATTTTTTTGCTATGTCTGTTTGTTGATCATTTATTAATTTGCATATCAAATATTTATATTTCTAAACAAAAAGCAGCACTATTATGCACAGTCTTCACAGCTGTAATTATTAAGAGAAATAGTGAGTGAAATTTTGATTCTCTAGCATGCCATAAAAAAGGGTTTCAGCGTTATTCAGTCGCAAGTCTCTAGTGATCTGGCTTGTGGCTCCATCTGTGTCCAAAAAGTGACAGTACATGTTTATCCTGTCATATTGACAGTACATCAGAGGTCACTGACACTGTCAAATTCAACTAGCAATCTAGGATTTGGATAATATAAAATTGATCATTATTTTATGTTGTCTTCTGAAGTTGTTTAATAATATCTCACCTCATTGAATTATTTTTGCAGAAACCTGGGGAAGAATGGTGTGTCCAATAACAGCATCTTACTAGACAAGTGTCCCCCTCCACGGTTACCACCTCCACCCATCCCTCCTCTGCCAAAGGACAAACTCAACCCTCCAACCCCTAGTATTTATGTGAGTAATCACCACTGACGTCTGACACAGTTTCAGCCAAGATCCTCTTCTTTGACTCTTTCTAGTATTATTGCACATGCTATTTACAAGGCAAATAAATTCTTGTATCACTCGCTTTTGTTGCCATAGGATGGAAATAAACTTTATGCTTGACCTTGATTTGTTCTGGCTTTATAACACCCCTTTTTTTTAAAAAAAAGTTGTAAACCATTTTTTGTTTTCTCCAGTCACCTAAAGCTGCTTTTTATATCTTTGGCAGTTGGAGAACAAGAGGGACGCTTTCTTTCCACCACTGCACCAGTTCTGCACAAACACAGCCAACCCTGTTACGGTGATCCGTGGCCTGGCTGGAGCACTCAAGCTAGGTGAGAGCATGTTTCTGAGTGCTTGCCAAAACACTGTGTACAGTTGTAAGCATTGATCTGTGGTTTTGTAATTAAATTGATGGATTTTGTGGTGTATTAGCTGCTGTGTTTAAATGCTTGGGTTGTTGTAGTTTTTTAATTGAATGCTCAGTCAGGAAAGATTTAACTAGCACTGCTGCAGGGAACTACTTTTGACACATTTCAGGATGACTTGCGTGTAAATGACAACAGCACCATCTGCATGCTGAAAGTGTCATTACATTAGATCTCAACCACAAAAAAAAAAAAAAAAAAAGTAGAGTAGAGGCAGAATTCTTCTCAAATGGACTTTTTATGTACCTGCTTTTCAAACGTCATGAATGACATGATGGAATATATCATTTGCCTTCAGAAATGGCGCTAATGGTCACCTTTCTTCACAAAGGAGAAGAATGTTGGGGGAAATTGACATGAAATTTTAAATTTGGCTTCTGAGTGACATTGTATGTTTGTTATGTTGTCATGGACTATGAATGCTAGACCTGATAAGTGCACTATTTTGTCTGTTTATCCGTATTTTAGTGTTGTGTCATATTTCTGTGTTGTATGATTTAGCTTGTATTTCCTCCATCTTATTCTGTCAGGCTCATTTAGTCTAGATTTAGTAAATTAAAATATGTGCATGATGGTTAAATTCATTCATTCGTTTTCTTTTCGGCTTAGTCCCTTTATTAATCTGGGGTCGCCACAGCGGACTGAACCAACAACTGATCCAGTATATGTTTTATGCGGCTGATGCCCTTTCAGCTGCAACCCATCTCTGGGAAACATCCATACACTACGAACAATTTAGCCTACCCAATTCACCTGTACCGCATGTCTTTGGACTGTGGGGGGAAACCGGAGCACCCGGAGGAAACCCACACACGGACGCAGGGAGAACATGCAAACTCCACACAGAAACGCCAACTGACCCAGCCGAGTGACCCTCTTGCTGTGAAGCGACAGCACTACCTACTGCGCCACTGCACATTCTTTGCGCGTGGCTAATCTGTGCTGATTGGTCCAATGACCCAGTCTGTTGTGATTGGTCGTCTGCGTTCAGCGTGAGACGGAGAGAAACACCCAGCACGGTTAAGAAGTGGTCAGAGCATAGAGTATATGTGTGAGCCCAATGCAGGAATGCAATAAAGCAATGCAGTTAAACACTAGCATATTACTTCACTCTTAAACCTAACCCCAAGTAATAACAACGACACACAATCAGTATTAATCCACACAGTGGCAAAAGTTGAGCTATTTTGAAAAGCACGTGTGAGGAACAGCTGATTGTGGCCATTACAAAGACAAACGGCAGAGGATTGCAAGTTCACAAATGCATTTAAATCGGTAAAGGAAGAAGCATGTGTCACATTACAACATAGTTTTGCACACAATATGTGAATGGCAACATAAAGGTTTACCCTGACAGATGCAGTACAAGCACTGATCTATAACAGATAAATGATTACAAGCCACGTGGACCGATTACAAGTTAAAACACACTATTAAATACATATTTAGCAAACTTCAGAGAACGAGGCAACAATTTTAATTACACTTGCATGTTATGATCTGGAGGAAGAAGAAACTGGTCCATATAAACTGTAATAGTTACTGACAAAATCCCATACATAATAGTCTCTGCTGCTCCTTCATTTAATAGCAAATGGCACGTGAGTACCGTGTTGCAGCGTAGGTTATTGAATCAAAACTCGGAAAAATGACAGAAATAAACACAGCACACAGTTGGCTATACTGTGGTGTTGGTGTAAAAAATTTACTTTAACCGTCTATTCCTCACAGCTGAATGTCCATCTGTCAGTGATCGTCATCTTCGTGTCATGATCAGTCCAGTGATCCCTTGCGCTCCGCTAGTGTCCGAAGGGAAAGACGCGTTCATGTTTTACCGGATCCAGTACTACATATTTGGTGATGTACCATATCGACGTTGATTCGTTCAGGCAAAAGATCCGAACCAATAAGAATTGATTGAAGAATCAATAGTTTTAAACACGGTGCACTTTCAGATGTAATCCTCAGCTGGATGTTTTCATTGACTTAGTGCTGTTACACACTGCATGGAAGCTCATTTTCAAAAACCCATATAAGGGGCTCTAAGTGTTTGTCAGAGATTTCTGATCATAAGAAATTATATCTTGGTCCATAGAGCCACTCACGTTTATTGTTGCATTGTTGGGAATAAATAAAACACCAGCCAGATAAATGTCTCTTAAGGACAAAAGCTTTCATAAGGGGGATTAAAACTTATGGCACCTGGCAACCCCAGGATCAAACACTGTATCTTTAGAAAATAGAACCCTTTTTTTCTCAAATAAATTTTTTTTTAGGTTTTTGTAAGTCAAATTAACATGTAGGCGCAATGTTTTTGTAAGCTTTTGAAGCCTAAAAATCAAATTCAAGAAAATGTCAGACAGGCTAGTTGCATCTTTCCATCATCTAATTAATTAATTGAAGATTTTTTTGCTCTCTTTTCTCCCTTGTTGCTGATATGCTCTTATTGAATTAAAAATCTTGCAGAATTAAATGACGCGTCCTTTCTCAAAACATAATTCTAAATCAATAAAGAATCAACTGGTAGTTGCTAATTATAGTGTCGTTATAATTATTATTATTTAGTTTTAAAATATTGTAATTATTAAATAATTGTTTATACCCACTATATTTATCAGTTTGGTGTGTTTCTCATCTCTTCATGTCAGACCTTGGATTATTCTCCACCAAGACTCTGGTTGAGGCCAACCCAGAGCACCTGGTGGAGGTGAGGACTCAGTTGTCTCAGCCCACCGATGAGAACTGGGACGTGACTGGCAGCAGGAAGATGTGGCGCTGTGAGAGCAGTCGGTCTCACACCACCATTGCCAGATATGCTCAATACCAGGCGTCATCTTTCCAGGAATCATTGCGGGTGAGTCAATGTCATCAATCACTCAAAGAAAAAAATAGCTTCAGTGTTAAATTATAGGGTGATTAAATTATAATTTCATTAGTATCGCTGTTTTGGCATAGCTTTAGGTGCTCGTGATGTAACAATTAGGTCATTGCTGTTAATTTGCTCTGATCTGCGGCCAGTATGTCAAGAATATACATTTTCTTTTCATGTCAGGAGTTTTGAGTATGCATGTTTTTCTTTCTCTATCATTCACTGAGAGTTTAATTTTACTGAGATTGTTGACAAAGTTAAATTAGCAGCTTCGTAAGGAGTCCAGAGATTACTAAAGAAATGTCATTCATACTAAGAAACAGTGCATGAATAGTTCTTTGTTTTGTTATGGTACATTCATCAGGAGGAAAATGAAAAGAAAGGACAGAAAGACCACTCAGACACTGAGTCTGCTCCATCAGAAAAGTAAGTTCTTGTTCAATTAAAAACCTAATGTTTCTGACTTGACCATAGTCTTTAACTGGAGCCTATGTTTTTTTCAGTGTGGTGCGGAGAAGAAGAGGTCCGTTTAAGCACATCAAATTTGGAACCAACATTGATTTGTCAGATGAGAAAAAGTAAGTGCTCAGTGTTTTCATTTTTCATCATTTTTTATTGAACCTTTTTCTTTATTGAACCTAGATGAGTTGCTATGCAAAAGTGAATTTATTTGTTAAAAAAACAAAAACAGTGTATTTACTGTTTGAAGTACTAGATGAGATTAATTTGTAGCAGGGATTCTGTAATTCTTAAAGTTTTATTTTTTTTCTCATATTTACACAGTTTAAGGCCTTAAAGTTTTAGAACTGTTTTAAATTCATATGTACTGCAAAAAATATATATTCTCTGTTTTATTTTCCCAATACAAGCATCTAAACATCCTTAAATTAAAACAAAATGGAAAGATTAATAAGAGTTTTTGAGAAATTCGAAACAAAATAGAAAATTTGTCAGTCTGTGATGCATTTTATGTAATTGAGCATCTTTACATGTATATACAGATAAAGAACCCATGATCAGAAGGTATGGACAAATTATTTCATATTGGCCTGTTTGGGAGCAGAGTTATTCTCAAACCTTGAGCTAATTTTTGTTTTTATATATTTTTCAGACTTTAAAGTGTTGCTCCTATAAATCTTTGTGTGGTCCCCAATTTACATTTAGGAACATGTTGGCTTATTCCTTTTAAAAAATGCATTCTTGGTGTTAAGAAAAACGTACAGCTTGTTCTAGGCATTGACAGTCACAAACCAAAATCTGGCAATAAAAATTGTAGTCTTTTGAACACTTAATTTCTAATGGACAATTTTTCCTCATAGAAGCAATAAACCACTCAAGTGCATGATTTACAGTGATTTTTTTTATTTTTTTTTATACCATGGTGAAAAGGGCACTCTACTTCATGTTGTTCTTAACAGCACTGTTTAGCAGTAATAAAATCACTCTAATACATGCCTCATGGGGTTTAGTGCTTCATCAGGATGCTCTTGAGAGTTTCATTCAAGTCTGAAGCAGGTTTGCAAAGTAAATGGCGGTCTTTAGACCTTTTGCAGTGAACAGACAGCAATGATGGAACAGGAAGGCATGTTAGGTCATCTCATCTGACCTCTGTCCTGTGGCTTTGCAGGTGGAAGCTGCAGCTGGCTGAGTTGAGTAAACTGCCTGCCTTCGCGCGGGTGGTGTCTGCAGGGAATCTGCTCAGTCATGTGGGCCACACCATTCTCGGCATGAACACAGTCCAGCTCTATATGAAGGTCCCAGGCAGCAGGACACCAGGTCAGCTTTTTGGCTCGCAAGCACTGACACGTGCTCTACCAGCGACGTTAATAAAAAACACTAAACTTTTTTTTCTTACTTTTTTTTCAGGTCATCAAGAGAATAACAACTTCTGCTCTGTGAACATTAACATTGGCCCTGGAGATTGTGAATGGTTTGCCGTTCCTGAGCCATACTGGGGTGTCATGAATGATTTCTGTGAAAAGTAAGCAGTCTGTCTATTTGATACTACTAAAACAAACCTGTTTTAGGTGTCACCATCAGTTTAATATTAAATAAGATATTCTCAGAAATCCTCTATGCCAGTTTCTTTTCTATCTCAACAAAAAATACACTTTTTGTTATTACCAATAAAGAATCCTCAATAGGAATGCTTAATTTATTGGTTTAGAAAAAAGAAAATATAGAAATAACAGTTGTTAAACTTATCAAAACAATGTTATTTTGTCAATTGCATCATTTTTTTCAGATGTACTGACAATTGTCATTTGAGATTTTTTTTAAGCAGATACTTTCAAAGTTTACAAATGACATGGTTTTTGATTGTCTATCATTTTCTCAGATATTATTATATTTTCACATTTAGCAGAGGCAAAGGGACATATTTACTAACAACTTACACCAGCACAAGTAAAAGATGTCAGGATTTACTAAAGAAATGCAGTGAAACATTTGTTCACTGTTCCATTATTTTCCTATTGGCACTTTAATTGGATTGTGTTTGTCTCGCACTAATTTAAGTAAATCTGGCCCAAGGCTTTCTATGACTGTTGCAACATACTTGTTGCATCGCCGTCTGGGATGGTCGCAACAAGTATGGTTGTTTTTAAAATATGGAAATTAATTTTACACCGGTATTTACAATGGAATTTCTGCGCTAGCCTGCTGCTAATAACGCCGCCTACGTTTAAACGGTCTTTCATCTATTTTTACGCTTTAACAACCAAATGAATGTATTTAAGTGTATTTAACTGATCATATTATAATTATATTACAACATCGATGCTGTAAAAGAAACCTTATGAAATTGAAAATTTACATTTACATTTAGTCATTTAGCAGACGCTTTTATCCAAAGCGACTTACAAATGAGGACAAGGAAGCAATTCACACAACTATAAGAGCAGCAGTGAACAAGTGCTATAGAAAATAGCGGCATAAACCTTTCATCTGAAGTTCATCATTGGCTGAAAACCCCTAGCTGTACAAATAGCCCATCGATTTATCTTTACACCCCTTGGAGGTATATTTACAGATGTTCATGTCCAGTAGTGTATTGTTGGTTTCATTTCTGTTCCAACTGTAAAACAACAACCTTGTTCAGTTTTGACATCTTGTGAACAGAATTAATAGTGCAGTTGTGAGACGCCCATGCTGATTTTCATGTATTCTTTATGCAGGAATAATATTAATTATCTATTGGGATCTTGGTGGCCAAATCTTGAGGACTTGTATGAGGCAAATGTTCCAGTGTATCGCTTTATCCAGCGACCCGGAGATCTGGTCTGGCTCAATACAGGGACTGTGCATTGGGTTCAGGCTATTGGCTGGTGCAACAACATTGCCTGGAACGTAGGACCACTCACTGGTAAATATATCAAGATTTGTATAATTGCTGTTGGACCAACAGATCTAGAAGCTGGTGAGCTGCCCAAGACCTATTGTTCATACATAAGCTGTTGTATTCTGCAACGTCTGAACTAGGGGTGTCCAAACTCTGTCCTGGAGGACCGAGATTATAGCTCATCCTTGCAGGTGTGTTGAGGCAACTTGGTTTCTAGAAAACCTAGTAAGAGCTTGATTAGCAAGCCCAGGTGTGTCTGATTGGGGTTAAAAGTAAACTTTGCAGGACCAAGTTTGGACACCCCTGGTCTGAACCATCTTGGCATGTCTGGAGTAAGGTTTTATAAAAACAAATTTGCAGTCTAATCACAAAAACAAAGTACTTTACTTTGTATTAGTTATGACCCACAACAATATAAAGCCAAAAATATTATAATAAGTTATGTATTATAATTTGTACAGCCAACTTTTCTCTTGCTTTAGTCTGCTACATTAAATATTTGTTTTCAAGTTGAAGGATTGCAGGCTGTGCTACCATACAATCTGGCTAACTTTGAAGAATCATTTTGCTGATTGCATTTTGTGAAGCCTTCAGGTCTGCCAGTGTGCCTTAAATTCTGCCTATAATACTGTCTGTTTTCCATTTAATAAAAGCCCATCTGTCAAAACAAAAACAGCTGCTATTTTATTAGGCAGCTCACTTGGCTTTGCAATACTTGAAGTTGATGTATTTCTTTGTGTCTTTTACATTCTTTATTCTGCTAAACTCAAGGTTATTCATTTATTTTATGTCTATTATAATATTTGTAGTTTTTTTGAATTTCTCAACATAGCATTATTAAGATGGCCACTAGCGTCATCCAATGAAAATAAAACACACAAAAAAATTAACCTGTACATTATTTTGTCTATTTATGATCTAAAATAAATATCTAAAAGATTAAAGTTAAGTAATTTATAAAGTAAACTAATAGTAACTAAAACTAACTAATAGTTTTATGTAGCTAATTAAACATTAGAACACAGTACACCAACAAAAATAGCCTAAACCAGCATACAAAACAGAAGCACACATGAAGCATAGTATAATTGTCGTCATTATAACAAAAGAAATACTAAAGGATATCGCAAGATTACATTTTTCTTCTTGTACTTGAACTGAAGTTGAACGATAAACAATAGCTACGCTTCCATCCATCTATTTTTGTGCGCATAAAATATTGGTTGATATTGTGCATACATTTTGAAAACACGCATAAAAACATGTGCGCATACCGGAGTAGGATAAACATTTTATTCGATAAGAAAAGATACACATAAACTACGAACTGAAGTGCAGCTCATCTATTTTGCTGTAGTTTCTAATCCTCGTTTGTCCTTCCTCAGTGCATCAGTACAAGCTAGCGGTGGAGCGCTACGAGTGGAACAAACTCCAGAGTGTCAAATCCATCGTTCCCATGATTCACCTCTCCTGGAATATGGCCAGAAACATCAAAGTGTCAGACCACAAGCTCTTTGAAATGATCAAGTGAGTCTGCGGCACCACATTTACCATTTGATCAGTCACAGTGATGCAGTTTGCCGTGATTGAAATTTCAAGCAGATTATTGGAAGTTTTAAATATGGTATGCATGCTCCTCCTCTTCCCGTTCAGGTACTGTTTGTTGAGGACACTAAAGCAGTGTCAGATGCTGAGGGAGGCTCTTATAGCTGCTGGAAAGGAGCTCGTTTGGCACGGAAGGACCAAGGACGAACCTGCTCACTACTGTAGCGTCTGTGAGGTGTGTATTATGTGTTTTCCACATTTAAATGTCTAGTCATGTAACGTTTTGAATATTATGCCAAATTGGACCGAATTGTCTGAAGATGGTCTCTGTTCAGACTGTGCCAAAGTACCAAATTGAGTCTCTCATAGCTTACTGCACTTGAGTATACAAAACAAATTGTCAGGTTTTTTTTTTCTTATTTGGGGGGGCCTAATCTTTTGTATTTAACGTTTTGTAAGTATTATAATTATTTAAAATGATTTTAATTTTATCTAATAATTAAATAATTCAACTTCTGATTAATGATTTTAGCTTGATTGTATTTATGGTGTCTGCTTTTCCTTTTTTTCTTTTTTCCATTTCCACAGATCTTCTAGCACCCTCTTGTGGCACCCTTGATGTTCCTCATTTTTTTTAATGAAATACTTGAATATACTTTAATATTTTTTAATACTTCTGGCCCCCAACAAGACACACTCATACTTTTTGCCATGAGATTTGACTTTAGTCATATCCTAGAAAAAGTGACTTTCAGGGTTCTCATAATCAAATATCATGGGATTTCATAGCAGTCAGCCCTGTAAAAAGACCAAAATTAACCAAAAATTAACAAAATGCAAGCTTTAAATGTCTTCCCATGCATTGCGCAAAATTAGTTTTACTTTATTTTGGATTTATATTTTGCTTTAATCCAAAACAACTTACATGTGAGGATAAAAAGAAGCATTTCAAATCATCAGAGAGCAGCAGTATATGAAATACTATGACAAGTCTTAGTTAAAAAATGTAAAGATAGTAGTTTAAAGATTTTTCTTTCTTATTTTCTTCGATCATACAGAAGAGGGTGTGTTCTACAAGTGGTTTGTCAAGCCCACTTACCTATGTAGAGCGCACTCAGAATTGCACAATATTTCCATAAAATATGGAAAGCAGCAGTCTTTTATTTAAGAAAAAATGTTATCTGTTAAATAAAAACAAATGGAAGTCATGACTATTATAATAAAACAACATGACCAATCCAGAATTTTCCTTCAAATTGATCATACATTTTAAAAAGTGCAGAAATATTTGAACATTTTATGCAAACAAAATTAATTTTGATAGGTGGACATTTAATTTCATGCTTAAAGGTATAAGCCAGCATTCAACTGTCGTGACCCACTTATTTCCCCCTTCATGTTAATTGCGCTACCCATTGTCATTTGATTGGGTCTTGTCTATCCATGCATGCTTCATTTATTAATTTTGAAAAATATATTTTCTGTTGTGTGTGTGTGTCCAGGTGGAGGTCTTTGATCTGCTGTTTGTCACCAGTGAGAGTAACTCAAGGAAGACGTATGTGGTTCACTGCCAGGGCTGCGCTCGCAGATGTAGCCCTAACCTGGAAAACTTTGTGGTTTTAGAACAGTACAAAATAGACGACCTCATGCAAGTGTACGACCAGTTCACATTAGTGAGTCTCAAAGCCTTTACATTCACCTGAACCTTTTTATGACTAATCATTCCTGGTAACCAGAACTGATCACAATTAATGCGCCTATGTTCTCTCTCTTTCACAGGCTCCACCTCTGCCCTCCTCCTCATCTTGACGTTAACATTAATGGTTCTTCGGATAAAACCCTGGAACGCAACGCATCCCTTTCTGATATTCAGGAGACCTGACCCAGTTCCACACCACTGGTTTCTGTAGCAAACCCCACAAGACTGCTGCTTCTAAGCTGTTTTGTCTATGCAACCTTGCCAAGTTTGGAGATTCGGACCTTCTCCATCTTCAGGACTGTTTCAGCTTGTTCAGCACCACTTCTCTCTGAAACACAAACTACAAAAAGACTAATTGCTGAAGAAAAATGGTTTTGTGTATATACCACAAATTGCAAATCACTCAAAACTACTGACTTTATTTTACTGTTGCTTTAATCCTCTCGTTTTGTCCCCTTTTTTGTTTGTTTTTTCTTCTTCTGTACTCCATGTACAAGCATGTACATGATTATTTTCGTATTTCCTCTTAAGTACAACCATAGCTGGGCTTTTTTTGTTCAATGTTTTCTTTAGGTAACAAAAGAGAAATTTGTAATGTGAATTTTTTTTTTTTAAATGCTTTTTTTGGGGGGAAATGTTAAGTTGTGGGGTAGCGAAGTCACAAAGAAAAATGGGTTGCACATAGACTAAGGAATAAACTTTTAATTTGTGTTTTTTTGTGTTATATTTCTAATCTTGTTGTAAATTTACACTATTTATAAATATTTATTGCTTGGAAATATTTGTTGATGGAATGCTGTTATTTTTTCCAGAGTTCCTGCCATTAAATTTTATGGAGTAATGTCATTTTGAACATTTCTCTTTTTACATTTTCTATACATGAATAAAACTGCTTAGCGAGCATTGTACAGAAACATGAAGATTGATATGGTTTATGGGTTACTAATCAGAGTTGTCTTTGTAATTAAAATATTCTCCTTTTGTGATGAAATTCCTTGTCTTGGGCTGAATTATAATAATTGTGCTTTGAATTATTATTATTATTTTCTGTTTTTATTTCCTAAAGGTTTGTATTTTGGCTGTGCATTTATAAGAAAAACATTCATTGTATATACTATGAGTGTACTCTACCTGACAAAAGTCTTGTTGACTTGACGTCTAGTTGATCATTTGGGAAAGTGGCAGAAGACCGATTTTTCAGATGAATCATCTGTTGAACTGCATCCTAATCATCACCAATACTGCAGATCACCTATTTGAATCTGCATGGACCCAAGATTCTCACATAAATCAGTCAAGTTTGGTGAAGGAAAAATTATGGTTTGGGGTTACATTCAGTAGAATTGGCCAGCCCAGTCACCAAACATGAACATTATTGAGCATGTCTGGGGTACGGTGGAGGCATTGAAGATGAATCCAAAGAATCTTGATGAACTGGGAGTCCTGCAAGAACTCTTTCTTTGCCATTCCAGATGACTTTATTAAGTTATTTCAGTCATTGCAGAGATGTATGGATGCAGTCCTCCAAGCTCATGGGAGTCATACACAATATTAATTATTTTTCCGCTGCACCATGACTTTATATTCTATACTGTACATTATTTCTGTTAAGTGACAAAACAAGTCTTAGCAAAGTCAGACCTTACTGTCATAATTAAATAATTAAAAAACAAAGCATGATCATATTTTATTTGGGTAAAATAAGCGTAATCTAGAGGCATTTGCCTTTCATATAAGCCACTTCTGATGCTAAATAATCAACTAGAAGTCAAGTTATTATTTGTTGTTCCTAAACAAAGTGACAAGATTTTTGTCAGGTAGTGTACACAGTCCATTTATATTGCAGTTGTCTACCAGAAACAGAAGTTTTCATTTCATAATGCAGAAGATATTATTACCACATTAGTTTTTTTTTTTTCTTTATCAGTTACCTTTATGCATAGGCCATAAAGGGATATCATATAAAAAATAATCTTCTTGGTCTAAAACTTGTCACTGTAGAGACATTCAGGATATCTGTATGCATATTGAGGGCTGCATGGCCTCAGTGTCTTTAAAATGTTTTTTAAGCTTTGGACTGTAGTTATTATTCTTTGATCAGGCTGAGACGAGTCTGCGCAGACTGACAGTTCATCTACCGCTGCTCTGGGAAGACCTGACTGCTTGTCATTAGAGGTGAGTAGATTGTTGAGGATATATTTGCAAAGTAGGATAAAACTCTGTGCCTCTCTGACAGTCTCACATGGAGGAGGCCTCACACAAGAGCCACTGAGACAGGAGAAGACATCCAGCTCTTCAGGAAGAAGGTCTTCGTCAGGAGGATGTCCTGGAGGAGAATGAATTAAAGGTATTAAGTAATGGATTGTACAAAAATATTGGTTTTACTGGATTTGTCGTGTGGGTTTGAGTAAAATGTTAATATTTTATTTTGTCCTATTATGGTCTGATAGCATTTCATTAAGAATGTCTAATTAGTATAGTCATTTAGAGATTTTTTTCCCCACCAGATTCACAATTGGACAGAATAGCAATTATTTTTATGTTGTGTCTGAAAATCTGTTTTTTTTTTCATGCAATATTAACTGATTTAAAATAATAATAAAATCTAGATTAAAACATTTTGTATTTTTAAATTTAGATGAAATATCATAATTTACAAAATAAAAGATACATATGTCCTTTAGTTATATATAATAACTATAGCTTTTAAGTTAAGAGAAAATCCAATCATTACTGTCACAGGATTAATATTACTATTATAACATTGACATGATTTATGGCATTTTGTTGTAGTAACTGCAGAAATAGCTTTCCTTGCTTAAACCTTTTGTGGAAACCAAATCATAAAATAAAATAAAAATTTAGGTGTTAACATTTTATTTTGTCCTATTATGGTTTGATAGCATTTCATGAAGAATGTCTAATTAATATATTGTCATATATTGAGATTTTTTTTTTTTCTCCAGATTCACAATTATTTTAATTTTGTTGTGTGTAAAAATTGGTTGATTTCATGTAGTAACTGATTTAAAAATAATAATAAAATCTAAATGAAAACATTTTGTATTTTTAAATTTAGACAAAATATATAATTTACAGAATAAGAGATTATACATTTTTAAAATTAAATTAAGTAATCTAAGAAAAAATCTATTCATTACTCCAGTCTGTAGTGTGTAACAGGATTCTTCATATATCATTGACATGATTGATGAAATTGTCTTGTTGTCAATGCTGAAATATTTCTTGTTGCATGAAACTTTTGTGGAAACCAAATCATTTTCCCAGGTAAATACTTTTTTATGTTAATATTTTATTTTGTCCTTTATGGTCTGATTTCATTAGGAATGTCTAATTAATATATTGTCATTTAGAGATTTTCCCCCAGGTGCACAATTGTACAGAATAGCAATTATTTTAACTTTGTTGTGTTTGGAAAATCTAGTTTAAGTTAATATTTACAGATTTAAAATAGGCGACATGGTGGCTCAGTGGATAGCACTGTCGCCTCACAGCAAGAAAGTTGCTGGTTCAAGTCCTGGCTGCGTCAATTGGCGGTTCTGTTTGGAGTTTGCATGTTCTCCCTGTGTTCGTGTGGGTTTCCTCCGGGTGCTCCGGTTTCCCCCACAGTATAAAGACATGCTCTAAAGGTGAATTTAATAAACTAAATTGGCCATAGTGTATGTGTGTGAAAGAGTGTGTATGGATGTTTCCCAGTGATGGCTTACAGCTGGAAGGGCATCCACTGTTTAAAACAAATGTTGGATAAGTTGGTGGTTCATTCCACTGTGTCGACCCCTGATGAATAAAAGGACTAAACCGAAAGAAAATGAATGAATAAATGATTTAAAATAATAATAAAATCTATATGAAAACATTTTGTATTTTTAAATTTTGAAAAAAAAAATCAGAATTAACAGAATAAAAGATTATACATTTCTAAAAAATAAACAAATAAACAAAAATAAATATTTTGAATGGTATAATATATAAGAATAAAATTGATTGAATTTGTCTTGTTGTCAAAGCTGAAATATCTTTTGTTGCATAAACCTTTTGTGGAAACCAAATCATTTTCCCAGGTAAATTTTTATTTATTTATTGTTAAATGTTAATATTTTATTTTGTCCTATTATGGTCTGATAGCATTTCATTTACAATGTCCAATTAATATACTGTATATTGTTCCCCACCCCCCCCCCACCCCCACATTTTTCAATCATTACTCCAGTCTTTAATGTAACAGGATTCTTCATATATCATTGATATGACTGATGAATTTGTCTTGTCAGTGCTGAAATATCGCTTGTTGCATAAACATTTTATGGAAACCGATTCATTTTCCCATATTGATATGTAGTTACAAATTTCAAACACCATATTTGAAAGAGAAATGCTTAATGTAAATAACTTGGTGTCACCTTTCATCAATTTAATATCTCTTCTCTTACTATTAAATTCTTAAATCTTACTCTTGAAATTTGTACATGGTGCTATAGATTATAAATTATGGGACATTTTATCAGAAACGTACTTTATCTGTCCGTGAAGTAAGAAACAAATACAGTGAATAAAAAGTATTTCATCCCAAACATTTCTAAAATGAACTGATGGTTGATTTCTGTGAGTTGTTCTGTAAAAGAAATGTCATTTATGTCATTTATTTGGTTCTCAGATTTTTTTTAAATTAAAAGCACTAAAATGTACAAACCCTGTCATTGTCCTTGTCCTCAGCCCAATTGAACCTACAGCTTTATAGTTTTGTTATGCAAAAAAAGTTATGTAGACAAAAATACTTTAGAAATGGCAAATTTAAGTTGTTATCATTCACATCAGTTAATTAAAAACATAAAATTATAAATAAATTCTACAAATAAATACTATTTTACAATTGTTCTCGTGTTTCTGTCAGTCTTGTTACATTTGCATTAAATTTAACATAAAATGCATGCAATACACCTTTAAAGCTATGACTCAAAGTAAGTGAAATCATTTGATGGAGGGGAAGCTGACAGTGATTAGGGATGCGTTCTATCATTGTATGATTTTATGATGTTTTTGTATAATTTGTTTGAAGAAGACATATATTAAGTGAAAATGTACGTTTTTGGTAGAATGTCCCTAACAGTCTACATTAAAAATATAAAATAAACCACCTAAACAAGAACAGGAGAAGAAAACAATATAACTAAATTTATGCATTCATTTGTAAACTGTTATTATTTTGTTGAACGCCTATTTCATGTGACAGAAGATGTGATTTTGTTTTATTTTCTATTATTATTATTTATTTAGGTTTTTCGTATTATTATTACTACATCAAGTCTACATGCTTAAAGCAATACTACACAACTATTTACAGGTAAAGAGCTGATCCAGAACTGACCTTGCTGTAAGTCAATGATGCCTATGGTGCTGGTATCCACAATGAAGACCTTGTTGTCTTCCAGAATGCCGAACATGTCCTCTGGGATGCGGGTGTAGAAGAGGCGGAACCGCAGGCTGTTGGCGCTCAGGCTCTGGGTGATGTGCAGGAGTTGGTAGGCGAGATCTGCGCGGCGCTCCAGCGGAGAGGAAAACAGGCTCCTGAGGGCCCTGCTCGCAGCCCACACCATCAGCCTTCCACAGGAGCCGTGGTAGCGGAGGAAGGGCCAACCCTCCGTGCCTGGAAACATCTGTGGGCAGAGGGGTCGAAAGCAGAGTTGAAAACAGGACGCGAGGGAACATGCGCAGGCAATGCCACTGTCTACATTTTCATTCACTTCATATATAAATAGGTAGAGTCAGTCGTCCTGTGTGCGGAAGAACAGTTTTGTCTCAATTTTTTTAATAATGTGTGTTTTTTTTTTTTTATTATTCTCATCAGACATATTCAGGTCCGTAGCCAGCCTGGTGAAAGGGGTGGTTCTTTTTTCTCAAAAAGTGCACCCTTTTGCAGTCACCTTTTGCATTCACTTCATTTTCTATTTAATTATGAGGTGTAAATGCTGCATTTAGTGGCATTTTAAGCACTGTTTTTAGCTGGTTTAGCTTGTTGGATGGTCATCAGAACCACACTTTCTGATGCATTAAAAATATTTCCTAAAGATTTAGAGTAAATAAATACTTATTTTTAAGACACAAATTTATTACATCTGTCATTAATTTGATGCATATATCATTAGGAAAAAAGTTTTAAAGTAAAAACTGTAGCCTGTTGTCATTTATTACGCAAATAACAAACTGAGCAGCAGATTCAACTTTCCTCAGATTTCCTCAACTTTCACAATTTGCCCAGTTGAATATTGAACAATTAAAAATAAATAAATAATATAATAATTATTATTATGCAACTACTAATAATAATGTTAAGTTTGGTGATTTTTCTAGCCTCTCTTGTAAAAAGTACATTTGAAAATTCATGGATAACAACAATAGCTTAATTAGTATTAAAATTTGATCATTTTATCTTTAAAGAATAAGGTCCAAGATTTAGAATAAATTAAGTTCCTTGTAAAATGTTTTCTCTATTTAACAACAATAAAGTAGGTCTGTAGTGAAAGATGACTTAATTTACGTCAGATTTCACCTTTTATGCATAAGTCTGAAACTCAATTACTGGAGGGCCGCAGCTCTGCACAGTTTTGCTCCAACCCTAATCAAACACAGCTAATCCAACTAATCAAGGTGGTCAAGACTTCTATAGTCTATTAAGCAGGTTTGAGTTGGAGCTGGTTAGCGCTAAAATCTGCAGAGTTGTGGCCCTCCAGGAATTGAGTTTGAGACCATTGCTTTCACAGGTTATTTTCACTATTTATTTTGCCATACCAGTCAAAATAAGACAAATTAGCTCATGTTTGGGACAAATTCTGGACCTTTGTCAGTGGAGGGTGGGTCTTTCGAACCACCCGAACCCCCCTGGCTACAGGCCTGATATTTTAAACACAGCTGCGGGGCATAACCAATCACTTTTTTACAACATAATAGTCAAAACTACACCGTCAAAACTCATTCTTGTTTAATAAATCATTTGTTTGTTTGTTACTTGATTTTTTGTGTGGAAATCGCCTTTAAAGTTGTGCAAATTAAACTTTTAGCAGTGCATATTACTAATCAGAAATTAGATTTTGATATGTTTATGGTAGGAAATTTACCAAATGTCTTCATGGATTAATGTTTATTTGATATTCTAATGCTTTTGGCAGAGAAAGAATAAATAATAATTTTGGTTCACAATGTATTGTTTGCTATTGCTAAAAATATTTGCAACTTAAGATGCTGTGGTCCAGGGTCACTATAGTTTGAGTTTTTATGTTTGAGGATAACATACACTGTAAGAAAAATCCAGGTTGCCTTAAATTTTTAAGCTGATCCATTGAACTTCTCATCAGACATATTTTAACCGTTTTCAAACACAACTGTGGGGCATAATCAATCACTTTTCACAACATAATTAATAGTCCAAACCACACCGTCAAAACTCATTCTTGTTAAATAAATCATTTGTTTATTTGTTATTTGACTGTGTGGAATACCATTTAAAGTTGTTCAAATTAAGCTTTTAGCAGTGCATATTACTAATCAGAAATTAGGTTTTGATATGTTTATGATAGTAAACTGACTGAAAACAGCTTGTGTAACATAAAGTTAAGTTAGACTCTCAGAAATAAAGGTATAAAATCTGTTATTGGGGTGGAACCTTTTCAAAAGGTACACTATTGTACCATACAGCTGAACATATGTACCTTTAGGGCACACTTTTGTAACTTTAAGTTGCTGTGAGGTACATATTTGTACATTTTGGACATTAATAAGTACCTTTAAGGAGCAGTTAGGAACAAAAATGTACCATTTGAAAAGGTACCGCCTCAGTACCTTTATTTCTGAAAGTGTAGAACAAGATTAACTTAGTTTAATGTGTTACAATGAGCTAAAAACATATGCTGTCATGACTAATTGATCATATCATTTTTTACAGTGTACAAAACGAGAGACGAGGAAGGATTTCTGTCTGTTGTAAGTTTTGTCTGTTTTCTCAATATCATCACAAAATACAGCTAAAAATCAGAGGACTGTGACTTTCTACCAATTATGTCCAACTATTCTGTTTTCAGTTCAGAATACTGTGGCTGTCTGCATGTGTTCAGTGGAGGATCCTTATTTTCTCTTCTCCACTTATCAAGTAAGTGCTAGAGATATTGAATTTATGATCCGTATTGTTAGTTTTAAATTGTTATTATTCTTGTTAGACAAAACCTGCAGTCAGTTTTCAATGTAAAACCTTAATAAAGATGTATTATATGAACAGGTAGACAGAGATAAGATTAATAATATATAAAAATAAAAAAGTAAAATATGATATTATATAAAGGGGTCAAAGGAGTTTTTCAAAACATGGTTCATTATGAAACTTCTTTAAGCTTTTTGAACATCATGCTATTTTTACAGATGGAAGAACCATTTTTTTCAGGCTATACATTTTAATCACTTCATACATTTCCAGGGGATCAAACCCATGACCCTGACTTTGCTATCACCATGCTCAATTACTTCACATTGAGCAGTAATAATTATATCAGCCCACTTATCATTATACCTGCAGTATGAGGGGCTGTTGATTGACAGCCAGTGTATAAAGCAGTCTAAGTTTATCCTTTTCACTGAAGTGCTTCATCTGCACACTGCCCACGTCAGTCACTTCGAAATAACGGCGCACAATGCGGTCCAGCAGCCTCTGAGATGGACAGCGCAGTATCGGGGTCACCAGACCCTATAGAGAAAAGCTTTTGTTAGATGTTACTCACAATAATGATTAAATGTGAACAGACATATAGTTTCTTCATTCATGAGTATTCAAGTAAAGAATATACCTTTAAAAGTATATATATATATATATATATATATATATGTATATATATATATATATATATATATATATATATATATATATATATATATATATATATATGTATATGTATATGTATATATATATGTATATGTATATATATATATATATATATATATATATATATATATATATATATATATATATATATATATATGTATATATATATATATATATATATATATATATATATATATATATATATCTATGTGTATATATATATATATATATATATATATATATATATATATATATATATATGTATATGTATGTATATGTATATATATATATATATATATATATATATATATATATATATATATATATATATATATATATATATATATATATATATATATATATGTATATATATATATATATATATATACATATACATATATATATACATATACATATATATATATATATATATATACATATATATATATATATATATATATATATATATATATATACATATATATATATATATATATATATATATATATATATATATATATATATATATGTATATATATATATATATATATATATATATATATGTATATATATATATATATATATATATATATATGTATATATATATATATATATATGTATATATGTATATATATATATATATATATGTATATATGTATATATATATATATATATGTATATGTATATATATATATATATATATATATATATATATATATATATATATATATATATATATATATATATATATATATATATATATATATATATATTTTTTTTTTTTTTTTTTTTTTAATCTGTGCTGTAAACAAAGCAGATAATTGGGATATATTTTAAACCCAAATGTCACTTTAATGTTCTACATAAAGATTCTTTACATTTAATTCAATAAGTTATCTGCTATTTCTAGAGTTCACACTTGGTTGTCTAGGTAAATGCGTATTTGGCATGCTGTTCCAGGAGAGAGCCCTGATCTCGGAGGACCCACGAGCCCGGGGCTCCCTCCTGTTTAGTCAGGAGAGAGAGAGAGGGGAGTCAGAGCTCAGGTAGGTCTTGAGAACTCCCCTGTTGTTAAGAAAGACATCAGGGTGGATGGGGGTTTCTTCGAAAATAAAGATGACTAATGTAAGGAACAGTTGCTTGGGTCGAAAGGCATAAGGGGCTTAGCCCAAAACAAGTCCCCCCCAGAAACAGGTACTGCTGAACAGCTGACTATTTAAATACCTGACACAAAAGCTGCGGTAAGTGGAATGCATGTGATATAAGTGCTAATTTTACTTAACAAAATAACAAAAACCTTTGGGTGCTCCGGTTTTCCCCCACCGTCCAAGGACATGTGCTATAAGTAAATTGAATAAGCTAAATTAGCCGTAGTGTGTGTGTGAATGCAAAAGTGTATGGGGGTTTCCCAGTGTTGGGTTGTGGCTGGAAGAGCATCCACCGCGTAAAACATATGCTGGATAGTACTGCGTAAAACATATGCTGGATAATTTGGCGGATCCCTGATTAATAAAGGGACTAAGATGAAAAGAAAATGAATGATTGAAAACTTCCCTTAATTAATTGTTAAATGCGCAAGCAGTTTGAGTGATTTTTTTCTGGTCATTTGTTAAGTGTAAATCCACCACAGAAGAGTTTTGTCATTTCTTTATTTTTTTTCAATAAATATAATTTTTTTCTTTGTGGTGAAAGTAACATCTGATCTCTTCTTTCATAGATGACATTTTATTAATACTAAACAACTAACCAACAAATAACATTTTTCAAACATTTAGCAGAATTTGACAAATATCCACATTTTAAGCATTTAACAAGCCAAAGTTTTTTTCAAACAGTCTTTTTACTGTCATCTCTTGACAGCCAAGTCCACATTATTTGAAGCACAAAATTGTTTGGTATATTGGAAAAATTGGGGCAGACTCAACCTAGGTCTGAGATAAGAGTAAAAACCATAAAAACTGCTCATAAGATTTTACATCAAAATTATCAAGACTGCTTTAATTTGACCTTTCTATATTAAACAAACCATAAAGTAGAATTGTGGAATATGAAAGTGTCGTAATTTCAAGAAAAAAAACTAAGAGTGTGTAACATTTTCCTATAATTGATAACATTTACAATGGATTCAACAGTCCCCTTGCAAGTGTTAAAGGTCCATTGAAATTAAAATAGTTTTTTTTTTATTTAGTATCAGTCATACCTGTGAACATTTGTTTCCAAAATATCAGGGGAACGGGGGAAATAATGCGATTGGCCAACCAAAGTTGGCTACCCAGGAGTGTTACAGACTGAACCAAAAAGCTGAGGGGAGGGGTGAAATTACAAGAGTTTTTCGGGAAAAATTACAAAATGGGAGTGTTATCAGGTGTGGTATCAATATGTTAGTCTTCAACAATATCTATAAGGTAGTGTGGTACAAAACAATGACAAAATTTGTATTTAGAAGATTTAAAACTGATATAAACATTTAAAGCTTGTAGTTTGTCACCTCTGCCTAAATGGATCAACGTTTTTTTCACGTCACCTCATACTTCAGTTTCTCATAAAATCTTGACCATTCAAATGCGTCCTAGTTTCTGTCATGCCCGCCCCCTTCAAGACACTTCTCATTTGCTTTTCATTTGATGTGCTTGAGCTTAACCACTCTCACAGACAGCTGTGATAAAATAAAACACTATTACCTGATTTTTGAAAAGGGGAGGAGCTAGTCTATGTCCCGCCCTCTCCGTTCTACAGTTAATATTGCATCAAAAAATGCACATTTCGAACCACTTCACGTTAGGGCTGCACAATATATTGTTTCAGCATCGATATTGCTATGTGTGCATGCACAAAAGTCACATCGCATAGATCTGCAACGCTGAGTTGACATTGCAGTGTAATTTTTACATTTACATATACAAAACAATAAAGCATGCACTGTTTATTTCATTTTACATTTGCTTTATTGCATTTATATATGCTTGTAATTTTCTTATTGCATTTTGTGCATGATTCACATGCCCTAAAGCAGTGTTTCCCAACCCTGTTCCTGAAGGCACACCAACAGTCCACATTTTCAACCTCTCCCTAATCAAACACACCTGAATCAACTTATAACATCAGAAGAGACTCCAAAACCTAAAATGAATGGGTCAGATAATGGAGACATCCAAAATATGTACTGTTGGTGTGCCTCCAGGAACAGGGTTGGGAAACACTGCCCTAAAGAATCATGCCAATCAATCTAAATTATTACATTTGGTAACACTTTAAGGACCAATTCTCAGTATTAACTAGTTGTTTATTAGCGGGCATGTTATTGAGATAGTGGCTGCTTATTAATACTTCTAAAGCACATATTCTGTATGATCTTATTTGGCGTACCTAATCCTACACAATATCTAAACTGCCTTAATAAGGAGCAAATTAGGAGTTTATTGAAGCAAATGTTATAATGGTTTGCTAAGAGTAAAAATTAAACCTTAAAATAAAGTGTCTTTCCACATAGTGCTATTCAATCATTTGCTGGAACTATATAGATACAGTATATTGCAATATATATTGCAGAAAAACTAAATATCGCAATGTCAGATTTTTCCAGTATCTTGCAGCCCTACTTCACCGGACTTTTCATTTGCACCTCCTACTTTTCCAAATTAATATCCCTTTGAAAATATAATTGTTCTGACCACAAATCCTCAGTCACTGCTGACCTCAAATAGACATCACAATACAAAGGCAACAAATACAGACCTTCACCATGCTGGGAAGCAGCAGGTTGGAATGAACCCAACTTTGGAAGCGTGAGGTGGCCCTGAGGACACCTTCAATGCTGCAGGATTTCCCTTTGCCTGCTGAGGTGCAAATGCTATTGTCTGATGTCTGGTGCAGGTGAGGAGACATCAGGCGGGACACCAACACTGGTCTCCAGCCCGCTGTGCTGTCTGTGTAGTTTCCCTCATAGGAGTGCACGTCTGCTGAGCATAGATTAGACTGAGCTGTCAGCCTCCTTTCAAACCTGCAGTGAAATAATCAGGGTCTGTGTTAGTTTCCTGTTTTTGCTGTCACTGCTTGTGCTTACTCTGATCAGTGATCAAGATCTAAGTTCTTGTGCTGTTATACCATACCAATGTTTGGCTAAACTTTATTTTGATCATCAGCTTTAGACATTCTATTCTACTACATATCTACTAGTGGTAGACAGTCTGCTTCATATCTGCCAATATTATATTTTCAATGGTCATCCATTAGACATTCTGCTGAGTAGAAGTGGTTGGAAAGTTATTTATAATCCATGTATATACATTTACATCTATTCATTTAGTAGATGATTTTATCCAAACCGAAAAAAGAACCTTAAATCACCAGAGAGCAGCAGTATATAGTTAGTTTAGCAGTTCTTTTATATATAAATAGACACATACAATCATATTTATCACTACCCTACACTACCTGACAAAAGTCTTGTCGCCTATGCAAGTTTTAGGAACAACAAATAATAACTAATCATTTGCTATCAGAAGTGGCTTATATAAAAGGCAAAGGCCTCTAGATTACGCTTATTTTACCAAAATAATATATGATCATGCCTTGATTTTTAATGATTTAATTAGGGCAGTAAGGTCTGACTTTGCTTGGACAAAAGTCTTGTCACTTAACAGAAATAATGTACAGTATAGAGTATAAAGTAATGGTGCAGTGTAAAAAGAATTATTATTGTGTATGACTACATGAGCTTGGACTGCATCCATACATCTCTGCAATGACTCAAATAACTTATTAATAAAGTCATCTGGAATGGCAAAGAAAGCGTTCTTGCAGGACTCCCAGAGTTCATCAAGATTCTTTGCATTCATCTTTATTGCCTCCTCTTAATCTTACCCCACACATGCTCAATAATGTTCATGTTTGGTGACTGGGCTGGCCAATCCTGGATCACCTTGATCTTCTTTGCTTTCAACTTTGATGTGGAGGCTGAAGTATGAGATGGAGCGCTATCCTGCTGAAGAATTTGTCCTCTCCTGTGGTTTGTAATGTAATGGACAGCCCGAATGTCTTGATACGTCAGGCTGTTGATGTTGACATCCACTTTGCAGGTTTCTCGCACACCCCATACTAAATGTAACCCCAAACCATGATTTTTTTACTTCACCAAACTTGACTGATTTCTGTGAGAATCTTGGGTCCATTTGGGTTCCAATAGGTCTTCTGCAGTATTTGTGATGATTGGGTTGCAGTTCAACAGATGATTCATCAGAAAAATCTACCTTCTGCCACTTTTCCAAATGATCAACTAGAAGTCAAGTCATTATTTGTTGCTCTTACAACTGGGATCGACGACAAGACTTTTGTCAGGTAGTGTATATTAACCCTATAACTAACAGTCTTCCAATAGTCTAATTTGTGTTATGTTGCAAAGATCACTCCAAAAAAATTTTTTTTGCTTGTTCAAACTACTTATTTAAAATAAGCTGAATCAACACAATTCTTGAGATTTCATTGGGACAACTTAATTTTTTATGTTCAATCCACATAAATTTGTTAAAAGTGTTAAGTGAACTTAACCAATTTGTGTTGGGACAACATGAATGAATTGTGTTGAACCCTGCATTTTTTACAGTGAAGTCAGTAGAATATCTGTTAACATATTCTACTAGCCCAAGCCACTATTAATGCAATCTACTAAAACTCCACATGGTTACTCTTCTAACAATCAAAGTTTTTTTTTTCTTTTCTGTCAGTTAGTTGACATCAATTTGCAAAGAAACTTATAGTCAATAAATTGTCCATTGGTTGAAAAACTCTATCCAAACCCTGTTAGGTTAATGCAAATTAGTTGACATGTAGTTACAAAGTTATTTAGTCGCTAAAAAATCTAACGTGGACTAAAAAAAATTCATTTTCTTTTCGGCTTAACCCCTTCGTAAATCAGGGGTCGCCACAGTGGAATGAATCACCAACTTATCCAGCATATGTTTTATGCAGCGGATGCCCTTCCAGCTGCAACCCATCACTGGGAAACATCAATACACAGTCATTCACACATACACTACAGACAATTTAGACAATCCACTCAGCGATGCAATGTCAGACACAATACACTCAATGGAGTGAGTGATGACACTGTGACGGGTAGGGTTAGGGGTGGGGTTAGGTGAGCCCATTAAAAAGCATTGGATACAGCAGAGATTGCACTGCGCCAGGTCTGCATCCAGACCCCTCTCGAAACCGGAGCACCCGGAGGAAACCCACACGAACACAGGGAGAACATGCAAGCTCCACACAGAAATGCCAACTGACCCAGCTGGAACTTGAACCGGCAACCTTCTTGCTGTTAGGCGATTGTGCTTCCCACTGTGCCACCATGCTGCCCACAAATTAAAGTATAACACTTATATTTGCCTTTAAGAAAATAGAAAAGATAAAAAGCACTTCATGAAGCAAAAAGAAGCACTTTATGAAGTTCATATTTTTAACTATTTCTTGTATGGATATTTGGGGAGCGCTGGGCACAAAGTAATGCGGGGTAAAATGTAACTCAGAGTTTTAAGGTATTGGCTCAAGGTTAACCGTGGCATGCTTCCGAGGTTTTAACCACAGTGTCAGCAGACATCTTCCTGCCAATTATTTTAAAAAGTTTGGCAAAATTTGGATGAGAAATTATTATACTATATATATATATATATATATATATAGAAGACATTAGACAATATTAGATTTCACTTACATACTTTCACAATTCACAATAAATATATATATTGTGAATTGTGAAAGTATGTAAGTGAAATCTAATATTGTCTAACGTCTTCTAGGCTAAAAGATGGAACCATTTTGATGTAAAAAAACACAATGACTGCTAGCCAGTTTTGAGTAAAACACGACACAGCAGGGTTAGTTGTAACAGGGTGTTATAAATAAGCCACACACTGATGAACTCCAATTAAACTAACAAAATATCATTTTTGAATTTTGAGTGTAATGTTGAGAACTTTTTATATACATTTTTTAATAGAAAATATATTTAATAAAAAACAAAAAATAATGCAAATAACTGCATTGTATAATAATGGATAATAATGCAAATAGATCCAAAAGTGTATCCAATAGGTAAATAATAAAACATGATGTGCTATGTAGCATAAAAATAATTGAGTTAAGCACTGAGGAAATATTTTAAAAAAATTATTATTTAAAGTAAACTGAATTTAAATTAATTGTGTGAAATCTGCCTTTTTAAGCACGTATTACAACTAACCCTCTGTCTGTTACAATTTGCTCCGCAGGTGTGGTAAACAGTAACATTTTTACTCCTGGCACTTTTGGCCAATACTGCACAGATATCATTGGTCTGGCTATAATCCTTTTTAATGCTCATTTGTAGGAGAGGCTTATGTGTTGTTGGTAAAAAATATGGTTTGTCTAACCCCATTATTTATCTGTACCATTGTTCATTATTTGGCCAAAAACAAAAAGTGTTGCTTTGTGCCCCACTCTCCCCAATATATACATATATATATACACACAAGAAAAAAAGTTATAAACTTCATAAGTCATAGAGTGCTTCTTTATTTATCTTTTCTAATTGTGCTGTGTACTTGAGTATATTATATAAGATCAGTGACTATATGCATGATTTTTTTTTTTAACCAGACCACAAAACTTTTTTTTATCTTAATTTTGGCTTTTTTTATCCAAACATTTGGTTAAAAATGTTATTGCATTTATCCTACAATATGAATAACTTTATGAAAAGTTAATTGTTCTCTGCGGAAATTGGAAATATTCCAGTTTACCTTATTTCATCCTTGAAAAACTTCTTGCAAATGGATGTTCCAATGCAGGCGTTGCATTTATCCAAACCCAAGAAGATCTTTCTGAAGTCATGTGATTTGTCTTGGGGTGCTGGTGATGGGTCTGCTGAACTAAATACTAATATGAAACACAATGTCCAAACCTCTGACCATATCCCTGCCATCACTGCATCATAAACCCCGAATCACAGAATCATAGTGGCCTCCCAATGTGATTAAAAACCCTGAAGACTAAACGTGAGCACACCAGCACAGTGAAGTGGCACCTCTTGAGTGTCAGCTGTAGTATATCTGTTATGTCCCCTGCACTAAACGCCTCACTTAGACAGGAAACACATGGGGAACAAAGATAACCCTTGTCGTCATGGTGATACTTCCTCCTGCACAGTCCGATTTCAAAGCTGTACACACAAAGGTTGGAAACCCTGTTTTATCCATTAAGTTATTTTGGAATATGAAACCATTTTGAGAATATGCAAATTATTCATACCACCTAAAAAGACTGATTAATTATTTATTTTGTTCAACCACTTCTCCAGAACCTGTTTCTTTCCACCAACAAAATGTCTGTACGTCAAAAGTCATATGCAGTGAACAGAATGTTGAATTAGATTTGAATGACTACTGCTGTTTAATAGAAATTTCAGATTTTGCTGTTATTATTTTATGGAACCGCCAAATGTGAAAGAATTTTATATAAACTTTAATCAAATATGTGGAGTAATCTGCTTGCTGAATTAAATGGAGGCTATAATGTAATGCTGTTGCTTATTCTGTAGGGGAGAGTGGGGATGGTTGCAGCATGAGGCAGTTCCTCCATTCAGGAATGAGCTAGAGTGATTATATTCATACTACATATTCTCAGTTAGACCCTCCTTCAATCTGAGAGAAATCAGCCATATGTGACTATTCCTTCAGTATAAAACTCATTTTTTTAATATTCAGAAAGTTTCTTATACTGTCTAATCTGTTTTTGTGAAACATTATTCATTCATATAATTTAATCCACTGTTTTCTTAGCTTTAAATACATTGTAAAACCCAATAATTTAAGGTAACTCAAACCATTTGAGGAAACTGATTGCAAAAAACCATTTAAGTTTAAAAACTAATTCAAATGAATACTGTGAACTTAATTCATTTGAGTAAATGAAGCAATTTGAGCACAGTAAAACCCAATAAATGAAGAGAACTCAAACCAACTGAGTACTGTAAAATCCAATAAGTTAGGACAACTCAAACCGTTTGAGGACACCGATTGCAACAAACCATTTGAGTAAAAAAAAAACTAATCTATATGAGTACTGTGAACTTACTCCATTTAAGTAGAAGTAATGAGGTATTTATTAACTCATTACCTTCAACACTGAGTTCAAAACTCTTTTCAATTGAGTAGAATTAACTTTCAGTCAATTTTGAGGTAACTACACTCATTTCATTTGATAAAGTTGACTGTTGGGTTTTACAGTGTAGGTATAGCTATCAAGTCTTAAAGCTATTGTGCCTCCCTAGCATAGACAGTTTCGTTAGGGTTGACAGAGTTGGGACATGCTGTTGCAATTACAAAACTCATTTAAAAGCTTGCCATATTAACATTGTACTATTTTAATTTTATCACAGTTTCAGTGTAATTTAATATGAAAAAATAATTCTTTAAGTCATATTAAAGTGCGAAGAAATAGTTTAGTAAAGGTTCAGACTAGATTTGTATATATATATGTGTATATGTATATATATATGTATATGTATATATATATATGTATATGTATATATGTATATGTATATGTGTATATGTATATGTATATATATATATATGTATATGTATATGTATATGTATATATATATATATATATATATATATATGTATATATATGTATATATATATATATGTATATATATGTATATGTATATATATGTATATGTATGTATATGTATATATATGTATATGTATATGTATATATATGTATATGTATATATATGTATATATGTATATATATATATATATATATATATATATATATATATATAGATATATATATATATATATCTATATATATATATATATATATATATATATATATATATATATATATATATATATATATATATATATATATATATATATATATATATATATATATGTATATATTTGTTCAGTTTTTTTTTAGGCCTGATAATTGTTTTTTTTTTTTGCTTTTTCTTTAATAGTCTGTATTTATATGGCCACTTTAACTCGTTTAACAATTTAATCAATTTACATTTAGTCTGTTTACTAAATGAATAAAATCCAGCCTGATGTTTCAGATTTTTTGAAATATTACATTTTAATGAATGTTGCAACTGTCCCTGTGGGTTGTTGCAACTGTCCCCCCTGCTCGGGATCAATTGCAATGGTTTGACTTTGTCTGTTTAAATTCTTCATATATTATCATGTGTACACATATTATAGCAATGTGGATGGGTGTCCAAAAGATGTGGGTTTGTTATATTAAATATTATTTTCACAAAAAACTGTCTCTGAGAAACTGAAGGAAATGCAAAAATTGTCCCCACTCTCCCCTACTAAGCTTTTTTTCTGATATGTACTTATGTATGTCTTGGCCCACACAGAATCTGCGCGCGCAGAAATTGATTTCTGCAGAATTTTAGCCCATCATTGAGTCTATTTATTTAGTTGTGTGAAAATTTATATTTATTCAGTTTTTAAATTAATTTCAGTAATATTACCCACTAATATGAAAATGTTCATATGATTTATTTACAATACAATTTTTAAAGTAATATATTTTCAGTTTGTTAGTAGATATATTATATGAGAGACTTGCTTTATTTACCAAATAAGTGGATCTAATTGGGTTTGCATTGTAAACATTAAATAAGTATTATACTTTATTTTATATATTAAGATTTTAGTAGTGATACTCCCAAAATCATTCAGCATAAAATGGTCAGCAAATTCTGTCTGGCCCTATGTATGGCTTATATACACTATGGCTATGTTAGTATTGTACCAAGGTTCCAACAAGTTGTGCATGGGATACCATAAGTACCATTTTTGTTCCCTAATAACCTTCCAATCTTCATTTATTATTTTTTTAGCGAAGGATTTTTTTTAATTTTTTATTTTTTTTAATTATGGAACATTTTGTGCAATGAAAAGGTTCTGAGTTAAAGATTATTTGTGGAACCATTGATGCCTTTCATTTTAAGAGTGTCGACTTTGAAAAAAACCCACGTCTTGCTTACCTATTTTCAGACAAGCTGTGACACTAAGCGGGCAATAGATGTCAGTGGTGAGATTTGTGAAACTGTCTGAGTCCATTTGAAAACGAAAGATTGAATTTTATTCCTGTTGCGTTAGTCACGCGAGTGATTCACAGTCCGCGTTAAACATGCTTGTGTATTTACTTGCGCTGATTCACAGCTGTATGGAGAACACCAGAGATTATTCAAGATTAAAGGAAAATATCAATATGTGGGAGTACATTCTAGAAGTTTTCTTTGGTCTAGTCATCCGACCACAGGAAAACATCGTTAAATTATTGTAGGAAGTGGGGTAAATTTAACACAGTCTGTTATTCAAGTCTGTGTGTCGACGATGAATCATTTTCTAGAGAGGAAGAAAACTTTAATATGAATGGCGGTTATATTGCTTAACTTTGCCCCAATAAAGGTAAAACACATAGTGTATTAGACAAAATGTCTACAAAAAGATATAAAAATCTAAAGTGTAAAATATTTTAGATATACACTTTTTTCGGGTTTTCCCTTCTCCATATTTAGTTTATAATCTTATTTATGCTAGGCTATATTACCATTTAACGGAGTTTTGTGATTTAGATTTAGATTTAGAATATAGATAATCAACTTGTACAACACTTATTCCGTTTATTCATCAATCTTGTGTGATCGGGTCTTGCGTGATAGGATAGCCCAACATAATTTCCCTCGATGTAATTTACAGCTCATCATATTTTTAAACAAACAAACAAACAATAGATAAAATAAAACAGTCGATATACATTTTCTTTCTGCGCCTAGAAGTGGTGTGCAGCATTGACCTGTCTGGCACTGAGAGTGAACTGCTCTTGACTCTATATATAGGGGACATAAATAGTTCACCGCGCATTTGACTCACCGCGTATTAATCATCAATGTTTCGAGTCCCGGGACAAGAGGAAGCGCAGTTTAATGACTAAGTGACTAAACCAAAATCTTACTAAATGAACGGCTTTCCTATTACAAATAAAGACCTCATGATTGCATAAGACTGTGCCAGGCTCACTAGCTCTATAGCAGTACATAATATTTTATAAAATAGCCTAAGGTTTTTGCAAAACGGAAGTCCTTAAAATAAGTGTTGTTTTCTTCTTCTTGAGTGAAGAGCATTATGATACAAATCTAAAGAACGTAAACCTTCACATGATTAAGGAACCACCTGGAATGGAATAATTCAATGGATGTTCTTGATGGAATCGTTGATGCAAATGATTTCTCTGTCTTTGTTTGATTGTTTGATTGTTTCTATTTATTTAATTAGTTTACCTATAAAGTATGCTATATTTTAGAATAGTTCTTGTCAAAATTATATGACCACTATTATTGTTACCTTCACTTGATTGCAAAAAAAATAAATAAATAAAAATGAACGTAGCCTAGTGCATCTCGTAAGTAGTTAATGGTGTTTAATGAATTTGCATGTATCATATTAAGTAAATCAGCGTTATTTTAACTAAAGTATACGCACCTTTAAAGCAGAATAATCTACAATTGTGACCTCGGATATAGACTTGTACATTATTATGACCATGAGCACAAAATCCCCCCAAATACCAGCAGCGTTAGTGTTCATACTGATGATCTTACTCATGTGTGGCATCAGATTGTATTTCCGCCATTGTGTCAAAAGTGCACATGTTATTATTGTAGAGTAAATCTGTTCTGCTTGTGATATGAATTAGAGTAATTAAGTCATTAAAACATACGAAACACCTTGAATCTAATTCAATTGATAAATAACATACAGTTTACTCGATTTGTATTTGATGAAGTGTATTTAGGCTAATTGTCAATTTTTTTTTTTTGCTTGAACACAACCCGGCTTCCGTAGCTATTTGAAGTGGAAAAGAAAGTCTGAATGGATGTCATTAAGCGGTTGACAGGAATTTTGTGGGGATGTAAAAGAAGAGAAGACTAAGTTAAAAGGTATTTTAATACATCGGGTTTTGCGCCTTTCAGCCACTGTAAAGAGAAGATTGTGGTTTGTCAATATAGAAGCCACGCGATGGCGGTGTTTACAACTCCACGACAGCTGTAAAAACAAGGAGCAGCATACAAATAGGCTTTGAATATGGGAAGCTTTTAATATTAAGGTTTAATTTAGACCATTAAAAGAACGATGCAGACTCGGCTACAAGAAAATGTCCTATACTCAAAATGAACACAGTAAAATGGTAACATTTATAGTCCATTTTATTTATATCTACTACGCTTTTGAGTGTCATTCCTCAGTCATTAGCAGGCTGGCTAACTCGGCAAGAATTTTGAGTGGATGAAAGGTCAAAGAAAGGAAATTGTCAAGCAGCTTACGCTTAAAAAGTTTGTTTATGAAACTCTTTTACATTGCTTTTAATCATTGACATTAATTCAGTGATGACACCTTAGTTACATGCTATGCATAGGCTTCCTAAAGTATCACAATCTGCACTCAAAAAAAAAAAAAAGATTACTGCTGCTTGTTCAAACTACCTGATAAAATGAGCTAAAACAACACAATTCTTGTAGTTTATTTGTCCCAGCTTTTTTGTTTTTTGTTCAGTCCATTTAAATTTGTAAACCATTAAGTCAACTTAAGCATTTCATGTGGGGACAACATGAAATAATTGTGTTGGTTCAACTACCTGGTTAGGGGATTTGTAGTTCCCAGCATCCTTTATGAATTAGGAGAGGGAAACGTTGACAATAAAAGTAATCTTAGGTGTTTAAAGTTATTAAAAAGACTTGTTAGAGCTTAATCTTCACTTTAGTTTGAAGATTTAGAAGAGTTTCATGTAATGCTTTGAGTTTGGAGATTGATTGCTTTGGGTGTTGACAACTTAATTAGCAAAAATGCAGTTTGTTGCTTTGCTCAGTGAGCAATAACTGTCCTAAATATAATTCTGAGATCAGGTCTCTATCAACTGTATATGTAACTCATGAACTATGCTTAAAAATTTAGGATAACTTTAAATAAAACTAAGTGACTTTAAAACATACAACACAATAGAAATACATGATATTATCAGACTTTTGAGTTTAAGTCAAATAAAAATAGAAATGTATTTAAACTTTTATTCGATAAAATCATGTTGAAGCAACTCAATTGCATTTAATTGTGTAAATAGTTTATTTTTAGTTGGTGCTAAACAAATTTATTGGATGGAAATCCTGCCCTCAATTGAATTGAGTTCATCCAGTGAGCTTTTTTTTTTTTTTTTTTTTTTTTGAGTGTGGGTTAAGTTGGCTTTTATTTAATAAATGAATGATCCAGACGATCCTGAACACATTTGGATTTTGCAGATGCTTTGGATTAAAGGTAATAATATTCAGTTTCTTTTACAGACAGATCATTTTTGCTTCATATGACCTCATCATCAGAGGCTACAGGTATTCATTTTGTTTTGAATGTATGTTGATGTATAGCAATCTCCAAGGACAATGGTTTCAAATAAAATCTAAAGCATTAGATTCTTGTTTTACTAAAGAAAAAGTCAACTACATCTTGGATATGGTGACTACAGTAAAAGACATGACTGCATCATCCCTTTAAAATGTACATGTGTTTGCCTAGCACATGTAGCAAAACACAATGACATTTGAGAAGACTGGGCAAGTATTACGTATTCAAATATATGCGCTATAGAGTATGAATATGGATAGTATGAATGAAGTTCAGACATACTACATCTGCCATGTTTCCATTATCATATGACCTATCAGCTTCATTTGCGTCATTTCACTGCCATTCATAAATCCTCTTTCATAGCCTAATAGGGTATGAAGTGTCCATTTAAAGTGCATTTCAGAGTCTCAGCAGAAGCAGTAGGTCATCCGGGTACTTCTCACCTACTGTTTTTTTAACAGAGCTTACGTAATATTTTCCACATACTACTGTAAAAATATCAGTTAATTAACCATTTCCATATTTTATGATTCACAGGTGTTTTCCGTTTATGGTCATAAGTTTCATAATGGGACCTTTATCTCTGCTCTAATGATGTTTGATTTCAAACAAAGTCACATTTTTTGACATTTCAATAGTTTGAAACCATAAGAAATATATATATATATATATATAAAATAGAAAAAAAGTCAGTTTATTACCAGGTTTTTGTAATGTAATTTGCAACACCAATACAGACTAAGCATCACTTTGAACTATTAGCCCTTTAACTGCCCCAACAAGAAAAAAAAATTGCATTGCTAAACTCCTAATGTCGCTAGTTAATATACTCAGTGCATTTTTTAAACACATCCCATAATTTGTAAAATATCAAACTCTACCAAATGGTAGATATGTCGGTTTATGGTAAAAGTACCGGAACTAATACGTATACAGTTGAATTCAGAATTATTAGCCCCTCTTTGAATTTTTTTTCTTTTTTAAATATTTCCCAAATTATGTTTCACAGAGCAAGGAAATTTTCACAGTATGTCTGATAATATTTTTTCTTCTAGAGAAAGTCTTATTTGTTTTATTTCGGCTAGAATAAAAGCAGTTTTAAATTTTTAAAAAAACATTTTAAGGTAAAATTTATTAGCCTCTTTAAGCTATATTTTTTTCGATAGTCTACAGAACAAACTATCATTACACAATAACTTGCCTAATTACCCTAGCCTGCCTAGTTAACCTAATTAACCCAGTTAAGCATTTAAATGTCACTTTAAGCTGAATAGAAGTATCTTGAAAAATATATAATCAAATATTATTTACTGTCATCATGGCAAAGATAAACTAAATCAATTATTAGAAATGAGTTATTAAAACCATTATGTTTAGAAATGTGTTGAAAAAAAAATCTCTCCATTAAACAGAAATTGGGGAAAAAAAATGAACGGGGGGGCTAATAATTCTGACTTAAAATGTACTATTAAAAATCAGAAAATATCAAGTGTAAGACCAATTTATTGAAAAACATAATCAAAATAAAACATTTTTGAATGCTAAATCACCTTTATTTTTTGAAGTATGCCATAATAAAATATTTCAGATTTGCATTTAACATGCTTTCTTGTTTGTTTGTTTTTGTAAACCTACAATGCTGTGTAGTGTAAACCATTGTTGTGTATTTAAACTGGTCAAAATATGGTCAACCAATGGGCTCTATGCACAGCTAGAGTTTTAAAGCCAACGACAAACTTCCGGTGAAAGCTTAATGTGAGTTATTTAAATTTCACAGGGTTGTTTTTACAGCATCAATGTTGTAATGTAATTACAATACATTCAGTTAAATAGACTTAAGCATTCATTTATTTGTTAGCGTAAAACGAGATGAAAGACCGTTGCACTAGCGCCATCAGTAGCAACAGGCTAACGCAGAAATTCTATTGAAAATACCTGGGTAAAATAAAATGTCATATTTTAAAGACATGGCAGGGGAAAATGTAGTTTAATGCAGTGCTTCTTGTCCATTTTGGGACCCACTTCATATCGTAGATCGCTGATTTTTAGAGAAATCAGATCTTAAACGTGACAATTTTGTAATGGAAAGACAGTTCACCGGAAGCCCTTGGGCTGCCTGGCTGAACATTAAAAGTCCATGAGCATATAGCCTTCTGGTAGAGCAGGCAGTTAGGAGGGTTAAAAATGTCAATAAAAGTCTTTTGTTCAAACTTTTCAACATCAAAAATATTAGAGGAAAGATCAAGATCCCATAATGCAATTCAAAAGCATAAATAAATCAAGAAAAAGGCGTGAACAACAATGACTTTTCCAAAATATTCTAAATTTGTAGGTATTGAACATTTATTAAAAATAAATGACTTTTTAAAACCTGATACATCGCCTTTGTGACAACATCCTTTTGTGAAAACTAACCTCGTAAACTAAAACTGCTGGAAAAAGGAATTGGTTTTGCAGAAGCTGCTGTTCACAAACTACATTGACATTTTCCAAGCCTGAAGCAGCGTCACACAAATGCACACTGTAAATATAAGTAGATGTTTAGGAATAGAGATCTGAAAGCCGTTATGTCTGTCTGGTCTGATGCGTCAGTCATGTGGAATCAGAACTGTAGGGTGACGGTTGCTCCCACGAGTGCTGGGGTTTGTAGGATGGTTTGGGCTGCGGTACATGTTGAATGAATCAGCATGGCATTGTTGGCATGCAGACAGAACACCTTAAGGGTCTCTGCGGGCTCTTGTGTGGTCCGGTCCACGTGCACTTGTCCAGTGCTGTCTCTAGTGAAAGAGCTCATATTTCCTTGCTCCCTGTATGAGTCATTTCTTTTTCTCTCTGTCTGAATACCCCTTGAGTGGGTTCAAGGAAAACGAAAGCTTCAAGCCTTTCTCTGAGAGAAATGAATTGGAGCTGGATTCTTTTGTGACTTATACGCCTTAGCGAGAGGAGTTCGTGACCCTGCGTTCTTGTGTCAGTGGAAAACTAAATGTTTTCTCTGTACATCGTTTATTAAGTAATCAGTCCATGTTTGAGGCTGGCTATGACATCATTGGGACAGTCCGCCGGAGGTTGATCCTATGTGTCGGCGTCACTCATCTGACGATTGTCGTTGTCTTTTATTGGCTGTGCTGTTGTGTGTCAACAAAGCAGAGAGGAAAGATCCTGCTTCTAACAAGTGGCACCTGCAGAAATGACGTACCGTTTGACCCGGGTGTGTGTTTGTCAGGCGTACAGGGATGTGTTTGTTTACTCATGTGACACGCATTTTGTTAGCAAAACTTTCCCAGCTTTGCTTATGTTACAGTTAGGCAATTACTCAAATCTCTTTAATGATTATTCATGGGTCGGCAGCCAGGATTGACGCTGTATTTGCAGAAGTGCAAAACGTTTTTAATCAGTCAATGGAGTTCCCCTTGTACTGGACTGGTTTGTTGCACATGGATGGATGCTTTATCTATCATTATGTTTTATTATATTTGTATTTAATATGATTATTTATATATATATATATATATATATATATATATATATATATATATATATATATATATATATATAATAACTAACTGTTATAAATATATATAACGTTATGGATGATGATACAGTCACTTACTGCACTGATCATAAGGCAAAGTAGCATTAACTCACACTAAATTCTAGGCTTTGCTAGTTTTGTTAAATAAAATAAGCAAACAATGTGAATGAAATATGACAACAAGACTCAGCGGTGCCAAAAACTTGTGTCATTGTCGGCTAAGAGAATGAGTCGTTCATAATGGAGATTCATTCAAAATGAATCGTTTCCCTTCATTGAATGAGAAGTGAAAGCGGAATAGGGGCTGTGTTTTAGGACACGGATCACAGGTAGATCAAATTTAACAAGTAGCATGGATAATACATTTCCATGAACACAAACACTCACTCTTTGTCAGGAATGCCCGTGCAGTCACTTATCCATCGATGTAGAAAGGTTATGTACAATTATAATTTTCATAATTTAAAAAATATTTGCATACTGACCACCGGGAAAACTCCCAATCATAGATATATGTATATATGTCTATATATCTCTGGCTCTGGATGGCCACAGTCCTCCACTAAACCTTGGTCCCGCATTCATTTCAAAGGAGCGATACCCTGTACTAAAATGGCGGCTCTACTGACGCATTCCTTCCAATAGACAGGGTAAGCGGCATCTATTGTAAATATCTATGACAAAATGGTAGGAAAAATTTTTGGTACATCAAAAAGTGTGGTTATGATCACTATCAATCAATTTTCAATCAAATTTTGTTTAAAATGTCACTAAAATGCAGTAGTTAAACCTCAGTCAAATAGAAAATGAGGCAAATAACTGCAAAAAGATCCAGTTTTCCCAGTTTTTCTTTTAATGAGCTGGCTATAGGCCTGACTTTAATGTCAAATTATGTTACAATTAATCTGTTTTTTAAATATATTTTAAAGTGTAATTTATTTGAAAATATAACTAGGTGCCATAAAAAACATTAAGAAATATCTTATGCAAGCTGCGCTACATTTTTATTCAAGCCTTCTTTAATTAACAGAAATCAAAAGAATAGAAAACAAACATTTTTTCTATTGTAACAATGCCAAATAGTTGACTCTCACTTTTGAAAAACTTAACATGCAATCTTCCGAACAGCTCTTTTTTTAATATAAGCAATCTCAAATGAAGCCCAAATATAATCACATGCGTTCTGAGTCATTTATTTTGACCTTGCCAGGGTAATATTTCCGTGTAGGTTCATTCATCGTACGTTCGAGAGCAGAGTAAACTCATTGCCTGCTCACTTATTCCATGTTCCGTCCCCTAAACGTTTTTGATGTGGGGAGGGAGGACAGATCAGTTTGTGGAGGAAGCGCTGTCATATCCAGGAGGAAGTATGACTCAGCCCACTTGCATTTTTCAAGGCTGATTCAGCTTTGCCAAGGAAACGGGGTCTTCAAAGTAGTTTGAGTGCCAAGAAAGTGACACCGATCCCTTTTGTGGTCACATTGTGCCGGGTGGCGTTTAGAAGGCGTCGAGGTGTCAGTCCAGAGACGCTGCTGGAGAACAGAGCTGTCACTTCTGCGAGCATCTGAAAACCTGCGTCGAGAAGCAGAGAAAGACAGAGCGGATTTACCCTGGTTCCCTCATGCCCTCTCTCGCTTGCCTCTTCCTCATCAGCTCTCGGGTTTCAGTGCTTCAGCATTGTTTTTAACTCTTTAGAGACCAGAGCCTTGCACTTTCCACAGAACTTTGTGTTGAGAGTAGGCATGGGACGATAACCATTTTCAAGGTATACCGCGAATTGGAAAAGTCAAGGTTTTAAAACCGCCAAATTTTTCTGCTATACTGTTCCTATGGTATTTTTACTTTTTTTTTTTATTATTATTATTTTTTTAGGACAACATCTTCAGCAGAAAAGATATCCAAAAATACTGTTTTAAATTGTAAAGAAATCAGTGTTTTTAAACTAATGAAAATAGCATGTTTACTGCTACAAAATACTTAAAGCTTTTCTCAAAATAAAATATATTGTGTTCAAAGGGGAAAAAAGTTTTAGTTTAGACATTTTAAAAGAACAAATTTTTATAGCAGTAATCACAATATCGTGAAACCGTGATATATTTATCCATAATTATCATACCGTCAGAATCTTATACCAGCCCATGCCTAGTTGAGAAGCACAAGAGATGTTACAAACTGAAAGTTCTGTACATTAAAGAGTTTGTGCTCAATGTAATGGATCTAAAAAGATTTTATTAAAGAAAGAAATTATTTTATTTTGTCAAGATTCATTAAATTGGTCAAAAGAGACAGTAAAGATGGAGAAAGATAAATGCTGTTCGCTTGATTCATCAGTAAATCCTGAAAAAAATGCATCATTGTTTCTGCTAGTTAAAATCAAGCAACCCAACTGTTTTTAATAAAATGAGATTTTAAGCAAAATCATATGTTATTAGATTAATTTATGCCACAATTTTTATCAATGATTATTCATGGGTCGGCAACCTTGATTCACCCTGAATTTGCAGAAATGCAAAAAGTTTTTAATCAGTCAATGGAGTTGCCGTGTGCATTTAAACAAAACAGATTTATTAAAATGATGTATTTATTAAAATAATATTTCAGTCACCAAACATATTTAGAAATTGAAAGAAAATACAATTACATTCAACATATTACAAAAATACTACATTTTTTCAATTTTTTGCTTCTGTTTTCCTCCTTTTTAATTTTGTATTAAATATTTTTCTATAATATATAAATTTGGATGTACACATTTTTGGACTGTAATCATAAATTGTTTTGTTAGATAAGCTCCAGATTTGACTTCAATACTGACTAATCTAATGTATATGCACAAACATAATACTGTAGAGCTTCCCATTAAATATGAATATAAAAGATAGATTTGTGAGGGGTGTACTTATATGCTGAGCACTGTACAGTATATACAGTTGAAGTCAGAATTATTAGCCCCCCTGAATTATTAGCCCCCCTGTTTATTTTTTTTCCCCAATTTCTGTTTAACAGAGAGATTTTTCAACACATTTCTAAGCATGATAGATTTAATAACTCATTTCTAATAACCAATTTATTTTATCTTTGTCATAATGACAGTAAATAATATTTTACTAGATATTTTTCAAGACACTTCTATACAGCTTAAAGTGACATTTAAAGGCTTAACTAGGTTATATAGGTTAACATGGCAGGTTAGGGTAATTAGGCAAGTTATTGTATAACGATGTTTTGTTCTGACTATCTGAAAAAATATAGCTTAAAGGGGCTAGATTATTATAAATGAATAATTGTAAATATCTTGATTATTATTATTTATCATTACTGTTTTATCCATAAATGTTGATTGTTAAATGTATCATTTATTCTGATTTATTGTTTTTGATTTGTATTTTTATTTAATTATTATTATTTTTAATTATTTTAATTATTTATTTATTTATTTTTACTACTACTACTACTGTTTACTATGTTTTTAAATATATATGTATACTCTTTTTAATGTAAACTTTATAAATGCTTTGGCAATACATTTGTCACATTTTTCATGCCAGTAAAGCAATTATTGAATTGATTAGAGAGAGAGAGAGAGAGAACAAGAATAAAATAAAACAGCATTTTTTAATGTCATTTTGATGATATCAATGATTCCAAAAACAAGACATAATTGTTTTACACTTTTTGTCTTACAAGAAAACCACAAATATTTGTAAATCAAATGTTGAGTTTTATTTCATTTTTGCATCCGATTTTTTTTTTGCATTCAGTACAAACACACTACACACAAAAGACTGAAAGAGTTCACTGCCAATGCTTAATCCTAGAGGCACCTGCTAGAGGGTGTGTGTGTGTGCGCGCGTGTGCATGTGTTGTGTATGTTGTGTGTGTGTGTGTGTCATTTCTCAAGGCCAAAACCTTCATAAGATCCTTTTAGCTGTGGAGCGATGCCTCCCTTTAGGATGTGTTCTACTGTCCCAAACTCTGGCATCCATAAGTGTGTTGAGGGGGAAAATGTTTTCTCAAGAGATGAACCCTCAGGATCTCCACTGTACTGGAAAACAGGCTCTCAGCTGATTCACATAGACACACACACAATCAATCGCTCACATCCAGAAGTGTGTGTTGTAATGCTGTAATGCAGGGTAGTCGCTAGGCAACAGTCTTACTCTTAAGCTACTCGAAACAAAAGGACACACTCAAAATCTTGCTGTGTGCCGAGTTGTGGAGGATCTTCAATTAAAGGAGAGTGAGAAGCTCTAAATCACACATTCAGCTTCTGTACGGCTGTCACTCCAGCAGGCATTAAAGGAACACTTCATCCAAAATCACATTTCTATCATTTACTTCAGGGATTTGGTTAAACTACACAGTGGTCCGGAGAAGGGATTGGAGGAAAAAGTCCAATTTAAAATAATTACATAATTTCATTAATATGAATAAAAAACACAAAAATAAGCGAACATTGACAATTTATTTCGTCTACATATTATTTAAGTATCCGCATTTATTCAAAGGCTTACAAATGAGGGATACAGAAAGCGATTTATCTCAAATAATCAAAACACTGATAGTTTACATAGAACTGAAAATTCTGTCATCATTTGCTCTCCCTTCACTTGTCACAAACCAGTTTGAGTTTCTTTTTTATAGAAGATAAGAGCAGATATTTTAAAGACTATTAGAAACCGGTAACCATTGACTTACACATAATTTATCTTTTTCTACTGTGGAGGTCAGAGGTTACATATTTCCAGCTTTCTTCAAAATTTTCAGCATTCTACTTTTGTGTTCATCAGAAAAAAACCTCATAAACGTTTGGATCCACTTGCGAGTACATTTTTATTTTAGGGTGAACCTGCGGTGGCCAAGAGAGCTTAACGTGCCGCAATTTAAGAAAACAAATGCAATTACAAAAAAACGGCAGCAAATTGAGAAAAGATCTTCTTATGATTGACAGCTCACGTGCTGCAAATTCTTACAATGCAAACACATAAAAAAACGTGATACATTTTCACACAACACAAACAAATTAATAAAACGCATTGCATTTTCTCACAATGCAAACAATTTACGAAAATGTGCTGCTTCTTCTCACAACACAACGGAAATGTTTCAAGAGACCCAAAAAGAGACTGTTGCCGATGTGTTATGACTATTGCTCAGTGAAGTTGTAGGTAATCTTTGAAAGGTGAGTTTTTTTTGTTTGTTTGTTTATTTTAATATCTCGATTCCCTTGACTTTAGTATTCATTAGCCTAAATAACCATAACCTAAAGAGCCAGATCTGTCACATTTTTGGGTCTTCTTGAAACATTTCCGTTGTGTTGTGAGAAAATGCAGCGCATTTTTGTAAAATGTTTGCGTTGTGTGAAAATGATTTTTATAAATGCGTTGTGACTATTTGCATCACGTGTGCTGTCAAACTGATGAAGTTTTTTATTTTTATTTGCTGGTGTTTTTTGTAGTTGCATGTGCTTTCTTAAATTGCAGCATGTTAAGCTTTCTCTGCCACTATATGAACCAGCCATAGGGAGGAATTCAGATTGTTTGCTAACACTTTAGTTTAAGTCACAATTCGGGCTATTAACTACTGGCTAATCACCTGCCTATTATTGCGAAATTTCAAGTTATGTAGTAGTTATAAAGTATGATTTTTGTTTTACGTTTCTAATCCTACCCAAAACCTAAACTCAACTTCCACCTTACTTGCTTTAGCAGTGTATTGAGCTAATAGTCTTATGGTTAATGGAAATTAAGTTTTACCGATTCCTTTTTGTTCTTTTGTTTTTAATAAATGAAATTGGGTTGCACTTAAATGCTCACAGAAGAAATCAATTTTCAGCTTTCTTGAATATTCAGACAAAAAAACTATTAAAAAACATAACACAATGCTAAACAAACAGACTTGTCAATGCACATGTATGTTGTTGCTTTTCTGATGCTCCTATTATCTTCATATGTAAGTTGCTTTGGATAAAAGTGTCTAATAAATGAATAACTATACATGTAAATTAGGGCTGTGTGATAAGAAAAAGGAACATTGATTGAAGAGCTTGAAAACTGATTGAAGAAAAATGTGAAATGTGATAGCATGTAAATAATTCAATATTCAATATGTGATGCAATATTTTCACACATCAGATAAAAATTATATAACCAGCATATGTTTCGTATTATTTCAGGGAAAAGAAAGCATTACTACATCCTCTGAAATTGAACAGTCATGTTTAACTGCTGCATAAAACAAATCGGATATTTAAAAAAATGTTAAATAAAAAAAAAAATAGTGAAGGTTAGGACCGATAAACAATATTATATTAAATCGCAATAAAATATAGGTCAATAACAATGAAAAGCTCTGTACTTTTTTCTCTGTATTGATCTAAGAGCCAATAACACAGCAGAAATGTGCAACAATGGGAATCTAGAAGTGTGTTGATATTACAGATGCACCCAATTTTCGGCCACCAAAAATAAGTTATGCTATTTACAATGCCCTCTAATTTGTAGCTTCAGTCATTGTTGAGATACTCTTTTAAATCTGGAGGTATCAACAACTGATACAGAAATATATATCATTATCGTTCAATATGAAAAAGAATTAATCAAGATTGCATTTTTGCCATAATGCCCAGCCGTAAGTAAATACCACTTTGCTCCATAACAGGTTTCATTAACCTAAAAACATCAAGAACAATTAGGAAAATAAAAACCCTTGTAACTTTGCTGTCTTATTGTTGTCTTAACATGGCTTGATTGGTCATATTTTAGCATCTATACTACAATATTCTTATAATCAGTTTTCATATTAGCAGTTATCCGTGTTTTGTGATTCATGTTTTTATTTATCCCTCTCGTTTATTTATGCTTTTGAATTGCATTATGGGACCTTGATCTTTCTTTCAACAACATTTAACCTTGAAAAGTAAAAAAGAAAAAAGGGATTTATGAACATTTATTATAGTTTAAAGTGATATATTGTCTGGATGATGTTGTATATTATTGTACAAAAACCTTGTAATAAACTGCCAGTACATTTTACAGACTTATTTCGCTATATATTATTTCTCATACATTATATTAAAGTAAGAGTAAAAGTCACTTTGTTAAAACTGTAGAGCTGTATTTTTAAAGTAAGACAAAAAGTCAACAGAGCCATAATGGAAAAGAGAAAATATGAGAACTGTTAATTAATTAACACACATTTTTACAGTGTAGTTTCAGAAATGCACATCGAGTACGTTTACATGGACATCAATAATCTGATTTTAATATGATTAGAACAATACTTTGATTAAGAATCGACCATGTAAACAGTGATTTTTGATTCACTTAATCCAAATAAGATCATAATCTAATTAAACAGAAATGGAATAAAGACATGTGGAGTACGCCGATTTTAGTCACATTATTGAAGTGCAGCACAGACATGTAAACACATTAATCAAACTATTATCGTCATGTAGAATTTTCAGCTCATTTTGTGACAGGGGTCATTAAATGAACACACAGCTCTTTGACACTGTTCTCTGCACCTACCAAGTTAGTGAGGGACCACAGACACCTGCATCGTGAAATGCAGAGTTTTTTCCCCCATACGGCATGCGGTATTACATTCCATTAAAACAACACTCTTCCAGCAGTTCATACTCGCTAACAATATCTCGTTTGTCACGAGGGGCATACATGAAATGTTCCTGAATGAAAGTGAAAGTGCCAAACTGCAGATAAAGTCGACAAATCAAAAATTAAACACCCGAAATTACATGAAACTCTGGAGAAAATGTGGATAGTGTGCTGAGGAAATGAAGTTAATGGAATTATGTGCTATAACATGTAAAACGGGATCATGAGAGGGACATTCAAAAAGCAACTCAAGTAGACACCTTAATCATATTATTGTCTTATTCAGATTAAGGCAAATGATTTGATTACTGATGTCCATGTAAACGTAGTTTGACATGTAACTATATTCAAACAGCCTTTCAGAGCGTTCGCTAATGATAGACACAAATATAATTTTGTATTAAATCACCATTTGCAAACAACGATATGCATATTGTGATATACGCATTTGCAATATTTCGATAATATTGTGAAATATTGTGATGTAAATGTAAAACAAATTATTAATTGAAGTAGCATAATTAAATCAACATGCACCAGCAAATAAACATACTCAAACACTTACTCTATAGATGGTAAAAAGACATTCAGACTGAAGGAAGAAAAAAACTGTGTAAACCCTTTACGGTGGCCTCCTGTCATGTGGTGTTCATTTCTGTCAAGCCTTCTTCCTCTTTTTTTATCTATCAATGATGGTTTCTCTCCCCTCCTCCTCATATTGCACAACAGCTTCCTTTCTGCAGGGCTGAGAGTATGAATGAAAGTCTAACTGGTGTCACATGCCTCTGGCGGAGGTCAGACGCTCCTGACTGCTGAGCCTCGTCTTCTGCTGTCACTGCTACTGTCCTGCTGGAGGCCATCAGAGACTTGGCTGGGGTCGTTCAATCAGATGGATAGCAATGAGCAGACAGTTTGACAGACAGGTGCTCAGTGTTGGGTAAAAAAAAAAGAAGTAATTGCGATATGACTAAAATCTCATATCCTGATAACGATACAGCGTATATCATGATATAGTACCATTTCTGTAAATTACATATATGAGCAATTCCATGCAAATGTCAGCCTTGCCATGAAAAAAATTCAGTTTTCACCAAAATACCGAAACCGTTTCTAGGTTTTTTGTGTAAGCTGGTATTTTACATTACTTTAGAAATACTCGAAAATGTCTCTGTCAATGTTTTTAAACAATTTTATTTGATTTACTAAAGTCACAGTGGCAATTTCACATCTGTCACATACATAACGCAGAGATGTCACATCCATAATGAGGCATTTCCCTCATAAATGCAAAAATATTAAATCAAATCAATCATGTTTGTTTTATAGAGAGCCAACTCTAATCCTTTTGATTAGCATTATTTTTTGGGGGTTGTGCAGTTTAATTCACAGAATTTCTACAAAGCATGTTGTATATTGCAAACTCGCAGACTTTTGTGGTCACATCAATAACGCATGTTTATTGTCCTCATTTAAAATACAAATGATGTTTACAGATTGATATTTTTCTGATCCCATAACTCTGTGGTCAGTTCTTTTTGAAAATATCAACAGATGTTTTAATATAATGTCAACATATACTTTCTCTGTGGATTTATGTTTTGAGTTTTTACTGCAAATGTCACATCCATAAGGCTGGAATTGTTCATATACATGAGAAGATGGGTACACTATGGTCATAAAGGGATGGACATGGTCAGCAACAATACTTACTGTAGGTAGGCTGTGGTGTTGGCACAATTCTCTATTGGTACTAATGGGCTCAAAGTGTGCCAAGAAAATATCCCCCACACCATTACAATACCACCAGCAGCCTGAACTGTTGATACAAGATGGGATGGATCCATGCTCTGATGTTGTTGATGCCATCCGAATGTCCTACCATCTGAAAGTCGTAGCAGAAATCGACACTCATCAGACCAGGTAATTTTTTTCCAATCTTCTATTGTCCAATATTGCTGAGCCTGTGTGAATTGAAGCCTCAGTTTCCTGTTCTTAGCTGACAGGAGTGGCACTCAAGGTTCCGCCTCAAGGTTGGACGTGTTGTACGTTCAGAGATGCTCTTCTGCTTACCTCGGTTGTAACAAGTGGTTATTTGAGTTACTATTGCCTTTCTATCAACTGGAACCAGTCTGGCCATTCTCATCTGCCCTCTGGCATCAACAAGGCATTTGCACCCACAGAACTGCCGCTCACTAGATATTTTCTCTTGTACACAAAAAAAAAACCTTTACTGTACAAGCCAGTACATACAATTCAATCATTAGGCAATCTATTAATCAATGTATGCACAGTTCATTGCACAATAGTCACCTCAAAACACTCCTACTTCAATTCAAGAACTGTTTTGGTCCACTTCAAATGTTCACAACTATATATATATATTCATTCATTCATTCATTTTACTTTCGATTTTATTAATCTGGGGTCGCCACAGGGGAATGAACCGCCAACTTATCCAGCATAAGTTTTTTAATGCAGTGGATGCTCTTCCAGCTGCGACCCATCACTGGGAAATATATATATATATATATATATATATATATATATATATATGGTTATACACGCATGAACTAGTAAAACTGTCTAGTCACACTTTTGTGTTTTGAAGAAAACTGAATATTTTTAGTGGCACTTATTTTACTGTGTTCATAGAAATAAAGACATTGAGGAATAAAAAAAATAAACACGTTTGGTTACATTTTTCCTTTTAGAAACAAATCTAATGAAAAGCCATAACAATGACAGTTTGTGTCCTACTTCGTGAAGGTCAAAGGTAACTTGATGTCACTCACAGTGACTCCTGTTAGTCTAATTTAACTTCACAATGACAAGACTGTCATCAAACCTCATGTCTGGTGCCACATTTAATTTAAAAACTAGATTTTCAGTAGCAAAGCAAAATCTTTGTACCGACTAATGCATGTAAGTGGTCATCCGTAGTACTATAGGGTTGCTTTTTGTTTTGTATCTTGACAGACATAGTCATTATGAATTGTTGTTATGCAGAAACATTTTATGTTTCACAGAGAAATACAACATATCCATTTGGAATAACAAGAGGGTGAGTAAATAATGGCAGAGATTTCCTTCTTGGACTAACTTTTAACATTTACTAATATTTTCTTCTAACAGACCATGTTTGGGGGTTTAATTGTAACACTAACAACTTCCTCTTTTTGGTTTTAAACTAGTCTGAGATCACAATTTTATCTGAACGAATAGAGATTACGGAAAGAGATTTCATTATTATTGATATTGTATGCATTAATGAACATCTTAAGAAATGTTGGAGTGAAATCGATTAATAATTTTATGCCAGTAAAGATAATGCTTTTGTTATAAGGAATCTCATTTGATGGTGATTAATAAATCAGATCCAAGTTCATTATCTAATCTTTTTTATTTTTATATGGGTTTCCTGTAAATTTTAGTATATTAATATCACATTTGGACATGAGGTTGGCAGCTACAATTTTCTCCTAAATAAGTAAATGCAATTATGTAACAAAATATCCCATGTGTATTTCTGCATTATGTTCTGTATGGGTTTTAAGATGTTTCTTGTATGTTAAAAGTTTGGTAAATGTAAGCAGTGGTAATAAAAGTGCACACACTTTACAATAAGGTTGATTTTAGTTCAAATATTTGCTAACATGAACTAAGTATGAACAATACTTGTGCAGCATTTATTAATCATACTTCAACATTTACTAAGGCATTATTAAAATCCTAATTCATGCTTGTTCACATTAGTCAATACACCATAAGTTAACATCCTTAACTAACTTTTTCCTTCATTAACTTGAAGCAAGAAGAATAACTACTGTATTAAATATATTGTTCATGCTAGTGAATGAACTAACAATAACTAATACAAGCTCATTGTAAAGCGTTACCATTAAAGCAATAAACAAGGATGCATGCAAATAAAGCAGGAAAAGTCAGTGCTTTATTCTCTTTAAATGCAGCGCCTCAATTGATCCTCTATATTAAGCTTCAGCCCACACAGCAGTGATGTCACAGCTCAGACGTGCTGCTATATTAAAAGACCATTAACCCTTGACTGCTGACCTCTTCTCAGATGTCCAGTCATATTCACTTGCATCACCTCTAACCTGCAGGCTCAGAGATGACTGCATTTATATTTTTAGTAAAGCGTTGTTCATCAGAAAGATATTTGCTGTCATGTATGCGCTACTCTTTTGGGATACAGAATATATAGACACTTTGTATGGGCGTTTATATGTTTGTTTTGTGTTTGTGTGTCTGAGGTGTCGTTGCAGTGGCAGGATGTGGTCTGGAATGTGCACACCTTGGATCATGACAGAGAGAGAGAAGGAAGGAAGGAAGGGAGTGAAAGAGGAAGTCAAGCACATCCGCCGTGTGCATCTGTGCTTGAGGATCTTCTTCCTCATGTTGATTCTGGATCTGCTCATTGATAAATCACACTGCAGATTTTACAGGTGTGACGTATTGTTCATATTTCATGTCATGTCAATGAGACCACAATGGGGAACTTCAAATAACATTTGAGTTTATAGCATTTATTAATGGTTAAGGTTTAATCCTTCACACACATATACAGTTGAAGTCACATTATTTTTTTCCCCTTTTTTAAATATTTCCCAAATTATGTTTAATGAAGCAAGGAAAGTTTCACAGTATGTCTGATAATATTTTTTCTTCTGGAGAAAGTCTTATTTTTTATTTAGGCTAGAATAAAAGCAGTTTTTTTAAATTTTTTTAAAAACATTTTAAAGTCAATATTATTAGCCCTCTTCAGCAATATTTTTTGAATGTCTACAGAACAAACCATCGTTTTACAATGATTTGCCTAACAACCCTAGCCTGCCTAGGTAACCTAATTAAGCCATTAAATGTCACTTTAAGCTGAATACTAGTATCTTGAAAAATATCTGGACAAATATTTTTACTGTCATCATAGCAAAGGTAAAATAATTCGGTTAATAGAAATGATTTATTAAAACTATTATGTTTGGAATGGGTTGAAAAAAATCTCTCCTTTAAACCAAAAAAATAATAATTTAATAAATAAATAAAATAAAAATATACAGGGATGCTAATAATTCAGAAGGGCTAATAAATATTTATGTATTATGAGATTTTAAATCAATAGCCTATATAATTTTAATGAGCTTGAAATATATATATATATATATATATATATATATATATATATATATATATATATATATATATATATATATATATATATATATATAAAATCTTTTTTTAAATAAATGAATGCACAGAATAATATATTAAATCATCAAAAGATTTCTGTTCTGAAAATACTGCTCATTTGAAATTAATCTTCTTCAATGAATCTTAGACCCTAAAACCACATTTAAACAACACTATAAAAATTAGTAGCCTAAGTAGATTTTTTTTATCAGCTTTTTTTGTTAGCTGATGATTAACTAATATACACTCACATTAATATCATATCATACTCATTAATACCATGAAGCACATTTTTAGTTTTTGTTTAATTTTGTTTAGTTTTTGAATCTTATAGTTGGTTATGTTATTTTATCTTTTTTTTAGTATTCTATTGTCTTAGATATACTCTACCGGTCAAATGTTTGGGGTCAGTTTTTTTCATGTTTTTTTGTTTAAGAAAATTATTCTGTTCATCAAGGCGGAGTTTATTAAATGTAAAAAATATTGTTAAATTGTTAAATATTCATCACAATTTAAATAACTGCTTTCTTATTGTGTGTATTTTCAAATGAAATTATTACTTTAGTCATTATTGCTTTTATTACTATAATCTATAATAATAATAATAATAGTAATAATAATTCACTGTAAAACCCTTTAAAAGTTACCTTAAAAGTTAAAAGTTAAGGTAACTCAAACCGTTTGAGGAAACCAATTACAACAAACCATTTAAGTTCAAAAACTAATCATAATGAGTACTGTGAACTTAATCCATTTGAGTAAATGAAGCAATTTGAGCACAGTAAAACCCAATAAATGAAGAGAACTCAAACCAACAGAGTACTGTAAAACTCAATAAGTTAAGACAACTCACACCGTTTGAGGAAACCGATTGCTACAAACCATTAGTTAAACTAATCTATATGAGTACTGTGAACTTACTCCTTTTAAATTGAAGTAATGAGGTATTTCATTAACTCATTACCTTCAACACTGAGTTCAAAACTTTTTTTAAATGAGTAGAATTAACGTTCAGTCAATTTTAAGTTAACTACACTCATTTGATTTGATAAAGTTGATTATTAAGTTTTACCGTGCAATAATGAATATTTCTTTGATTTCTGAAGGATCATGTGACTGAAGACTGGAGTAATGAAGCTGAAAATTCATTATTAAAATCACTGGAATAAAAGATTTAATTTATAAACTACTTTTTAACAGTTATTTATAGTGCAAAAACATTTCACTATTTTACAATTTGTACTGTTTTTTTTAATGAAATAAATGCAGCCTTGGTGAGCAGGAGATGCTTATTTTAAAACATCCTACTGACCTCAAACTTTTGACCAGTAGTCCAGCTATGCAACATTTCTGCCCAAAACTGCATTAATAAAACATCAGCACCACCAAACAAAAAAATGTAAAATATACAATAGAACTGTTTTTTAGACTTGTGAAATGTCTGGAAAAAAAATATAAAAATTGACAATTGTTAAAAAAATAATGAATGTAAATGAAAACTGAAAATATGAATAACCTACTATATAAATGTAAAGAAATGTTTATGAAAAATAATGAATAAATCATAAATAATATCAAATATATAGAGATTAATATAAAATAATAAATGTATAGAGATAAGTAAACACATTGTCATAAAGGTTAAAAAAGAAACAAATAAATATAAATGTAGTCAAATAAATAAGTTAATAAATGTAAGCAGTGAAGGACTGTTAAACATATAGTGTGGAAACATGCATTTTCTGTAAAAAATAGCTACATAAGTACAGTACTGTGAGTAGAAATACATAATAGAAACAGTAAATAACATATTAAATAGGCTCTAATTAGCTTAAGATCGAGACACATTTTCTTAATTGTTTTTGCTCTGTTTTAGATTTTCTTTTTGTCTTCATAATCACTTTAGTAGCAACAAACACACTCTTTTCTTCAATTAGTTGAGATGTTTTTTGCTCCGTGCCATTTTAACACTGGACACACATATGTGTTTTTGACCTAGAGCTTGTTGTCAATGTGATCTCTTTTTCTCTTTCTCTATTTCTCTCGATCTCAATTCAATTCAGTTCAGTTCAATTTAATTCAATTGCTTTACTGGCATGACAAATGTTACAAATGTATTGCCGAAGCATTTATAAGGTTTACATTAAAAAGCACATACACTACCGGTTCAAAAGTTTGGGGTCAGTGTAAATATTAAATGTTTTAAAATAAGCATAACCTGCTCACCAAGGCAGCATTTATTTCATCAAAAATACAGTACAAATTGTAAAATAGTGAAATATTATTGCACTATAAAATAACTGCTCAAAAGTAGTTTATCATTTAATTTAATCGTTTATTCCAGTTATTTTTATAATGAATTTTCAGCTTCATTACTCCAGTCAAAAGAGTCACATGATCCTTCAGAAATCACTCTACTATGAATTATTATTATTATTATTTATAGTAAAAGTAATAAAAGCAGTACTGACTGGAGTAATAATTTCACTCGAAACATACTATAAAGGTGTTTCCCAGTACTGGGTTGCAGCTGGAAGGGCATCTGCTGTGTAAAATATATGCTGGATAAGTTGGTGGTTCATTCCGCTGTGGCGACCTCTTATGATTAAAAGGGATTAAGCTGAAAGAAAATGTCTGCCCAAAACTGCATCAATAAAACCCAACAAAAACCAAACAAAAAAAATGTAATATACAATAGATCACAATAGTTTTTTTAATTAGGCTTGTGGGTCCCTATAAATGTCTGGAGAAAAAGCAAAAGACTTACAATTATTTAAATAATAAATGTTATATTTTAATGAAAAATAATGAATAAATCATAGATAATATAAAAATCTCTATATAGATAAATATAAAACAATGCATGTTAAGAGATGTAAACATATTTTATAGAGGTTAAAAAAGAAACATTATTATTATTATTATACTATATATTATAGTACTATGCTACTATTTACTGTGTTTAATATGCTTTCTTTAAATATATATGTACACTACTATGTAAAAGTTTGAGGTCAGTTTTTTTTCATGTTTTTTTAAAGAAAATGTTCTGTTCATCAAGGCAGCATTTATTAAATGTAAAAATATTTATTATAATGTTAAATAACTGCTGTCTTAATGTGTGTTATTTCAAACTAAATTAATGCTCCAGTTATTATTGCTTTTTTAATAATTAATTTAAATAAATACATTTAATAATCAACATTTATGGATAAAACAGTAATAATAAGTAACAATAATCAGTATATTTACAATGATTCATTTATTATAATCTAGACGTATTTCTGTGTGTCTCTCTCTCTCTCCCTCACAAATCAATCAATTCAGTTCAATTCAACTCAACTCAACTCAAAAGAGCTTTATTGGCATGACTTGTCTAGTATTGTTAAAGCAGTGCAGATTGCATAATGAATAAAACCGTAAAGTGATTATATAGTACATATATACATCCTGAAAAGAAAACACACACCATTAGAATTTTGATAAATACAGTCTGAAATAAAGAAAGTCTGAAGTAAAGTCTAATATGAGGCTTAAAAAGATAATGAAAGAGAAAAATAGATATTATTAAAATATAACAAAATACAATACACAACTCTACATACATTTTAATGAATCTCATTCAATTTCCCTCCCTCTCTCTTTCTTTCTGTGTGTATACTGAACCCATTTCCAGCCAGTCAGTCTGCCGCGGCCATGAGAGCAGCACATGTGTATGTGTGTGTGTGTTTTGTACCTGCAGGATAAAGCCTTAAAGCAGGACAAGACTTGCCACATGCTGATAGAGGAGTGTATGGTTTTGTTAAAGCTTCGTAATGCGGACAGAATGCAGTGCCACCCACACAAGGGGCCGCCAGAGATGCCAGCCGCTCGCACCAAACCCGTGGTGTAGCCGGTAGGTGCAGGTCTGACTCATATCAGGGTTTGGATGCGAGACGTCAATCCTGAGATCTGCTTCAGGATAGGCAGCCCAAAACTCCTTTATCATACACAGCAAATGATCCTTATTACCTGGCACCAACGTGCTGCTTCTCCTACGCTGATTCACATGAGAAATATGGACTTAGGAAAAAAAAAAACTTCACAGAAAGGTGGAATTCGGCTAAAAAAAAAATGGTTTAGAAATTGTGTCCATTTACTCACTCTGCATTTGCCCTGTGCATTTTGTAATAGGCAACCTGTATGACTTTATTCTATGAAAGAAAAAAACATGTTTATGATACTAAAATTTACTTTCATTGATATTGATATATTTTTAAAAGATACTAGTAATGTTCTCCTAAACTATTTTTCCAATACATTGTCATGGTCTAACAGTAAACAATACAATTACTGCATCTATTCAACATGTTAAGGTTTTACACTTAATACTACATTTGGTTACACTCTACTTTACAGCATTAGTTACTGTAAATGTTGTCTTAACCTCATCATAATGATATGAAATTATTATTTCTGGCTGAATAAATAATAATTAATAAATAAATAAATAATGGAGGGAAATGACTGCATATGAAACAAATACAGCAACTTAGTTTAATTCAAATTAGTCAATTTTGAGAATAGGAATTTTGTGCATAATTGGTAACTATACAGGTCTGCAGCCAGCCTGGTGAAAGAGATGGTTCTTTTTTTCTCTAAAATTGGACCTTTTTGCAGTTATTCGCCTCATTTTCTATTTAATTATGAGATTTAAATACTGCATTTTTGTGACATTTTGAGCACTACTTTTAGCTGGATTACAGTAGCTTGTCGGATGGCCATCATAACCATATGTTTTGATGTACCATTACATTTCCTAAACATTTAGAACAAAGAAACATGAATAAATACTTATTTTTAAAATACAAATATATCATATTACATCATTAGAAAAAAAATAGTAATCTGTTAAAGTTTTCAATTAAACACTGTGGCCTATTGTCATTTATTTGACAAATAACAAACTGGCCAGCACATTCAACTGCCCTCAGTCAGAATTTAGCCATTTGAATAATAAAAATTAAAACGTAATAATAATAATAACGTAGAGATTCACGTTTCTTTCAAGCCTCTCTTGAAAAAAGTACATTTGAATTTTTATGGAGAACAGCATTTAAAAAATAGTATTTAAATTGATTTTAATATGGGCCGCTTTTAGTGCTTCACACCTTTTTAATGATCACTTTTTGTGTTTCAGGAATAAGGTCCAAGATTTAGAATAAAAGTTACTTGTAAAATGTTTTCTGTATTTAAAAACAACAGCAGTGAAAGAAGACTTCACTTACGTCAGATTGTGTGTTTTTAACGTCAGATTGTGTGTTTCAGTTATGAAAAATAATAGTTTGCACTGATCAAAACTGATTAGCTAAAGTCACACCGAAGCAACAGCCAATTATTCCACTTGGTCTTCAAGCCTTTTTCGATGCGTTATATTCTCTATATATCAGAATTATTAGCCCTTCTTTGAATTTTTTTCTTTTTTAAATATTTCCTAAATGATCTTTAACACAGGAAAGAAACTTTCACATTATGTCTGAAATATTTTTTTCTTCTAGAGAAAATATTTTTGGCTAGAATAAAAGCAGTTTTTAATTTTTTAAAAACCATTTTAAGGTCAAATTTAATAGCCTCTTTAAGCTATTTTTTTCGATAGTCTACAGAACAAACCATCATTATACAATAATTTGCCTAATTACCCTAACCTGCCTAGTTAACCTAATTAACCTAGTTAAGCCCTCAAATGTCACTAAGCTGTATAGAAGTGTCTTGAAACATATCTAGTGTAATATAATTTACTGTCATCACGGCAAAGATAAAATAAATCAGCTATTAGAAATAAGTTATTAAAACTATTATGATTAGAAATATGTTGAGCCATTTCTCTATTAAACATAAATTGGGGTAAAAAAACAAACAGGGGGGCTAATAATTCAGGGGTATTCATAATTCTAACTTTAACTGTATGATGACATAGCAGTCAAAATAAGACAAATGAGCTCATGTGGGACAAATTTTGGACTTTTGTCAGTGAGTGATGGGTCTTTCAAACCACTCAAAGTTTCTCCCGTCTCACAAACAGGAGGGTAAATAATAAAAATGCTCATGTTAATTCACAGTAAATTGACTAATGTTATAAAATGCATTTGATCTAAGAAATATGAAAATAATAACATGAATGTTCATGCAGCTATAACTGAACAGTGATGTTATATTTATTAATTAACCTAAAGTAAAAAGTATTTTGTTAGTTTATGAAACTCAATGCGTTAATTATTAAGTATTCTTAATAAACTGTTTAACTGATTAAATGTTATGAAACTGTGATGTGTAAAGCCAATCAGAACCGTTTACCAAATCACATTTGTAGAACATTTAGTATTTCCTTAAGGGAAATGGTTTGCTTTTGAGCAACATCCTCCAGGAGCATTAACACAATTTTTAAAAAATGAAAAGGATTTATTTGCCTATATAATCATTGGCTCTTGTTTCAGAGCATTTGGAGAGAGGCAGTTTTTCGCACCAAGCGCTCTCCGTCCAGGAATCCAGGCCTGGTCTCCATGGCACTGCCAGCAAGCAGATGGAACCAAGCGAAATGCAGAAACTTTCGTCAGTTTCTAATCTGCCCTTGGCACTGAGGTCCACATAAGCTGTGCCGATATCAAGAGATTCTCTATGACTCACCCAGGTATTAAGGGAAAACACAACGCTCCTGTGAGCACTCTTTTAATGTGCGTTTTTATTATCCAGCACATTTGCACGCCAAAGAAAATCTCCAAAGTGCTTCTTAATGCCTCGTGTAAAGACACATCCAAGCGTGTGAACTAATAGCCCTATATAAGCCACATGTCAAGTGCATGCTTGGGGTCTCCCGCTTTGCTTAAATGTAGCTTTTCTATATAGTATTGCATTAAAGTCCAATTCAAGGACTGTTTTTGAGGTGGAGAGGATTTTAGTAATGCATTTGAATAGATCCACTCTTGTGTGTAGTGTTGGGAAATACTAAGATTATGGCAAACACTGCAGGTCAATAGGGTAAAAAACAACAACTAATAGTTATCACTGTACTTCCCCAGTTTATTTATTTAATTTTTCAATTACAAGTTTTCTAAAATGTGACCCTGAACCACAAAACTCCTCTTGTTGCAATAACCAGAATACATTGCATGGCTCAAAGCTATTGATTTTAGTTTTTTTGCCAAAAAATCATTTTAATATCCAATATTAAGTAAAGATCATGTTCCTTGTAAGATATTTTGTATACATTTCCAACTGTAAACGTTATTAATTAGTAATCTGCATTGCTAAGCACTTCATTTGGACAAAGTTAAAGGCAAATTTCTCAATATTTAGATTCTGGTTTTTAGAAACCCTCAGATTACAGATTTTCAAATAGTTCTATCTCCACCAAATCACAATTTCATGGCTGATTTTGTCATCCAGGGCCACACATTTTATTTTATATATGCAAATGAGACATTATTTAATGAAATATGTGATAATTAATTTGCATAGACGTCTAGCACAACAGTTGGAGCGTTGGATGACTTCAAGTTAAAAACTGTTTAAAGGGATTTCTGTACAGTTTTGTAGAGTAACTGCTTACAAGTAATGATGTTTACATATTTTATTTACAAATATGAAATGTTACCGTAATCTATAGGGCTGCACGATATTGGAAAAATCTAATATTGCGATATTTTGTTATTCTGCGATTATATATTGTGATATGAATACAATTTCACCAGATGACTTGAATATCTCCAATTAGGAATGAATTGATTATTTTAGGGTGTTTTCCAGTGATGGGTTGCAGCTGGAAGGGCATCCGCTGTGTAAAACAAATGCTGAATAAGTTGGCAGTTCATTCCGCTGTGGCAACCCCTGATTAATAAAGGGACTAAGCCGAAAAGAAAGTGAATGAATGAATTGATCATTTTAGATTGATTGGGTTGATTCTATAGGAGTGCATCTGCATATAATATAATAAACAAATTAAAGCATAGATAAATGCAAGAAAGAAAAAGTTACAATTGAAACAAACCGGTTTTCAGGTCTAACACTATTTAGGTAGAGCAATTGTGTAATAAAAATAAAAATGATTCAATAAAAGTAATCATTATTAAAGTTACTGACGGTACAATTTCTTGTGGCTGAATGCTTTTAAAATCCTCATAGTCACAGGCTTCAAAAACACATGCAAATTATAAATTATATTTAACATCACAAATCCTGTGATGTGACTATTTTGAGTGATCACATTGTGATGTCAGTGCTGAAAAGAAATATTATACAGCCCTAATCCATAGTCTATTAAATTTCTAAAGTTAAACCCTGTTAGGTGCTAAATTCATACACTACCGGTCAAAAGTCAGTTTTATTTTTATTATTTTTCTCATTCTAGAAAATCATTCTGTTCATCAAGGCACCATTTATTAAATATAAAATAAACATTTTAAATAACTGCTTTCTCATTGTATAGTTTCAAATGAAATTATTACTTCAGTCATTATTGCTTTTATTACTATAACCATTATTAATAATAATATTAACAACAATAATAATAATAATTAATAGTAAAGTGATTTCTGACAGATCATGTGACTCTGTTGACTGAAGTAATGAAGCTGAAAATTCATCATTAAATCACTGGAATAAATGATTAAATTAAATGATAAACTACGTTTGAACAGTTATTTTATAGTGCAATAACATAGGGAAATGTTATTGCACTATAAAATAACTGTACTGTATTTTTGAGTAAATAAATGCAGCCTTAGTGAGCAGGAGAAACATTTAGTAAATGTTTACTTACATTTAAAATTTACGGTAGTGTAAGTCTAAAATGTTACTTGGAAAATATTTTGTTACTGTAAAGTTACATAATTATACTATTAATTCCACACACTGTAGGCTGTGAACAGTGGATGATGTCAGGTTTAAAATTATTTATTTATTTGTTACATTGTTTAAAGTTTTTTTTTACTGAGAGAATTTTGGGAATCTCTTTTATCACGCATTTATAAGTACACCTCTCATAAATCTCTCTTTTAAATTCATATTTTTTAAAAGGAAGCTCTACAATATTATATTTGTGCATATACATTAGATTAATCAGTACTGAAACCAAATCTGAAGCTTATCTAACAAAATAACTTACGATAACAATCCAATAACTAGCACACCCAAATTTATGCTATAGAAAAATATAAAATACAAATTTAAAAAAAGAGGATAATCAAGAGAAGCAAAAGAAATGGAAAATTTTGTTGACATTTTGTAGGTTGTAATTTAATTGCTTGAGTTTAATTGTATTATCGTTTAATTTCTAAATATGTTTGGTGACTAAATTATTATTTTAGTAAATATATGTTTCATGAATCTGTTTTGTTTCAAAGCACCAAAATACGTTGACTATATTCACTGAGAAATGGAGAAAAATATTCATTTTCAGAAAGAGGTCTACTCAGTTATGCTGAGCACTGTATACTACAAAGAGCCTTATTTATTGTCAAATTAAATGTATATAATTAGGCATATTATATGGACATATCCCTCAGTAAAAACCTTCAGAATATGAATGATACAGGTTAGCCTTATATACGTTTTGAATTATACAGGTAATACAGATATGAATAAAACTGTGGGGTTGTATAAGTGTTGCTAAAGTGGAGATGTATGGCTCAGTGCACTGTGCAGGAGAAAAGCTCATTTTAGGAAAATGACCATTAAAAAGTATAAACTGTTGTTGAAGTCTACAAACATAAATTGAAAAGTGCTATAAAAGAAACGTGTTTGTTGTTTACATTAGAGGAAAAAAATAAAAAATGACTGAAAATACAATCTAAAAGTCGACAGATGCACTGTTTGAACTTTAGGTTATCTAGTATTACACCACAGACCACACTCAAAACAACTACAGTAGCCTACGTGTTTTGTGTGAGTGTGATTTGCGGTGAGAGATAGTATAGTGTTGGCGGTGCGGATCTCCTGATGGAGTGACGTCAGTGTCGTGGGTCGACCTCCACCTCCGCCCCGCTGGAGAAGAGCCGTGTAAACGCGTCCCGATGGCCAGATAAACGCGCTTAATCTGCCGCTATCAGTTCTCGCCGTTACCCAAGGGAAGCCCATCAATTATCATTCCACAGCAGGCCAGCCGTGGCCCCGCGGGACCCCCGCTGATGTCATCACACCGCACCACATATCAAAGCAGCCATTTACTTCCATTACACGCTATTCAGACGTTTACATTACTGGAATACTTGAGCCGGGACACTTTCCCCTCTGGAAATGCTAGTGCGAATCAACTGCTCTCGGCGAATCACTGGAGCGCTGCGACGTCAGAGATTCAGCTCACAAACAACAGAAGTGTTCTCGTCTGTGTGAAAAACAAGCGCGCGGCGGCCATTTGTGATTTAATAACTGCTAATTTGCAGATATGAGACTTCCTGTAGCGCGACAGGTGTTTGATTATGAAGGGAAAAAAGATAGACGATTGCACCTTTATTTTTTTAATGTGACATTATTACAGTGCAATTACAGAAAAGGTCATACTGAGTAATAATTACTCACACGTGCTCGATAGGATGTAATTTACGTTTAGATATCTATAAATAGCTTATAGAGTTAAATATATATATTTTAAATTTAAGTTTAAAATAGGCTTTTTGGGGTTACAAGGTGGCTCAGTGGTACTGTCGCCTTGTAACAAGAAGGTCGCTGGTTTAAGGTCGCATTTCTGTGTGGAGTGCGCATGTTCTCTGCCCGTGTTCGTGTGGGTTTCCTTCAGGTGCTCCAGTTTCCCCAAAAGTCCGAAGACATGCGCTATAGGTGAATTGAATAAACTAAATTGACCGTAGTGTATGGGTGCGTGTGTTAATGGGTATATGGGTGTTTCCCAGTACTGGGTTGCAGCTGAAAGGGTATCCGCTGTGTAAAACATATGCTGGAATATTTGGTGGTTCATTCCACTGTAGCGACCCCTGATTAATAAAGAGACTAAGCCAAAAAGAAAATGAATAAAAAATTGTTAGCCTTATTGTATGAGTGTGTGTGTGTGAATGTGAGAGTTTATGGGTGTTTCCCAGTGTTGGGTTGCGGCTGGAAAGGCATCCGCCATGTAAAATATATGCTGGATGAGTTGGCGGTTCATTCCGCTGTGACGACCCCAGATTAATAAAGGGAATAAGTGCTGAAAAGAAAATGAATGAATGAAAATGTGTTGTATAGTGTATGAGTGTGTGTGTTAATGTGTGTATGGGTGTTTCCCAGTACTGGGTTGCAGCTGGAAGGGTATCCACTGAAAAACATGATTTTTTATTAATTAAATTATTATTATTTACATAATTTGTGCTTTCCCCCAAACTGTTAATTAAAAACAAAGATGTTGATGTTTGTTGAAGCTGAATTAGCTAATGTTAAAAGGCAAAACTCATACAGATGAGTGGGCTTGACAAACCACCTGTAGAAACAATCTTTTCTCTTATGCACCTGACATTTTATCTAAACTCCATCTTACAAGAACTCAATTAGGAAAACGATGTTTACTATAAATGTACCACAATCATGTTGCACTGCTTGCTTCCACTTTAAATAACTGTTTTGCACAATATTACAATCTTAAATCCCTATTTTGCACAACATTCACCTTTAATACCTCTCTTGCACAATATCCTGCACTACATTGTTCAGTCTCATGTAAAAGTTCTTGTATAGCCTGTCTTATGTGTTTAGTTAAGTATCTTTTTTTTGCTTTTTTGTTCCCAGGTTCAGCAGATTGCAATGTCCCGAATTTTGATTGCCAATCTTAAGCCAATTGTAATCGATTGTTTTGGTTCAATTTGAAATTTTCCCAACCAGCGCAGAGCCAGAGGGACCAGAGTGAGGGCTCCGACTTGCCCCGTCCCCGATCCTAGTTAAGTATCTTATAGCTGTTATTTGTAGGCTTTTTAACATAGCTCTTATGTCCAGTGTTGTGTTTGTATTTATGATTAATTCATGTAGCACCGTTGTCCTGTGAGACGCGACATTTCGTTCCTCTGTATGTCCACACATGTAGCAGAATGACAATAAAGCTTGACTTATTATTTATTAAGTAATAAATAACATATTTAGGACTTTAACTTATAGTTCATGTTTACTGATGTGATGAACAAATTGTTTTATTAACTAATTGTTCTATTCTTTTTGTGTGTGAGTGTGTGCTTCAATTAAATTGTAGCAGCCGTCAGACATTTGTCTCCCCATGGACGGCTTTGGGTTGCTGTGAATGGAGCGCTTCATGAGGAGTCACATGATGGCGGAGCGGACAGATGGGAAGTGGCTGTTCCTGGAGCAGCTCGACTGTGTTCTGCATGTTCCTGTTGTTTTATTGAAGTGTTTCCAGTATCCGCTGGCTGCACAGAGACTCATCACCACCTGCCTCCAGATTCCTGCTCTGCAAACAGTAGTGTGAGGTCTGGAAACACCTGTGCCCGACTGCAATAATGACCTTCCTACACTTTCATTTCTCTTTTATTCTGCAGCACTGATGCTTGAAAATCACTCTAGGCATCACAGCCATGCCACAGAAGACCAATTTTGGCTCCTCAAGAACACTTCGGTGAGCATTTCTTGGAAGAGATGTTTTTTTCTTAGTGTAGAACATTTTAATACCTGCAGCTTTAAGTTTTGTAGTTAAATTAAATGTACTTTTCTAGTCATCTCACTTTTTCACTGTAAAAAGCGATTAGTTACTTTAAAAAACAGGTTTACTCACTTTTTTTAAGTAAAAGAGACATGTTGACTTAAAAAAAACAAGTAAACCAGTTGAATATCAGTCAAACTGACTTAAAATATTAAGTTTAACTTTGCATAACTTCAAAAATTGGGTCAAAACCTGATTTACTTCTGAAAATAAGTCAAAGTACCAAAAATACATTTGTTGTCATGAGCTTTTATCAATTATATATATATATTTTAATCTGCACAACCGTTCATGCAATATAAAAGTTGTACGTGGAACCACCAATGGAAATAAACTACTTTAAGAATTCCTCTGACATTACGCAACGCTGAATGTAAACAACAGTATGCTACTTCCCTAATTAGGGCTATTAAATTTAAATAACTGATAGAATAATTCAATGTTTTGCCAATGTTTTATTTTGATGGACCATCTAGACATTCTGTTGACTCGAGCAGTCATTAGAGTATTATTAGACTGTCTGCTTAATATCTGCTAATGCTTCATGTTGAAGGTCTCTTAACAAACATTCTTCTGACTTTAAGTATAACTTTGCAAGTGCGTGTCAGCTTAACTATAACCCTAAACCAAACCTGACAGTCTACTAACAGTCTAATGAGAGTTAGTTGACATGTAGTTGCAAACGTACTGATTTGTCAAGGGAAGCTTCAGAATAATGTGTAAAGCTCTGATGCTGTTCATGTGGCTGTCAAAAATGACATCAGTTGAGTTTGGTCTTTTTAAAGTGCACCTTGTTAATTATTATTGCTTTTTATTTCCAAAATATGCGCAACTAATAAAATGTGAAATATACATGTACAGTTGAGGTCAAAATTATTAGCCCCTCTCTGAATTTTATTTCCTTTTTTTAAATATTTCCCAAATGATGTTTAGCAGAGTAAGGAAATTTTCACAGTATGTCTGATAATATTTTTTCTTCTGGAGAAAGTCTTATTTGTTTCGGCTAGAATAAAAGCAGTTTTGAATTAAAAAAAATATATTTTTAGGTCAAAATTATTAGCCCCTTTAAGCTATATTTTTTCTGTCGTCTACAGTTACTACCATCGTTATACAATAACTTGCCTAATTACCCTAACCTGCCTAGTTAACCTAATTAACCTTGTTAGACCTTTAAATGTCATTTTAAGCTGTATAGAAGTGTCTTAAAAATAAATTGTATATATATTGAGGGTATGCAATGTCATTTCACCAAGTAGGACATGTTCCTGGATTAACATCTATGTTTGATCCTGGAACAACATTCCAATCAACCAATCAGAATAAAGGGATGTGTATACCGTTATACCGTATACGTTTAGGCTTATGGTTAGGTTTATGCACTTCTATATGATTGCTATCCCACTATTACTCCCCGCTGATTTTGGGAATAATTTACAGTTTTGGTTGGGTTTAGGGGTAGGAAAATTGGTATGGATTACATTTTCCAACAAACATGATGTTCCAGGATCAACAGATGTTAATCCAGGATCACATCGTTCTTGGCAAAATCATGATGTGCATACATATAATGACACAACAAACCATTTCTGATAGTCTGTAGTCTTTTTATGTTTTACTTTTACCCCAAAAAACATTTTCTAGACCCTTTTGAATAACCTTAACCTTTTTGAATTGTTCATGACTTTTTTGCCCTTGGTTCTTGTTCATTCTCTTTGTTTCTTGACCTAAAAGATCAGTCTTTGACTGTAGCTCCTCTATTGGGTCAAACAACTTTCTATGGAAGTTTCTACTCCAGAATACAAGCTTGAACTTTGGTTACGTAACAAAACTACTTCACATGTGCTTGCATTTCCTCCAGATTTCACATGCGTATGGATGGAAGGGAATGGAGCTGAAAGTCTAAGTGTGATCGCGCCTTAACTCCGTGACCTAACTAGTTGCAAAAATGACGCACAACAGGACATTTTGCTGAATGTGTCATGTTTGGTAGCCCCGTCCACTGTGAAATCTCATTGGTTTATATACAATCCTGCTTCTGATTTTCTTATCTGTCCAATAGTTTAACATGGGACAGTGGGTAGCGCTGTCACCTCACAGCAAGAAGGTCGCTGGTTCAAGCCTCACCCTGGGTCAGTTGGAATTTCTGTGTGGAGTTTGCATGAGAATTGGGTAAGCTACATTGTCCATAGTGTATGTGTGTGAATGAGATTTTATGGGTGTTTCCCAGTGATGGGTTGCAGCTGGAAGGGCATCCCTTGTGTAAAACATATTCTGGACAATTTGGCGGTTCATTCCACTGTGGCGACCCCAGATTACTAAAGAGACTTAGCCGAAAAGAAAATGAATGAATGAATGAGAACTATTTTTGATTCATTGAAAAAGAAAAACTTTCGGTGAACAGTTTTTCTTTGTTCAAAATAAAAACCTTTTGTGCAATGAAAAGTTTCAATGGATGTCAAAGTTTCTTTGTGGAGCTACTGATGCCGATAAAGATCATTTATTTTTAAAGTGTAACCGTATCAAACTAAAACTGCTCTTTGGAGCTAAACAGCTTTTTTTCCTGAAACTGCATTGTCACAAACCCACTGGACTGCTTTTACATTATTCAGGAACACAGAACATGCTGGCGTCAGGTATTCGTTTCTCTATGAATGCATTACAAAAAAAAGACACCTGACACAAAGCAAAAACTGCCAGAGATACGCTGCAGCGTTCCTGCAAGGCATTTCTGTCAATATTGAAGTCAGATTGTGACTTAATGAACCGAGTTCTCTTTGGGCTTCAAGCTTTCTTCGGTTCTTCATTAGTTCGAATCCCTGAAGACATAACAGTACGCAATATAGGTAGATTTTTCTTTCTTTATATTGCGTGAATGAAGAATTTTTCTGCTAGCATTCATTGTGTGTGTTGTGGGTGGGTGTATTCAGACACAGATGGGTAATAGTGATAAGAAGCTCTTCTGGGTGTACGGCTGAAATATCTTGGATGCCTTTTTAATCCCTGGTGAAATTTGACAGTCTGTCATTGGACGGAATCCGTGCAGCCCCTGCGAATATCAAGCTGAACCCACGGTAAGAATAAACACCAGCAGAAATAATTGGACGCATCACAGTTTGTATATTTTCAGTACTTTTATTGTCATAGTAGTTTGTTTTGCAGAAGGATTAAAAGACTCACCTATTTCAATTTGTCAGCAGAGCAGAATTATTCAGCTGGCCTGAAACCCAGCAGACAATGTAGCTGTAGATTGTACCACACAGAAATCTACATTGTATGCCAGGTTCACGACAGCACAAAAGACTTCATCCTTCGCTCTTCCCCAAAAAAATCCTTTGGATTCGACATGTCTGCGTGTTTAACTCTCATTATTTGTCAGCCTTCAGCAACTCAAAAACATTTGCACAAAGACAGCCCCTTGTGACAGGCAAATCACAAAGAGAATGTGACATGTCGCCTTGTCCTTTGTTACCTAATCGCTAAAACCAAATCTTCAGCAGTCAAATAAGACACAATGTCTCATTCAAGCACGTCTAAAAAACGGTTTCTCAAAACTTGACACAATCTGCTCACCTTTTTGAAAGCAGCAAATCAGTCTGGTGGAATAAACGGCCTGTTAAAACAACATCCCTCTTTAACCTCCATTAAAGAGCGAGTCCTATTCTGACAGGATGAAGCGCACGTTGTGATAACATACCACACAATCTGAAAGGAATGTGCCAACAGGAAGCAGAAAATGCCATCAGAGACCCAGTAGCCAGATGTAGCTGCTGATTGTGACACAGGATCTACACTGACTACTGAGCATCTCATGAGCACCCGAACAAGCCACCGGCAGCGCTCGTCCACTCCAGACGTCCCGAACGCCTGAGGAACAGAGACAGAGAGAGCGGTTAGACAACCCCAAATCAACGTGTCTGCAGATCTACAGGACGACAACAGCCCTCCTTTTCTTTTCTTTTTGCTCGCAGCACAGAGACAGGCAGCACCGGGGAGGGGGAGCTAATCTCCCGATGGGCATTTTTAAGCATGGCGTTAGCACTCTCGCAAATATTTCTCATTCTTTCCCATTAGCCTGGAGGCAGGACTGCAGGCGGGCAGACACAGGCCGGTTTTAGAGCCGCTCATCACACCCTTTTTAGCCAAGCATTGTGCGCTTCTCTCTTAACAATCGCCATCGCGCCCTCATTCCACTTAGTGCTTTGGCACGCGTCCGTCCAGAGCACTTAATTCAAGTCTTATTAATTAGAAGTGGCTGCTTGTTAGCTGTCGAAGGTGCGCTTTGATTGGGTCGTCATCTAATTAAATCATCCTCAGCTGGATAAACAAAAGAGGGACTCACTAAACTGACAAGTGTAGAAGATTGTTGTATTGTTTAACAATGAAAGCCAATGGTTGCCTGTTGGACTGACAGTAGCTATGTTTCCATCCACCTACTTTTAGGCACATTTTGGAATTTTGCATTAAAAAAATGTCAAATTAAATAATCAAAATGTGCATTAAAACGTATTTGTGTACAACTGAATAGGATAAACATTTTGTCCGCCAAGAGAAAATGTGCATAAAATACAAACGCATGAATAAATTCCAGTATGGGCATCAAAAACTCCTTAAATTTTCTTTTAACAGATTAAGTGATAACAAAAATGGGTTTGATAATAATAATAATAATAATAATAATAATAATAATAATAATAATAATAATAATTTCCTGGAAGTGCTTTACATATTTTTTGGGGAGGAATCTCCTCATCCAGTGAGTAATATCCTCCTGGATGACACGACGGCAGCCATATTGTGCTACACCACACACCAGCTGATTGGTGGAGAGGAGACAGACTGATGAAGCCAATTATGATATGGGGATGGTTAGGAGGCCATGATGGACAGATGCCAGTGGGCAAATTTGGACAGGATGCTGGGGTTAAACCCCTACTCTTTTTCGAAGGACGTCCAGGCATTTTTAATAACCACAGAGAGTGATGGGATGGCAATGATGGACAGACCACCTCCCAAAAAGTCTTGAGCAGCTGCGCACCCAAAGAGTGGTCTCATGCTTCCAAACGCCATCAATCGTTCATCGTCTGAGGCAGAAGTCATTAATAATATGATAACCCAGCGACATGGGGGCTTAGTGGTTAGCACAGTCGCCTCACAGCAAGAAGGTTGCTGGTTCAAGCCCTGGCTGGGCCAGTTGGCATTTCTGTGTGGAGTTTGCTTGTTCTCCCTGTGTTCACGTGGGTTTTCTTCCGGGTGCTCTGGTTTTCTCCACAGTCCAAAGACATGCGCTATAGTTGAACTGAATAAGCTAAACTGGCCATAGTGTATGAGTGTATGTGAATGCAAAAGTGTATGGGTGTTTTCCAGCTGGAAGGGCATTCGCTGCGTAAAACATATGCTGGATAAGTTGACGGTTCATTCCACTGTGGCAACCCCAGATTAATAAAAGGACTAAGTTGAAGAAAAACGAATGAATAAAAAAAAGGCCCACAGTGGCTTCTCCTACCAAAGCCAATTCCATTTGGCTTGATATTTGCAACCAGTTTATCAGAGAGTGGTCGATTTTGCTCTCTTTGATAGACTGGATGGAAACAGTGCTTTATTCGCAAATGTTGTATGTGATATTCCAGTTTACGCACAAGTTTAATTGGCATCTTTGGATAGAAACATAGCTAGTGGTGATGTGTATGTTGTAGGCTCTCTTCACACACTCCTGTAAAAGCTCCAGCTTTGCATACCTGAGACCTTGTGACTGTATTGATCAAACATACTTTGGCCAGCTGATGGTCACTTGACTTCAATTTTGCTCCATTAGGGAGTTCATTCCTAACCCGAATTCCAATCCTCTGCCCCGCTTTGACTGTGGGCAGCGTGAGGCCAGAGAACTACTGAGAGTATTTAGTGAACAAGAGACAATGGGTTGACTAACTGTGTCTGGCTGACTTCTGGATTGACAATCATGAGCTAAATCTTCCAAAAAGGCTAAAAGCCTCATGGTAATCTATCAATTTCTTTTGGAGTATCTTATGATTGGCACAGTAAATTACTATAGTGTGCAAAAATAATATATGAATTAATTGTTTCCTGTATTTTGTGATACATAGAATCACTTTTTTTTTTAAAAGTGAGTAAATTTGTTGCCTTAAAAGCATCACATTGACACATAAACCAGTTGTAACTTGGAACTGTTAAGCTGACAACTTTATTTGTATAATTCTGTACATATTTCATTTACTTAATCATTTTAAGGTCAAATGTTTACTTATCGCTAAAATTAAAACGAACTAATCGCTTTTTACAATGTGTTTTGCATTTATTTATAATGCATTATGGGATAATGACTTTTGAAGTTGGAAAGTTTTACAAATTTTTAGTAAATGTTTGAATCAAAATATTGGGTTATTCATGTAAATTACAGTAATAAATCCATAAATCCAGTAATAAGCTTTGTTATTATCCTGTTATTTTGCAGATTTTGTTTAAATGCAGCAGCATGGTGGCACAGTGGGTAGCACGATCGCCTCACAGCAAGAAGTTCGCTGGTTCGAGCCCCGGCTGGGCTAGTTGGCATTTCTGTGTAGAGTTTACATGTTCTCCCCGTGCTAGCTCCGGTTTCCCCCACAGTCCAAAGACATGCGCTATAGGTGAATTGGGTAAGCTAAATTGTCTGTAGTGTATGTGTGTGAATGAGAGTATATGGGTGTTTCCCAGTGTTGGGTTGTGGCTAGAAGGGTAACCGCTGCGTAAAACATATGCTGGATAAGTTGGAGGTTCATTCCGCTGTGGTGACCCTTGATTAATAAAGGGACTAAGCCGAAAAGAAAATGAATGAATGAATGTTTAAATACAGGTTACCTTCTATAACGTTTTTTTTACCACCACAAATGACAATAAAATCAAGTTGTTAAACTGCAGTGTTCAATTTTTAACATTAAAAGTTGTGAGAGCACTACTAATTACAACTAATTACATGGAAAACACCCATCCATTGAATCATTAACTATAGCCAATAGTTGTTTAACAGATATTTGTAATAGTGTATGGTAATTTTTCACTATTATGTTTAAATGTAAAATTAGCTACATTCATTTACCTGTTTATTTTATTATGCTTAAAAATATGACCATTTATTTGATTTCAATTAAAAAAGTAATACTTCTATTCTGCAATTATTCTTGGAATGAATTCAATCAATAGAGATCAACATTTTTTAACTCTACTTCATATGCACGCTGTTCCTTTTAACTTTTAGTGTAATGACAAACAAATATATATATACTATTTTCCAGAGAAATACTGAATAGCACAGCTACTTTCAGCATTGATAATAAGCATTTCAGTTCAGCGTATCATAATGATGATTTTTGAAGAAAAATGTGGAGCTTTCTATTTTTAAATAAACAATATTATATTAGTGCATAAACATTAGATTAGTCAGTACTGAAGCCACATCTGGAGCTTATCTAACAAAATAACTTACGATAACGGTCCAAAAACTAGTACAGCCAAATTTATGTGTTATAGAAAAATATTTAACACAAATTTTAAAAAGAGGAAAAAATCAAGAGAAGAAAATTTTTTTAAACATTTAGTGGAAATTTTGTAGGTTGTAATTTTTTGTTTTGCAATTGTTTTGCTTGAATTTAATTGTATTATCTTTCAATTTATAAAGATGTTTGGTGACTAAAATATTATTTTATTAAATATATTTGTTAAGATATGGCTATGCAAAATAATCTTGTTTTTCCTTTCAACATAAAATTGTTTTGGTTGTTTTAAGAAAAAACTGACTTAATCTTTGCATATTATTTCATTAAACAAGACAATATGTTTTGCTCATCTAGAAAATGCTTCTTGATTTAAGAATTTTTAGATATTTGGACTAGAAACAAGATAAAAAATCTAAGTAAGAAAAGCTTTACTTTTACAGACCAATTATAAACAATGAGCAGATCACACCACTGACCCATATATCAAAAGTACAACAAAATGCTCTCAGTGTACCATGGTACGGCCACAGTCCTCTTTTGTAAGTGACTCTTGATTGAAACAGTTAAAGCCATTTAGTGAGCAATGAACTGTCATGTGAGAGTGCCCTTAACAGAGAGTTGCTGGTAGAATAAACCTCTGTGTCGTGTCTCATAAACGTGGGCTTCGTTTATGCTAAGCTAAAGTTATGATTATGCGGTTTAAATGAGAAACTGACTGTCTGCCTTGTTGACCGTAAAGCACTTTGGATTCCAGGCTTGAAAAACTCTGTCAAAATTCACTGCTCCGTTTCCAGAATGACAGCTGATGTTGACAGCTATATTGTTCCATTCGCTCCCATTTACATTCTCATTGTATTTTTTCTGGCAGCGTCAACAACGGGCTCCGAAAATGAATTGCATTAAGGGACACTTTGGAAAGATGCGAATACAAAAGCCTTGCTTGTAAGAACTAAACAATTTGTGTAATGAAGTACACGTATAAATCCACCCATTGCTCTATTAAGTCTTCCTGATTTGTGTTTTAAATTTGGTTTACATTTTCTAGTGAGCGTGTGGCATATAGTGGGGTGGGGGAGCGTGCCGTGAGGCTCTCGAGGGAGGTATGTGCTTCCTGCTCAAACACTATTGTCTGCCCCTGAGGAGAAGCCCCAGCCCGCGACTTCACATGAATGACCTGTAAACATTAGGAGAATTCCGGCACATTCCATTCATAACCTTCCACAGTCTCTGCTCAGCCCAAGGCTCTGCTAGTCAGCACAGAAGACGCGGCTTGTGCTGCAGACACTGAAGGCCTTTTTAAAGTGCTGCAGCAGACATTTTTGCACATTTCAGATTAAAAGTGATTGAAATTTAAAGTGTAATCACTTTGTGAAGCGTTCATCTTCGGAAGTCTGAAGGTAAAGAAATCTTTTCTGTTCAAACACGCTCTTCTTTTTTTAGTCTCAGTTTGGTATTTTATCACTATACATTTTTATGCTGCTGATACTAAATAGGTTTGCCAATGTACATTTACATTCATTCATCCCAAGTGACTTAAAAGTGCGAATAAAAGATACACATCAAATCATCAAAGAGTAGCAGTACAGAAATGCTTTGACAAGCTTTACGTTTTTTTAAGCTTTGACAAGCTTAAGTTTTTAGGCATGGGACGATAACCGTTTTCAAGGTATACTGCCAAAATTTTCTGCTATACTGTTCCTGCGGTATATGTAAGGATTTTTTGATTTGTTTTGTTGTTTAGGACAACAGTATCTTCAGTAGAAAAGATATCCATGATGCCGTTTTAAATTGTAATGAAATCTGTTTTGGAACCTAATGAAGACAGCAGAAGCTAATGATTCATATCAATTATTCAGCCTGACATGTTTACTGTTCCCAAATATTTCAAAAGTTTCTCAAAATAAAATATACTGTGTTCAAAGTTTTACCCAGACATTTAAAAAGAACTTATATTAGAGCAGTAATCACAATACCGTTAAACCGTGAAACCGTGAAAGATTATCATACTGTCAGAATTTTATACCGGCCCATGCCTAGTTAGTTTAGAATATTTTTTCCTCCAAGCATACAGAGAGGAGAGAGTGTGTCCTGCAGGTGGTTTTTGTCTCACCTGTGTGGAGCACACTCAGAATTGCAGTGTTTTTAGGAAGCATATGATTCTTATTAGAAGGTGTCCGGTGCATTTGGAGAGGAAGAGTGTGTGTCACTGTGCTGTAACATGACATTTGCTGCAGTTGAGAAGCGTTCGTCTTTGAAAGTCTGAATGTAAAGAAATCTTCTATGTTCAAACACGCTCTTCTTTTTTTAGTCTCAGTTTGGTATTTTATCACTACACGATTTTATGCTGCTGATACTGAATAAGTTTGCCAATGTACATTTTCATTCATTCATCCCAAGTGACTTAAAAATGAGAATAAAAGATACACATCAAATCATCAAAGAGTAGCAGTACAGAAATGCTTTGACAAGCTTAAGTTAGTTTTAGGCATGGGACGATAACCGTTTTATACGATAATACTGCCAAATTTTTCTGCTATACCGTTCCTGCGTTTTAAAAAAAATGTTTTGTTGTTTAGGACAACAGTATCTTCAGTTTTGTATTGCTATATATGCTGCTAATACTGAATAGGTTTGCCAATGTACGTTTACATTTATTAACTTATCCAAAGTGACTTACAAGTGAGGATAAAAGATACACATCAAATCATCAAAGAGTAGCAGTACAGAAATGCTTTGACAAGCTTAAGTTAGAATTTTTCCCTCCAAGCATACAGAGAGGGAAGAGTGTGTCCTGCAGGTGGTTTTTGTCACCTGAGTGGAGCACACTCAGAATTGCACTGTGCTTTTAGGAAGCAAGGAGTACTTATAAGAAGATGTCTGGTGCATATGGAGAGGAAAAGAGTACATTTGCTGCAATATTAATTTCGATATAACGTGTGCTCACCTAAATGAAGATTTATCATCGTGTGATCTGAATAGACTCAGCCTTCTTAAATGACCCTGTAAGTAAAATGAGAGAGAAAATGAGTTATTCAACTTTTATACTACAATAGTAATATCAAAAACAATAATTTATTTTTGATATAGAAAAATATACAGATTAAAATATTTTATTAATATAAATAAACAAGCCAATTACTGAAAAAGACCACTTTTTAACCCCACACTCAACCCTTTTTTGTTTCAATGCACAAACAAGATCCAAGAGAATAAAGGATTAAATGCTACCAAATTCATTGTCAAAATAAATAAAAAATGTCCAAAAACCCCAGCTAAAGTTCTCTTTCACTATACTTTATAACTGCAATTTCTAATGCTACTGATCAAAGAGAGAAACACGCAAAGCATGATAGGTAAATTCATGATGTTTCTTAAAAAGCCAGGGCCTTTAGGTGGCCTTATGAACAGACATCAAAGTTACGACTCGTCAAAGCCTTGAGGGGGAACTCCAGAACGATATATCTAAGAGACAATTTCTCTCTCCGCTCCGTAATGAAAACCGAATCAAATAGCAAATGTGATTTATCTAGCGCAGCGTTTGATGAAAAATGTTCAGCAACATTAATGCTAATGATCAATCATTTCTAATGAAGACGTTCACTGCAGGCAGAGCCCAGATCACAGCAGGTTTTGTGTTTATTGATGCAGCTCCAGATACCGGGGCAGGTCCAAAACCAGAACTGATGAGCCTCTGCTTGTACTACTCACTATTTACGAGATGTGGGCCAGAGCTGTCCTTTCAGGGGGAGGCTGAAGATTGGAGGGGAGGAGAAAGGGAAGAGAGGAAGCTGCCAGGGTAACCTCCCCGAGCCGGGCTATTCCTGGAGCCCCAGCGAGTTTCAGTTGATGTGGGTTTCCTCCTGGCTGCCTGGGAGATGACTGGCCTGACCACATCCAGATTTTGAGAGAAGCAGCAGCCGAGCCCCTGACCAGAATGCTGTCAACGTTGTCGGTCACCAAGCAGGAACTGAATCATTACCCACAGCAGCAGGAGGAAGGGGGGAACCCAGGCAAGTGTGTTTCTATTTGTACATGCCAAAGCATTTGTAGAAAAGCACAAGCGAATCAATATGCGATGAATGATTCATACCTCCGAGAATCAGCACTGTTGCTTTTCGATTCTAGCTGACGCTGAGGACTACTGTGCTGAACCGGAAATTTCAGAGGCTCGCTTATAAAACGACCTAATATTATTTTCGATCTTTGAGGTGATAAGTCTGACAGCCGGCGCTCATGGCTTACAACAAAAATCAATTTTCAACTGAAGACTCCGGCTGTGTTTTGTCCTCGCCGCCTCTGACCTCCTACCTACACGGGGGCAATGCTTCTAAAGAAGTCTGGACTGCTTTCTGTCAATAGCAGCTGTTTGCTATGAACGTGGTCCTACGGAAAACAAGCACACTGAACGGGCCCCGGGCTTCATTCAAAACAAGGACAGATATCGCTTTCACAAAGAGGTGGTCCTCTGTCATTGAGAAAGCGGGAGGGTTGGTTTTAAAGTCTAATTTGATTTAGGGTAAGTAACCGTGCCATACCAGCCTTCATGAGGGATTGCGTCTTGCTGATAATCAACTTCGATAGGGTTTCAGTGATACGATCATACGTGGCTCTGACTCTGTGAAAGGTGTAAGGGAGATTCATTTCGTTTCCCAAAAGCCCACTTGCCCCTCACAGTGGAAGGGAAGAGTCAGATTCTACCAACTTTCTGCGAATCAACATGTAATTCCATTAGCCTGATGGGCAGATCAGATAAGGCCGCTCGATCTGCCATCAGGAGGGTGAGTGTAATTGGTTCCGACCGGCTTCTAAAACGTCGCTAACCAGCGAGAGACCGGATCAGAGAAAGAGGCTCCATTTCCCAGAAGAGTTCAGGGTAGGTGAGAGGTTTCTACCATGCTGCCATTACACCAGGAGTTCCTTTTTTTTGCCAAAATCTGACCGACTCCAGGGCCGGGAAGTCCATTTGCTTTATGGCTTGTAATGTGGGCTGCATTAGAGCGAAGCTCTACAGATGGGTCAGGTTTGCAGTGAAAGGCGATCCTTTAGCGAGGCGGTAAAGTCTCACAGAAAACTACCATATACATGAAAAGCCTTCCTGCCATTGGTAGACGAGCTACTGGAAGCCCTGCGCTGGACTCTCGGCTTTCGGTGAGAAAAAGCGAGAGACTCTTTCCAGAGGGCTGTATTGATGGGAAAGAGCTGGCACACATCAGAGCCTACAGTCCCTTTACAAGGCCTTGGCAGAAGCACAGGCTCGAGTGAGAAGAGAGAGAAAGATTGAGAGAGAATGAGGGAGTCTGGGCCACAGCACACCCACTCACACGCTGGCCTGGAGAGCAAAAGCCTTCTATTCCCCAGCGCTGCCCTGGGCCCGGTCCTGCTCTCGAAGCACACTGAAGCGTATAGCATTACACCTAAATGAGGGCCGATAAATTCTTCTCCATTAGGGCAACACAACGCTCTTAAAATAGCTATAATACTCGCTCTGTTTGAGAGTGCATTAACCCTGCCGCTGATATCTGAACCACCTCCACCCCAAAGCACAGATCGCAAAGGCCGTAAAGAGTTTGGATGCAGGTCTTCCAGAGCAAGAATCAGGGCAGCTCAGGGTTTCTGCTTTACATGATGCCAGTGCACCAAACTACTCGAAAAGTTCTGGTGGAAAAGTTATTGCTGAATAATATTACAGAGAGTTCAATAAGGGCAAAGTAATGAACGCATAAAGGCTTGAAATTTGCAATGCAGCTTCAGAAATCGCCCACCAAGCTGTTTCCAAAAAACTAAATCAATATTGTGATCAAAATATTTCTTACATATTATAGATGTCTCTATTACATTATTACGTTTACCTAATTATCTATATACATATATATATATTTGTTTTATAAAGTATAGAAGGTATAAAATATTGCTTTATTTTTTTCAGAAAATGTAATTAATTAATTAATTGAATGAATTTATCTAGGAGCAACGCAGTGGCGCAATAGGTAGTGCTGTCGCCTTACAGCAAGAAGGTCGCTGGTTCGAGCCTCAGTTGGTGTTTCTGTGTGGAGTTTGCATGTTCTCCCTGAATGTGTGTGGGTTTCCTCCAGGTGCTCCGGTTTCCCCCCAAAGTCCAAAGACATGCGGTACAGGTGAATTGGGTAGGCTAAATTGTCCATAGTGTATGTATGTATGCGAATGAGTGTGTATGGGTTTCCCAGTGATGGGTTGCGGCTGGAAAGGCATCCGCTGCATGAAACATATGCTGGATAAGTTGGCGGCTCATTCCGCTGTGGCGACCCCAGATTATTAAAGGGAATAAGCCGAAAAGAAAATGAATGAATGAATGAATTTATATAGCAATGTATGTTGATACACACACAATGCATTTGCAATCATATGATGGGGTCCCTTCGCAGCACCACTGGTGTGCAGCATCCATCTGCTAGAACATTTTTCCATTTGTTTTAATTGAAAATCATGGCTATTGCACCACTTATTGATTTCTTAACTATTCTGAAGTTAATACATTGGCGTTGTGTCTGAAAACACTGCACCTTTTTGTTATTTTTTATAAGAAAAAAAAGCTCTAAATGACAACATTTTTATTTCAAATTTGAAATAAATAAGTAACTTAAAAGGGGTGGCAAGGGGGCTCAGTGATAAGTAGATCACTGGTTTGACTCCCGGCTGGACCAATTGGCATTTCTGTGTGGAGTTGCAGTTCCCCCCATGTGCTCCAGCTTTCACCACAGTCCAAAGACATGCTGTATAGGTGAATTGAATAAACTAAGCTGCTTCCACTGTGTAAAACATATTCTGGATAAGCTGGGGGTTCATTCCGCTGTGGCGACCCCTGATTAATAAAGGGACTAAGCTGAAAGAAAATGAATGAATGAAGTAACTTAAACGGTAAAATTATGTTTTACTTAAAAACATAACTATAAACCCAGTTATTCCAGAGAAACTGAGAAGTTATGTTATGCATTTTAATAAACAATTCTCCATTTTAAAGATTTTACAGATACATTTTCTACACATTTTGCCACTACATGATAAAATTCTCTAATTCTATATGGCACACTGCCTTGCTAAGTCTAGTTTGCGTGTATCTGTGGACAACCTGCTACCTGCTTCATAATTTACTTTAATTGGTCATTGAAAGCACAAAACAAGCAAAAGAGAGAGAGGAAACATTGTGATCGGCATTGATTTTCATTTTCCATGACGTGCTGCCACACGTACTACACTCGTCTCTTACTGGAATTCAACGCACTACATGCGCTCTGCCCAGGTGGGGAAACACTGCCCATATATGGGCACGGTTGCACAAAGCACTGGGTGTGTGTTTTGCCACTACCTGAGCACGCAGGTCACGCACGTCACACACACACACCTTCTCTCCGTCTACCTCTTTGCAACTTTCATTGCATCAGGATCAGCATGAAGACAGAATTGTGAACAAAAGCATTTCTCTTGACGGAAACTCTGCTAAATAACCAGATTTTGAGCTTGACAGAATTACATTTGTCATTTGAACAGATAAGCACAAGAAATGCAGAGTATGAACGTTTACGCAAGCTGACTGTGGCACATTTACGACAGGTATGTCAAGGTTGTGTCGGTGACATAAATGTTGCCTGCACACACCCATGAAGACGAAAGCAACTCCGCACACTGGTGGAACGTGCCAGCAGCTCCTTGCGCCTGTCACTCCTACCACTCCCCATACAGAAGTCTGACAATTCCTATCTGCCAGTGAAACTTGACCTACAAATCTGAATCATGCTGATTTCAGCCTCGATTGCCTTATAGAAATCTGAATGGAAAATATGCAAAATTACATGACACCCAAGTTCTTATTTGGATTTAACATTAATAAAATGTATGTCTTTTATGAATCATGTATATCAAAATGGCTACTTACATGTAGTTTTTTTGTCAACCGTTGAAATTACAAATATTTACATAATATTTATATATATGGCCATCTACAGTATGAATACATATACAAAATTATAGGTAATATATTTAAACATATGTGTACATGTTTGTATTTCCAATGGTTGCAAAAAAAAAATAAATAAATATATATATATATATATATACAGTACCTGACAAAAGTCTTGTTGTCGATCCCAGTTGTAAAAGCAACAAATAATAACTTGACTTCTAGTTGATCATTTGGAAAAGTGGCAGAAGGTAGATTTTTATTAGATTGGAACTCGCATGGACCCAAGATTCTCATAGAAATCAGTCAAGTTTTGTTAAGGAAAAATTATGGTTTGGGGTACAATACATTTAGTATGGGCGCATGCGAGAGATCTGCAGAGTGGATGTCAACATCAACAGCCTGAGGTATCAAGACATTCGTGCTGTCCATTACATTACAAACCACAGGACAGGGCAAATTCTTCAGCAGGATAGCACTCCTTATACTTCAGCCTCCACATCAAAGTTCCTGAAAGCAAAGAAGGTCAAGGTGCTCCAGGATTGGCCAGCCCAGTCACCAAACATGAACATTATTGAGCATGTCTGGGGTAAGATGAAGGAGGAGGCATTGAAGATGAATCCAAAGAATCTTGATGAACTCTGGGGGTCCTGCAAGAACGCTTTCTTTGCCATTCCAGATGACTTTATTAATATGTTTTTTGAGAGATGTATGGATGCAGTCTTAAACTTGGATAGACGACAAGACTTTTGTCAGGTAGTGTATATAAGTAAACAGCCATTTTTGCAATATAATGAAATATATGTTCCATATACAGTATTTTATATATGTGAAATCCAAACGTGAACTTGTAGGTCATATATGTAATTTGCATGTACTGTATTGTCATTTATCAGATTTAAATATTGGTTCCTACAGAGACAGATATTGCGCAAAAGGTGTCAAGACTTTATGATTAACTAACATTTTATCATCTCATCTAAATACCTTGTAGGCACTGCACCACTCTATCATGCTCCATTCAGAGACAACGGAAGCCCTGTTATGCGATACACCCGGGTCTTCCACGAGGAGCATGCTGGTAAAAAAAATCCTCCTGCATTGCAACAATTCCAAACCTGTGTGCTTCATTTCAACTGAGGTAAAAAATGCAACTTTAATTTTGTATAAGTTTGATTTTAACGTGCACAAAACACCTTTTGTGTTCTTCAGGAAAAAAGAGAAAGGAATGAGGTTGAGCAAATGACGGCATTATTTTAATTTTAAGCCAGACTTCCTTGGGTGGGCATGAGAACTCGCCCGCTGCGAGGTTGGACTAAAGGGAGTGGTAGGTTTGGTATCGCTGTAGAAACACAAAGGCACGGTGGATGCGTGAGCACGTTTGGTGGGTGTAGGTTCTACTGCCGCACCCTTCTGTAAGCACGGGGGTCAATGTGTGACCGGCACATTCCTCTGGCTGCATGAGGCGTCAGTCTTTGCATGTTCACACTCACACCCTCTCCACACCCAACGCCCTGCATCCTCCAACTTCACTTCCTGTTAGAGGCTCACATGGTGGAAGGTAGCCTTGAGGTCTAATTTTAGGGTAGCTATTGTTTGCTGTCGTTTCCCGGAAGGCGCCTGCGTAGAGTCGGCAATAAAATAATTAGGTTAGTGTGTAAGGTGACGGTTTAAGGGACCTTAACTGTACATCCTGTGTCTGCAGCACACTAGATAGACTGGGTGAAAGAGATAATAGCATATGTACTCTGTAAAAAAAAAAGTCTTGTTTTTTTTTTAAGTTAATATTCATATTTACTATCCATTAAACTGGGTTAAAACATAAACAATTTTAAGTAATACCTAATTTTGTTGAAAGATTACCTGATTTTATTATGATATTTTAACAAAACCATAAGCTGTCGTGATTGATTTTATTATTTTTACAGTGCATTTATCCACATTATAAAATGACATTTTGACTTGTCAAATGCATAGCTTCTAGTTCAAAGCTTCCTAAAACATAATAATATTCCTAATATTTTGTTATACACAGTTAAAATCAGAATTATTAGCCCCCCTTTAAATTTGTTTTTCTTTTTTAAATATTTCCTAAATGATGTTTAACAGAGCAAGGAAATTTTCACAGTATGTCTGATAATATTTTTTCTTCTGGAGAAAGTCTTATTTGTTTTATTTCGGCTAGAATAAAAGCAGTTTTACATTTTTTAAAACCCATTTTAAGGTTAATATTATTAGCCTTTTTAAGCTATATTTTTTTCGATAGTCTACAGAATAAACCGTCATTATACAATGACTTGCCTAATTACCCTAACCTGTCACTTTAAGCTGTATAGAAGTGTCTTGAAAAATATCTAGTCAAATATTATTTACTGTCATCATGGCAAAGACAAAAAAATTCAGTTACTAGAAATGAGTTAATAAAACTATTATGTTTAAGAATCTTCTCTCCGTTAAACAGAAATTGGGGAAAAAAATAAACAGGGGGGCTTATAATTCAGGGGGGCTAATAATTCTGACTTCAACTGTAACTTACATAGAGAAATATTTTGTAAATATTTACACTTTAATGCATTCTAAAATGTAATTTATTTATGATCAAATTTAAACACAATTACTCCAGTTTTCAGTGTCGTGATTCTTCATAAAACTACTCTTAACATGATTTTTCTTTTCTTAAAATCGTAATTAATGCTGAAAACAGCTGAACATTTAAAAGCATTACTTTATGTAAGCTGTCATGACTTATTGAGCTTATTATTTTCACAGTACATTTATCCACATTACAAAATGAAATTCTGACTTGTTAAATTCATAGCTTCTAGTTCATAGCTTCCTAAAAATAATAATATTGCTAATATTTAGTAATATAACTTACAAAGAGAAATATTTTATAAAATATGACAATTTGAATCATCTTTTCTACTTTGATGCATTTGAAAATGTAATTAATGCTGAAAACAGCTGAACATTTAAAGCATTACCTTATGTATCCTAACATGACTTATTGATCTTATTATTTTTATAGTGTCCACAGTATAAAATCCATTTTTAACATGACAAATTTTCATAACTTCCTAAAATTATTTATATTTTATAATAGAAATTACTAAGAGAAATATTTAGTATTGCAATATTACAATCTAATCTAAATTGACAATCTAAATTGACTTTTCTATTTGAATACATTTTAAAATATAATTTATTTCTGATCAGTTTTAAACAATTACTTCAGTCTTCAATGTCACATGATCCTTCAGAAAACTACTCGTAATATGACTTAAATAAATTGATGCTGAAAACAGTTGTGCTTGCTTTGTAAACTCTTTAATGAACAAAAAGCCTAAATAATACTATTTAATTCAAACAAAGATTTTCTGTAACATTATAAAAGCCTTTTTTTAGTTTAATACATAGTTGCTGAATTATAGTATTAATTTCTTTTAATAAAATCTTGAAATATAGTTTATAAATAAACATTTTAATTTAAATCTAAATCTTTGAATTCATCTTAATGAGTTCGATCAAACCTAATAACTATATCTCTCACACCACTTTCAACAGCAACACAAAATCCTGACTCGAAGCTCAGCCCGACTCATTTGAAGGTCATTCACGTACAGTAGATCCTGAAGGACAACAGCTGGGCCGAATCCAGTGTGTCTCTATTCTCATTGGCCACTGACTACAATAAACATATGCAGCCCTGAGCGGCTTTCTTGTTCTACAAGCTCACAAACAGCCTCATAAAATGTCACCTCGAATATATCTACACATGAACAAACAGCAAAGGTTTCAGCAACAGCTGGTGGAGAAGACATAGAAGGTAACTAATCTAAACACCGGTGATTCCACCCACAGAATGGCCACTAGTGGGCCGGCCGGCAAACCAGAGAGTGCGTCCTCTGATTACCCAAGAGCAGCCGGCCAATCAGAAGTCATGCTTACACGCTCCATTCATAAGAAGCAGCATTGTGTAGGGTACTCTCTATAAATTCTTCCTCCTTCTGTGCTTGCTAGCCTTAGCCGCAACACAGCGCGCTCTCATTGGGCCAACGTAACAACCGCCGTCCCAAGGGAAACCCCCCAAAATATGTTCTCCAAAAGGCACATTGACAAATCTGTCTTAAAACGCAGCCGTGTGTGGGATCAGCTATCAGCATGAGCACACGTTGAGATATTTTCCATATTAGTTCAGCAATTGGTCTCAGTTAAGTTAAAATCAACAATTTTCCCCCGTTAACTACCATCATGTGACCCAGATAACAAATGAAAGCACATGGAATGAATGAAAGCCCTATGAACACACACACACACACACACACACACACACACACACCCATAATAAGTCTAGATATTAAACTAATAATTTCATCCACCCAAATTCTCAACCTGCAAACAATTTCTCAGTTTTAAAGCAACACCATATGATATCCATTAGTAGGCAGAGCTCTGTCTCCCCCCCCTGCTCTCATTGACTTACTCTGTCTGGGTGAAAAGAGTATTTCCTGATGGCTGAGCGCTGCATGTGCGGGGTCCCCGACTTCCCCCTCCGTCCAGCCTCTTCACGGCGCTGGAAAATAAAACCAAACCCCGCTCGGCTCAGTATTATCAGTCTTCTCTATTTGAGCTCCAGTGCTGTGTCTCTCCAGCATGCCTCTGCTCCTTCTCTTCTCTCTCTCTCTCTTTCCACTCGCATTCTTTAGCGACTAATCAGTAACACTCTTAAAGCGATAGAGACAGAGGAAGCGTGCCGTAGAGTCTGAAAGTGCTTCCCCGTTTCAGCGGAGAACGAATAATATCATTGTTATCACTGTCACTGAATTTAAACTCTCTACCGCCCCCTCCTATTCTCTCCTTTTCCCCTGCCCGTCTTTCTCTCTGTGCCTCTAAACAGTCAGTCATACACTGGATAGGGACTGCCAGAGTACTTATAGGGTTGAGTCGAGGGGCTGAGCGATTTGCCCACAGCCTATCAGTGTTCAGGGTAGTGTCCTGTTTCAATGCTGCTGTGAATTGAGAGGTTAGAGAGAGGACACCCATTCAGAAAAAAAAGAGAAGAAGGGGGAGAGCGAAAGGGAGGAAAGGAGAGAGAGAAAAGCCGGCAGTCGTGGTGAAAAACGCCTAGGTTGTGCCGAGGATCTTTAGGAGCAGGAAACTCCCCTACTTTTGTGACTGAGGAACGTTGAGTTACTGTCTCTTTTAAGGAAGAATTCACTCCCGTCCTACCAAACCGAGTAGTCATAATGTGTTTTTAAATAGGTTTACCATTGTCAAATATACACTTTGAGAAGTGAACCATCGGATCAGCCTAAAAATGTGTTTTACCTCAAAAAATTATGTTTTTTTTTACTTAATATATTACAGTTTTCAATAAAAGAAAAAGAACATTTACATTAGATTAGAAATATTACAACTCAAATGACTTATTTACTAATATCAATACATTGTAATAAAATAATATGAGCAAAACAAAGATTTTTAAAGTCTTTTTTGCTTCAAACTATTTTATCTAATTCTTACATGTTGATTCTTTGTCATTTTTGGCTAATTTACTAGTAATTTATGAGTGAGAAATGTTTCTACACCTACAATATTTTGTAGAATTATTTTAATTATACAATTATTTTTAATATTTTTTAATTATTTTAATTTTAAATAATTGGTTTAAGATGTAACTTTCAGAAAAACTGGATAAATACATTTTTGATGCAATTTAGTATAGAAAAGCAATGTAATTTAATGTTTTTGTCCACTTAAATATCTTTAAGACTCATATTGGGTTTAATTATTTGCCTACATTTAAAACAAAATGTCTTATATACTAATATTAGATTCAGTTGTTTACATAATTTTTTTAAAATCTTAAATATCTTAAATACTTACAGTCAGCTTTATCAAATGAAATGAGTGGAGTTAACTCATAATTTACTGAAAGTTAATTCTACTTATTTGAAAAGAGGTTTGAACTCAGTGTTTAAAATAGTTAATTAAATACCTCATTACTTCAATTTAAATGGAGTAAGTTCACAGTACTCGTATAGTTTAGGTTTTTTACTCAAATGGTTTGTTGCAATCGGTTTCCTCAAAAGGTTTGAGTTAACTTATTGAGTTTTACAGTACTCAGTTGGTTTGAGTTCTCTTCATTTATTGGGTTTAACTGTGCTCAAATTGCTTCATTTACTCAAATGGATTAAGTTCACAGTACTCATTAGGATTAGTTTTTGAACTTAAATGGTTTGAGTTGTCTTAACTTTTTGTTAGGTTAAATTTCTCCCCTCCACAGCTAAAAAGTATACATTTTGAAGTCAATATAACTTGCTAAAGATAATACTACTGTAGTCTTTTTACTTCAAAAATTAATTAAAATGCCTTGCTACATTTTGATTCTTAGTAATAATTATTTTTGTAAGATTTACAAGCAATATTCTCCTACAGCTGTAACATTCTTACTGTTATTCTATACAACTAGAAAAATACATGTTTAATATTATATTTTAAAGACATTATTCCCAATTAAATCTGCAATAAAAAACATAAATATTGGGCATCTTAGATTAGATTAGATTCCACTTCATTGTCATTACACATTTACAAGTACAAGGCAATGAAATGCAGTTTAGGTCTAACCAGGAGTGCAATAGCAGCAAGTGCATGATATACTGTAGGTATAAGTTATAAAGTGCAATTATAGAAAAACTATGGTGATACTTACAGATGGATATACTAGGAACATTATATAAAGGTTGTATTAACTATGATCAGAGATTTACAATAGATAAATATATTTACAGGTTGCTATTAATAATCAGAAGTATGCAGATAGATATGAATAAAATTAAAATGTATATGTACTGTACAGTGGATAATATTTATAATATCAATATTATATCAATGTGATGTCAATATTATCTCACTTCACCTCAAAATTCAAATATCTCCCAACTAGCATTTTCATAATAATTCATGTAAAAGTGCTGAAAATGACCCAGATCTGGCATCTCAGGAGCACTGCTCATCCCCTCTCATCTCCTTCATAAGCCCTCAACTCTCCATCCTGGAGAAAGTACCTGAATTCTCATCAGCTCTGGGAAACCTGACACCACAGGAAGACACTGGGCTGTTTAATATTTCAGAGCATCACCTTTCCACCGAAATAAAAGAAAGGCCATAAGAAAGAGATATGCAGATGGCAGGAAGACATGCCAACCTGCCTGTATCTGTGGTTCTGGAACTAAAGCACCACTGAAACTTCTTTTAAACTACCATATTTCAGTAGTTAGTCACTGAAAGAGTCGTGAGTCATCTCCGTGTGCTGTGGATCGAGCCGTGTGGAAGCACAAGCCCTGTATTTTTGCCTGAGTAACACAGCGCAGCTCTGTGCTTCTCTACTGCCCACCTCACAATACACAAACAGCGGCCGGTCAGCCAGCGCTGACGCCCCTCCGACGACCCACCGGCTCTTCAACCACTGCTGACTTACAGGATGCTCAAATGAGCCTCAGTCATGAAAAGCAAAAAAGGGGGACTATAGTAACTCTCCTATGTGACTCAGAGACAGTTCTTAGTCACTCCATTCGAGGAGGAAGAGTAAAAGCTGTGGATTAAATGATGTGGTTTGATACACTCGAAAACATTTACGACTGTTTTGAAGATATATTATTAGCGTAAGATATATGTATTTGTACTAGGTAATAGGTTATAGATTGTTGAGAATTTAGAATCATTTAATCGATGAGATGAATAGCAATTCTTTTGGTCTATAAAAGTTTGACAATTTTTTTAGGTTTGAATATATAAACTTAGTTATTATAATGTAGTATAGTATTTACATATTTAACTATAAATATTTCATTTAAGATTTCTCTAGACGTCATTAGTTAAAAAGCTAATTTATGACTGGTCAGATTACTTTAAATATTTTAGATAAAAAAATAGGGGTTTAATTCAGTTTTACACTTTTAGCCTTAACTTTTTTGTACTGTAAAAATACTGTAGTTCATATTTGAAGTGGATCAAAAATGTAAAATCAAAATTGTCTTAAAACAGCATTGTCGTTTAACAGTTTTAGAACAACTTCTTTGTAAAAAAATATATGATCAATTAATAATGACAACATGTTTTTAGTTCATTGTAACTTAATAAACTAAGTTAATCATGTTCTAACTTAATTTCATAAGTTACGCAAGCTGTTTTAAGTCAGTTTAACATAATATAAGTTTCCATGGACTCAAAAAGTTAATTTGTTTCTGCTTAAAAATTTAATGCAACCAGGATTTTTTTACAGAGTTTGAATAAAGCTTTTGATCGTCTACTGTATTACAATGATAAATAAGTCACGGTAACATCTGTTTATGCTCATTTAACTTATTAAAATAACATGTTTAAAGATTTTCTTTAAGTCTTACAAGATTCAACTTTAAGATGTTTTAGTGTAAATTTAAATTTATTTGATTCAATTTAACAAAAAAGGCAGCAACTGTTATTTATGATGTGTTATTTTTACATTATTTAGTATATTTGATATACATCCTGTTGAATTCTAGAGAATTCAGGTGCACAAAATTACAGTATAAATCAACTGCCTTCGGTCTGTATCACCTCCTACGCTCGGCATCTCTTTACAGCAATCTGTACCCAACATTCAGGCTGTGTTGAAGCTCCTGCTGCTTCAGTCTGCATGGTGAAACTGAGCTTGACCACTGCACAGACAGCGTGTGTTCCAACAGAGGGGAGGAGGTGGCGATGAATCACATATCGTAACGTGTCAACTTGCCGATTTGACTTTTTTTGCCGATGATTTGCTCTCGTTCATTTAGTTGTCAGTGGGTTAAGAGCTTATGACTCAGGAAAATTACAATGTTACCACAGAGCAAACAGAGATGATTGTTGTTGCAACCATGTGCTTCCCAGTCCTTTGATTTGGGAGAGGAATTTGGGAAAGGTTTTGCTAATCTTAAATGCTACCTTAGATATTAGATTGACTCAGTCAGTTTAAAAAAGAAGGCTGTATAGTGGCTTTTGCAGGAGCCAAATAATGCAACAGAATTGCATTTTAAAGAATTCATTTAAAAGATGTATTCAGTATTTACTGTATATAAACATTATCATATTAATAAAATTGTAGATTCTTATGCTCTAAACCAGAGATGCCCAAAGTAGAGCCCGCGGGTCAAAGTTGGCCCATTGTAGACTTTAATTTTGGCCCACCATCCCATCTGAGAGGAGAAGTAAGTATGATAGAGAGGGTTGGGATGAATGACTTTAACACAGAGATCGTCATTTCTAATTTGATGTAACTTTTAAAAAAATTTGTTTTAATGCTGAGCTACAAAAAAGCAAGCTGAAATTAAATGTTTCAATTAAATGTAAATAATTCAGATTTAAAAAAAATTGTAAATACTGTCTCTCGATGGATAGAGGACTATGCAGAAGATATCGGTGAGCAAATCAAGGCAAAAACTAGTGTAATTCTGTTATAAATGAGATTGCTTTGATTTTATATTAATAAGTTTATTATTAAATGTAAAAAAAAAACTGTATTAGTTAATATAAAGCAATGTTTTCTAGTCATTTCTAAACATTATTAAATAAATTAGCAAATTACCCATGGCAACTATATTTACCTTCAGCCAACTAGCCTCAATCAAGTTTGGTTTTTGGCACCCCTGCTCTAAACAATGACGAGCTGCTTCAATTCAAATTTGGGTCAAATATTGCTAAAATTCAACTGCTGAATAATTTTTATAAAAATTAAAAATTTAACCCAGCAGCTGCATTTGTCCATATTTGACGAAATTTTTAGTTGTAACACCCCATTATTATTCATAAGTGTAGAATGAGGGGTAATAAAACATTAAAATATTATTTAAAATTATTAATTAACCATAAATGCTGTAAATTTATGAATATTAAAATTTGTAACTTCTATTCTTTTTTTTTTTTTTGTTGTACACTCAAAAAAATGCTGGGTTGTTTTAACTAGGGATGTCCAGGTCCGATCACTTGGTTTCAGACTTGATCGGAATCAGACATTACCTTCCCATCAGAACTCGAATATATATATATTCTTATTATTTTTTAACACATCTATAGTTATGTGGTGGCACAAAGTTAGACTTCTTTCTTGACTTCACTTAGAAATAGCAATGCTCGCAGCATGACATCATTTTGTTGCAGAGGCGTTATTGGTTAAATGCCGGCAAAGTAGAACATGGAAGCAGCTTGAAGCAGAAAGCGCGAATATGTCAGCGGTCTGGAGGTATTATAAAGTTGATGACTACAACATTGCCATAACAAACTGTAAGATATGTAAACTTGGGATTGTCTGCTGGGTGTTTTAAATTGAGGTGCTATTTGTTTTTATATTAGATTTTTTTTTTAATGTTTACTGTTACACTAAAGTTTAAAAGTGAAGGATCTGTTTCTTCGCTCTTCTTTATTCTTTTTTTATGTATTATAGAAGTATCAGATCGGGTTTCGGTATTGGTAGATACTCCAAATCAAATGACTCTGACTCAAGGGCAAAAAAACCTGATCGGGACATCTTTAGTTTTAACCCCAAATATGGGACAAATATGGATTAAAAAAACAACAACGTTGGGATAATTTTTTCAATTACATTTAAATAACACTTTTAACTCAACAGTTGGGTTTGTCTATATTTTTACCCAAATTTGGGTTTAAACAACTAATTTAAAGTGCTGCCCTATCTATAGAGTTCTATCTGTAGGTACATAATGATGACAACAACTCTATACCGGAACACAGAAATAGCCCTAAATTCTTCACATTGCTGAGGTCCAAAAGGTGTGAGCTATAGCTGCCAACACCACCATAAATGTAAAGATGAAAGACTCGTCGAGCCTGCCAAAACTGCCCTCAGCAACCTCACTGGAACCTGATAAACTACGACCTGACACAAGACAGGGGTCAAGCCAGATTTAGAAGGAATGCCAGAACAGCTACCCAAATGTCTCAAATCAATTTTGCATCTAATTGCTTCCAAAGACCCACAATTCCCAGATCGAACCACACGAAACAATGACACGCCTGCAATAGAGAAGCACAGTTGTCATCTTTGTCTGTGCGCAAATAAGCGTTCACCTGCAAAACAAGCAGCTCCATCTGAGCAGGTTAAATGTGACCCATGCTGTAATCAGACTCATCCGGGGCGATTTGCACAACGGGTAAAGCAGCTGCCAACATCAGGTGACCACATCAATCCTGAGGCGCACTGGTGACAGAGACGTGGGAATGAGCTAAAAAATCACGAGTTGCTCGGCTTGTTTGAGCCACTCTGGAATTGGGTTTAGAGACGTCAGGGTGACGCTCTGCAGTTTCACGGCTGCTGTGCATGCCTGCTAGGTCCCAGCACGCCGGTCTCTGCCAGTCTGGCCTCAGGCACTGGATGTCTATATTAGGCGGCTGCCGGCGGGCAGGGATGCAGCTGTGATGTCATTGTCATGCAGTGGTGGCATGACTTCATGCGTCTTATCGGCTGCAGATAGCCCCGCGTGCTTGTGTTATATTCTGCCACATGCATTGACACGCTCCTCCTCCATCACTTCACCAGCATGCAGCATTTAAAAAGCACAAGACCGTGTGCCCAGATACCTTGTAACCATGCCAACCATCTGTTTGACATACTGTAGCTGACAAGACAATGAGGGATTGAGCCGGTGAGTGGAGGCGAATCTGACCCTGATCCAGGAATGCGAAACATTTCTATTGAGGAAACGAACAGTCTATTAATGATTAGCCTTACGACTGCGGTTATAATTGTCTGACACTTTGTGACTGCTGGAGATGCCTCGCAGAACAATGGGACCCTTCTGCATACGCAGAGGCAATCTTCATTTTTCACTTCACTCTGACTGGGCGGCTAATATGAAACACGATGGCGGAGGAAATCTATCATGTGACTGATTTATTTAAGTATGCCATGGAAGCGCTCGTAAACTTCTGTTCTTGGAATGATCTGGTCTCTGCTAAAAAGTGATGCAATAAAAGAGTGTGTAATGCGAAATACTGACAAAGAAATGTCTTTACGAAAATAGAATACAATGCGAGTGTAGTACAGTCAAGTACAAGCATACAACGTGACTTGTGTAGTTTGAATCCTGGACAAATGATTCTTAAGAAATAATACAAATAATTATTCAATTCAATTCATCTTTATTTCTATTGCGCTTTTACATTGTAGATTGTGTCAAAGCAGCTTAACATAGAAGTTCTAGTAAATTGAAACCATGTCAGTCCAGTTTTTAGAGTTGAAGTTCAGTTTAGATCAGTTCAGTGTTGTTTAAATTTCACTGCTGAAAGTGAAATTGAATTGCCAATCATAAAAACTGTACTGACACGGTTTCAATTTACTAGAACTTTTATGTTTACCTGATTTGACATAATCTACATTGTAAAAGCGCTATAGTAAAAACATGAATTAAATTAAAACATTTTATTAGTCAGTTCAATCCATTTTTCAATATGATGGCTTTGATGGTTGTCACATGGCTATGGTATTAATTTGGTGCACAAGAAACACTTCTAATTCACTTCGGCACAATGGTGCTGCATTAGAAAATGTGCAGTCTTTTTAGGACTCATTAAAATAATATAAAGATTTGATTGTCACTTTTGATCAAGAGAAAGCAAGGCTTGATGACTGACCCTACATGTTTCTTTTGGGATTTTATGTAATTTACTAAATTAATACTATTTTTGTTTATTGAATAAATCTCACTCTGGACTAGGCATGGGATGATAACCATTTTCAAGGTATACCGTGGTTTGGAAACTTCAAGGTTTTAAAACCCGCCAACATTTTCTGCTATACTGTCCCTAAGGTATGTGTAACATTTTTTATTTACATTTTTTTAGGACAACAGTATCTCTAGCAGAAAAGATCTCCAAAGATGTCATTTTAAATGTAATGAAATCTGTGTTTTTGAAACTAATGAAGACAGCAGAAGTTAATGATTCATTTGAATAATGCTGCCTGACAAGTTTACTGCTGCAAGCTATTAGAAAAAAAATAAATAAATAAAATATATTGTGTTCAAAGGGGAAAAAAGTTTGTTTTTTTACACAGACATTAAAAAAGAGCATATATTAGAGTTTGAATAAAGCAATACCATCAAACCGTGATTATTTTTATCCAAGGTTATCATACCATCAGAATCGTATACTGGCCCATGTCTACTCTGGACACCTGTTACAAACGAATATGTCTGCTAAAACAGTTAACCTAAGGTTTGTTCAATATAACTGTAATGTCCATTCCATTCCATTCAATTAAAATAAAATAAAATAAAATAAAATATAAGTGTTGTGTATTTTAGAAATGTTTAACAAAACTCTGATTGATACATTGCTAAAGATTCCCACTTTTTAATTTAATTAGTTGATTATAAAACGAAGCCTGACTCTAAAGAACAATAAGCAAGCATTTCCTTTTAATGAGTGATAAATCAATCTGCTAATAAGTGTGATGTTATGCCTTTCCTGTCTCATTTGCAGGGCTTTGGGTGGATGCTGGGTGGGAAACTGTGAGATACGGTAAAAGAAGCATGAGTGGCTCTTTCTCAACCCCTTAGCTGGCCCTTTAAAAGGTGTCAGATGAAAAGCATGAGAGACTGTTGCTTTCGCGCACTCCGCTTCTAGCATTCTTCTGTCCTCGCCCCCTCAACACCCACGTCTTTTCTCTCCTCCTCAGCTGCCCACACACTCCCAGCTCACGCTTACACTGACACACGCCCAAGACCCCTCACCCTGCCGCCTCTGGTTGTCCCTATAAACTCCGGATGCAGTACCCCCGCCTTGCGCCATGGTGACCCCATCCGCTCTGGTCCATGCTTCCCCCTGCGTATATCCTGTGAGTGGGCTGGTTCGCCAGCAAGAGAGAGAGAGAGAGAGAGTGCGAAAGGAGAGCCACTGCTTCCCTTTTACGCCCCCCTCTCCATATCCAGCACTGGATCCAGCGAGGGTGACCAGCAGCAGACGCCCTCGTCCTGGAAGTTCCGAACACGTTCTTTTGATACATTCCATTCCACGCCAAGAAGGGTTTCCTGCTCTCACGCCCAGCCCCCCCCGACCCCAACCCCACCCCCCCCCCCCCCCCCCCCCCCCCCTTAGCCCAGACAAGGGCTCTTTCAGGGCTTCCGGGAGTACCACCTTCAATTATCTCAGGGCCCGAGAGAAAGTGCTGATGTTATACAATGCTGATAAAGTTTCCCTCATGCATTCCTCATGAAGGCAGAGTGGCGTAATCAAAGGCGGGACTGATTACTCTGGCCCGGGATTTCACTGGACAATGGCGGGGGCGACCGAAAAAGGGAGACTCCGAGAAGAACAGATAGGAGAATTGGGGAAAAAGAGAGAGCGAGTAACCTTGGGCTGGAAGATCGAGCTGAACAAGACAGCCAGTGGGGAGTGTCCGAAGGAGGGAAGACATGACATAAAAAAAAACGAAAGAGAGAGAGAGAGAGTCAGGGCTCTTCTCCAGCTGTTAACAGAGCTACGGGTCAGCAGGGTTCATTTCCTCCAGAGCACACACGTCTTTATCTGGATCATCTGCCGACAGAGCTGATAGGAGCCTGGGGGACGCTAGGGGTGTCTACCACAGGCCCAGCCTGTGTCCTTTTGTCTTTAATTTAAGAGGGGCGCACAGCTCGTCGTCACACATCCCCTGCAGACTTCCTGGTGCTACTGTATTGTCCGCCTCTGCCCTCGCGTGTGATACAGGGTGAAAACCGGACTTCTCTGATCCACAGCGACTCTCCGTCAGTGTTATGTCTGCCGATGCACAATGATTTTCACATATACATTAGGATAAATGTAATTTTTTGGAAGGTTTTGGAAGATGTAGGCACAGGACATAAACATGACGTCAATTTGACGTTGTACCCTAACGTACCCCAACATCGTGGGGACATTGGATTTTGTTTGGAAATGAAAATCGTCAGAACCCAACGTCAGGCCGAAACCTAAAATCAACCAAATATCAACGTCTAATCATGTTACACCTTGACTCTGTGTGGACGTTACCACTATGGCATCTATCAGATGTTGGATTTTGGTCACTTTCCAACACAACCTAAAATTACCCAAATATCAACATCATTTAATGTCGTTATTGGACATCGAAATAACGTTGTCCTTAGGTGCTGGCTGGACATTGAATTTTGGTCACCTGATGTCATGACCTAAATCTAACCTAATATTAATGTCTGATGATGTTGTGTGCCTGCTGGGTGTTTTGAATTACTAAGGATTCAAAGAATTTGAAGTATTTTATCTTCAGATATATTTATTTCAGACTACTGACCAATTTATCTTTGGAAATAAATGTATTCCATGATACCAAAAGGAGTTTTGAGGTTATTGGACCTGTTTTTGGCATAAAAGGGACCACAAAACTGATGATGTCCAATCAAATAATAATAATTAGTAACTAATTGCAAATCTTTTAGCATTTTCCAGTTCCTTCTATGTCATATAAAAAAGGAATAAACATAATATGTGCATAAACATAAACTGAGTCAGTTTGTTTGCTAGAAGCAAATGCACATATACCCTTTGAAAACACCAGCTGCCGAATTCTTCAACAGCGATGAGTCAAAAAAGTGACACATCTCTGTTTTTGTGACCATGGAGGGCCACTTGAGCCTGATGGATCTGACACACACACACACACACACACACACACACACACACACACACACACACACACACACACACACACACACACACACACACACACACACACACACACACACACAAATATGAAAGCTTGGAGTCAGTCTTTACTTGATAAATGTAGTGATGCTGACCAGGCAATGCTGCATGAAAGAAACTTAGCCTTGTCAGGGAAACAAAAGTCTTCTGTCTGAACAGTGATGTATAAATAAGAACTAAATCCGAGTGAGTACAATAATCTTTGACATATGACTCACGCCACTGCCTCATTCATGTGTAATACTACTCTCTCCGAAGAGCACAAAAAAGATACTAGTCACAGGTTGAGCAGAGGGGACAATGTGTCATCGGTTTGATGAAAATAAATAAGTGAATAGATTGTTCATATGCACGTTATTAACATCTTACAACACAGACGAGGTGAAGGAGAGGTGGAAGACAGGAGAGGAGAGGAGAAAAGACGAGAAGAGTTGCCCCTGTGTGGGTCTGAACAAGGATGAGTCACAAGTTTGCTGCCCACTCAAACACCCACACAAACCAGAGAGAGTGGGTGTGAAAATGCTGGGCTCGGAGCCTACAGGCTTTACTCTTAGAGAAAGCAGGAGAGAGATGATGGTTCTGTCGCTCTCTTCACTTACTCCTCTGCACACATACACCTCTTCTACCCACGAGCTGAGCCCACATCGAGGGAGCATTTGATGATGTCATCTCCTCACATCTAAAGACGCACAGCACTCGGGATAATGTGTGGGCTATTATCCTCTATACGTTTGAGCTGCATGCGTGTAAAATTCAGATTCTTTTTGGTAGGCTTTGCTCTCAAACTTTTTCTTCTTGCACATTTGACCGCATTTTTTCTCACCAGCACCTCCTGCTGCGCACCAATCTCACTTTCTTCGCACAGACCCAGGATCAAGTCTGGCACCTGCCAATCATCACCCTTGCTTTTAAAAGCACACCATCAAAAGTCTGGTGATTGGTAAAAATGCCCAGCTCACTCTAGCTCAGGAAAGACACTAAAGGGAAAATGTTCAACCTACCGGTGCAGGATGAGTGTGAGATTCGGTTTTAGCAAGTCCTGATCCAGGAATCGCCATCTGATGATCTAGGAGAACATGAGAAGGAGAATAATGTTAATATAGTGTTAATATCAAAAGTGCATATATTGCTCACAAAACCATTCCATCCATCTTGGACCAAGATTAAGTTGTATAACACGTCCAATTCAAATTAAACCCTTCAGGACTGTGAAGGAACATTTTGTTGAAACGGACCAGCTAGATGACACTCAAGTGAGACAGATTGCTCATTAGAATATTTCACATTTGTGTGTGGGCGATTCTTCATCCCAACTCAAATAATCTCCAGAGATGAGGGCTTCACTTGCAAAACAATCTCAAATCGCACAAATAACCACGTCATTCCTTGCTTTTAATAATTGCGGACTTTGTATTAATTACAACCCCGGTAGCAGTGAACTCTACACTGTGGATAAAAGGTGTAAAATACTATTGTGTAACTGAATGCGAAAATGTGGCAATTATACAGCCGTTGCTATTAAAAGGGAAGCTCTTTTAAGGCACTTTGAAGTACTTAACTGAAATATACTGTGGTATGAATCATTCACATCCTTATCATTATGCCAGTTGAGGTACTGGATCCATTAACAGCACTTTTGAGGGCAAAAAGAAAGAGGATTAAAAAAAAAACCTCCCTGACATGTCTGACAGCACAAAGAAGACTGTTAATGCACTACTTTGTAACTGATCAGACATGCCATTTGCCGAAAATTGAAATTACATTTTGACATAGGTTTACTAAGAAATAATCCAATTTCTCCTGTGCATCAGTGAAGAATTCAACAAATATGACATGCCAGGCTTTAAGCCTTCAAAAGCAGATCAGCTGAGGAAAAATGCAGTCTGTCAACATTGATAATGCTAAACTGCGATTATATTTTACAATATCAGCAATAAACAAATTAGGATGGGCAATAGGATCGTTTTTTTACATCTTCCACATAAGGTTTCCTCTGATCAACCTCTGCACAAAGAGTGTCTCATGTGTGCCCCCTGATGGAAAATATTTGAAACAAAAAAGTACAAATTCACACTAAACAGGTATTTAAAAAAATAATAGACTAATGATTTGTGGGTGCATGACACCATTTGCTAGCACAGATTGGAAAAACATCAAATGAAATAAGCCTAATTACAAATTACTCATTAAATATGCAAGCACAATTTTAATTGCTTATTCAGAGCATCGTGGCTTAATAATTGCTTTAGTAGCACTATTAGCTGTAATTTAAGATAATCTATCAATCAATTCAAAGTTTTTGCTCACAACTCCTCCAATTGTATTGAGGGGTGTTGGGGGAGCGGGTTCGTTGAATCTATATACACATAATGTGTCCGTTCAGTCCTCCTGCAGGCGTCCGGTCACTACACTTCATCTTTCTAGGCTGTAGTGTTATCCTTGTCATTTAGGGGGGAGAAAAAGAGGAAAGGGGAAATGTGTCCCCCCTTGTTTCCCCTCTCTAAACTCGCCCCTCTCTTATTCCCCAACTCAATTCTTTCAGTCCCCCCGGGGCAACAGCATTCCAAAACACACACAAGAATTTCCTTTTCTTCAGTTCACAAACCCTCCCCTCCAACCTCACTTCAAGAAGAGGAAAAAAGAATACATCACCCTCCACCAAATGGTCCTTACATTAAATAACAAAAATATGGAAATAAAACGTCTGTGACAAATCGTTAAATCACTTTTTCAGTCTCCCCGTCTCTCTAGAAAATGCATTTGTCAGATACCACACACACTGCATGCTCTGTGTGTGTCTCGTGCATGCGGCATTGTAAGTTCGGGGTTTTAGACACAAAGCAACATAAATGCAGGAAGAAGCGAGAACAAGAAATTATTCTTCATATACAGCATGTTTTATATCTGTAGCGTATTAACGCTATAGTTTTATGTACATGTCATTTAAACGATACAAGGATTAAGCAAACGCTAAACAAAGCTTGTACAATCTGCAGCTTATGGTACAATAAAATCATAAAAGAGACACAGGACGCACCTTTTGTTTGAGTTCGCTGCATGCGTTTGCGTTCTTCCTCCGCGCACCATCACCGCTGATAGCGGACAATCTGCTTCTCTGTTTCCAGGAGAAAAAAAAAAGAAAAGAAAAGAAAGAAAGGCATGAAAAATGAGCGCATTCGACAAAATTAAAGTACGGCTCCTTCGAGAGGGCAGAAACACTTCACGTTCATCGTCGCATGTTTCATTCATCTGCTTGTCATTTCCCCCTTCCTTGCGCCGGCCGCCCTTTCACGCTGTGCATTAACATACGGAATGGCTTGGAAATGCCACTGCTGCCCCATTCACATGAACGCTACTGACTTCACTAACCAGCATTCAGTTCAGAATTCCCCCTCTGCCGGGGCCGTCCCTTTCGCGTGTGGATTTAACTAAGGTACAACGCACTGCAGTCAGGCCTATAATATATAGCCTATGTACATGAGTTGAGGAAACTCCTAAGTCAAAAATAGACTTTTGTGCAAAAAAGGCGAAAGTTATTTGGTGAGATGACATCAATTTTTGACGACGTACGTGCATGTTTCTGAGAACAGAAAGGGGTAAAGCTGCGGCGTCCTCATATAACTTTCATTTGTAGGCAGATGACAAAGATTTCAACAGTAAATTCAAAGGGGAATTTGTCAGTACATTTTGTTGTTCTTCCAACTCGAAAACAATACTGTATATTACATTTAAAATTACAACAAGGAGTCGCTGGGATCTTTTTAAAAATCCCAATATGATGGGTTGTTAGTTGTGCTATCTGTGTACGTTAATCGGCAAATGCTTAATTTAGTGACTTTCGGCCATTAAAGGGCAGGAAGTGAGTGCCAATTTCGTATTAAGTCAGATGTAAACTATCCTAAATGGACTCATTTAAAAATAATACATAAATATATTAATATGGTTGTGATAGGCATAAGTAAATGTGTAATAAAATAGTTGTTGTTTTTTTCGACGAAGCCGCTCTCGACCTCTGTTGCTATGGTTACCAAACGCGACTTCTTTTTCAAGTTTCAATAAGTTCACTTACTTGTCATCCAACTTTTGTAGTTAGTGAAATTCTCACTGTCGGTACACCAAAGAGCTAAAGTAACATGTTAGGAAAACATTGCTTTAAAAAACTTATTAGCCAGTAGACAATTCTTCAAGAACCTATTATCTAATCTCAAGAGTTTTTCAATCTCCAAAGGACCACAGAGACAGCACCATAACCATTTACAGAGAAAATGGTTCTTGCAGTAAAGAAATTGCTGCAAGCGATCATTAAATAATCTTTATTTGAAAGAGTTTGTTATCAGGGTCTTAATTATCATTGGCACAGACTGAACACATTTATCTTAGCGCAATTGTTACTTTAAAATTAGTTTAGAGAATTTAATCCGATTGAGAAGGAAGTTAACAATAGCTTTTAATTCATGATTAGTCAATATTAATTTACAACAACCCTTTCTTCTGTATTTAGGTGCTTTAAGCCTAAATTCACAGATGTGGGTTCTCAAATTCGTTCATTAAAGATTATTGCCTTTAACTGGGGTAACCTTGAAAACATTACACATTTAAAATGATTTCTTAAAGGACAAAAGACAATTTAGGACCAAATCAACATCAGTGGAAATGTAGAAAGCCTCAATTACTTTCCTAAGACACAATTTCAGTTGCAGTGCGCCAAATGCTGAAATTTGCATTTCAAGAAATGAGTAATATCAATCAATTAAGTTGTTTTGTTATTGTACACTGATATGGGAAGCCAGTTTTGTGTACAACATGTGTTCCCCTTTTGCTACCCCCTCTTTCGACAGCAGAGCTGTTTTTTACAGTAGACACCTGGGGTTTCACCAGAGAGTATGGGAGTTTACCTAACTGACCACATCTCATTAAGGACACATCATCAGCTCTCTTCTTCAATCCTTGTCCCGAATGCAGAAAGGATGCATGGGGGAAATACAACAGCTGTGGGAGGTGCCCAACGTTTTACATAAAATTTCCAAAGTGCCATATTGGCAAATGACAAAATGCCTCGTTTTTTCCATTCTATCTCACACTTTCAGAGGCAGCATCTCAGAGAAGGCTTTCAAGGGAAGGATGAGCAGATGATGAACTTGGGGAAATTTTCACAATCTATCAAGAAACCCATTTCTACAACTCTAAGGATGCATTCAAACTCAGTGCAAAATGCGCATGTTAAAGTCTTAATTACTAAAGGTTGCAAAGAAAATAATCCATCAAGCAATTTTTATTAATAAATTTTGCACTAAAAATGTATCTAATTTGTAGCTAACCTATATTGTTCTGACCTAATCAGTGTGAGCACATCTGCACACAGAAAATATGAAAACATAACCTGCACAGCGTGTCTCTTCAGCCCTGCTCACACACACAGCGCAGTATGAGCATTTACTGGTATGGAAACATTTTAAATATCAGTTTCCCAGCTGCTTCAGCCAAACAACACAAGTGAGAGACAAAGAGTGAGAACAAAAGTGCTCACAATTAAATCGCTGTACACTAAAGTGGATTAATGCACTTTCAAATGACCAGATTTTGTCTTTTTACCACACTTAAAATAGTGGAACTAAACTAAAATCTGTTTTTTAACCAGATATTTTTATATATTTATATATTTTTTTGGAAAAAGATGGGGTTGAAGAAGGTTGTTTGTTTAAAGCTTAAAAATACTAACTAACTAAATTATGTTTGTCACATTCCCTTAACTATTCAGAAACATCTAAACGGTAAAGAAAAAAGAGAAATAAACACTATTGAAACTCTGTATTTCTGTAGAGCAATGATGGTAACATGACTATTCTTCAGCTACATCAAAATAAAAAATGATGCTCTTTTTCATAAATTTCAGCACTGGCCTTTTCAAATTACCGTCGCAAGCGTTTCAGAAACATTCAGCAATAAGAATGCAAAAATACAGTTGCATGTTATAACACAGTGATCCAGTCGTGTTGCATAAACTGAGAATACAAAATTTTTTTAAACCAAGAAGCAGACAGCTTTCACTGTACTTAACACATATAAATATATCTGTAAAAAAATTGAAAGAAGCTTTCTATTTAATGAGAAGTGAAATCTGCACACAGAATTATGCCAGCTGTACTACTTGGCAGTGAGCACACTTGTGGATCAAGTAAAATCCACTGGCAAATACAAATTTTCCTCCACTTGCAGCACGCTAATGAATCAATGCTATAGTATTTATGAATAGCACTGTTAAGAAATAGGACATAAAAATCAAAGAGGTGAATTAAGGACTAGATATTTTTGCGCCTTGTTTTAGATGCGGACAATGGCAACCAAAACCTGAATGCATTCACTCAATCTCTTCCTGACAATCATCAGCGACTTCAGTGGGTTGTGGCTAGAACTTGTTTAACCATAGTCTAAAGGACATGTTGCCTTTGTTTAGTTAGACCAGATATATATTGTAATGAATAACCACTCCTGTTAAACACAGCTCAAATACCGCTATTCGTCATCATCCATAAATCACCATTTAATTTAGGTGCATTCGTTGGTTTAGAATTCTCAGGTAGACTTAAAATCAGGATGTGCGGTAAAAAAAAGAGAGTATAATTTTGTCATTTTTGCTAATAATTCCTAATCTAGTGAAGCAAGAATCATTCACGAGAGAACAAGAATCTGAATTCCTGAATGCAATGTCATCTTAAAGGAATTCAGATGAACTTTCACCTCTTTCCTCATTCAGGCAGTTAACTATACAATTGATTTCCAATGTAGGCAAATACACTCATCCTAAATGCAAACAGGCTGCTCAAAAAAGGAATATGAAATGAATAGATGTTTTAGATAAGTAATTTACAAGATAAACTCAATATCTTCAGCCTGGCAATGCCGCTGAAATACCTCAAATCCCAAAGATTGAATCAGTTCAAATCAATCAGGCCTTATCGCTAACTGAATCCATATTGAGTCATGTTGCATTTAAAACCTATATATAAGCTTCTATGTCTTTAAATGAGGTGGTCTGCATACATTATTCTGTTAGTGAGTGAATCTGTGCACTCTTACTCTTACTAAACGTAAAAGCGCAAGCGGCACATCAATAGAATCGTCCCTCTTTGTTTGTCATTTGTAAGGACGGAATGAGACCACCTCTCGGACCACACACCATTTAAATTCATCGGCGCATTAATCAGTGAACTGGAAATGAAAAATATCGCCAACCCCGCGGGGAAACGACAGCAAGACACTTGAGGCTCCCAGCAGACACTGCGATTCTAACAGCACCACAGGTGGGTCTCTTTGTATCCCCTCCCGGTTGTGCCCCATTTTGGGAAAGCCCCTCGGCGGCAGGCAGCAACCGTCTCCAGCTGAACCTGAAATACAAGCCCGAACGCTGGATTTTCCCACTGCAGCGATTCCCAGGGATCCGTCTGAGCTAAACCCTCTTAAATGTCCCCCTGGCTTTTGTCTTCACGTTTCAGCTGAAATTCGCAGCATTCATCGAGCGCCGCTTTAGAGAGCACAGGAATGCTCCGGGTTTGACAGGCACCCCTGGCTTTCTCCAAATGTATGCGCTGGGTGGAATATTTCACATACACACATACACACTTGTGTGCACACGCACTTGGTCATCACCCATACACCCTCCCACACAAAAACCTACTACCCAAAACCCACACACACACATACTCATGTGCTCCTGAGTGCACATGGCACACACACACATCCACCCACACACATGCTCCAACACAACAAGTTTCTCATGATCTGCACACAAGAGGATACAATGCAAACAAAAATATACCTCACATAACGGCATTAGCCGAGTCCCTTTGGCAAAGTTCAAGCAGTTTGGGAAGAAGCTGATAGGTGCGCGCTTCATTTATCTCTCTTTAACTGCAGAGAACAAAGAGCAAAGCTACATTTCTGTCCCTGTAACATTCCATTCCAGATACTCTCTCAGCAGCGAGAAAACAATTACAGATCGCAGTCTTTCAGAAGCTTGGATGTTCCACTCTCACTGCAAAGCGTGAGGCGCCTCTTTTCTTTTCACGAGGAGATGAAATTGACCACATTTTTAGCATTCGAGAGACTGAGCCAAAAGTTTACATCATTGCAGAAACTCTCGTTCCATCTAATCAAAAAGTTGAAGTTGCGTCTTTAAAAGAGCCTTACCTGCATGCTTGGTGTGATTTGTGTCTTCCTTTTTCTTGTCACTCCATTTCCTCCAGTGCTCATGTACCTGTGACTGACTGCAGTATCCCGTTGAGAACTGCTGCTTTGTGTGTGTGTGTGTGTGTGTGTGTGTGAGTGAGTGTGTGGCTGAGCATTTGCCGTTCTCTGCGAGTGTCATGCTGGAAGTGTTTTATCCACAGGCTGCCTTGGGTTTAACTACATAGCATCTCTCCACCCCCATGGCTGCATGGTTGCGTGTGTGAGCAGGGAAGGTTTCCTGCCTACACGGCTGTGTAAGTCAGCCCCCAGACCCCCCCAACACACACACACACACACACACACACACATTCACTGCCTACTTTAAAATGCCGTCACCTGACCAGCCTACCACAGTCAGCCCACACATACTTCAGTTTTTTCTTCTTTTTTTTCCTCCAGGTTTTTCTCTTTTTTTCATCAGTTTTTCACATCTCAATTATGGCTATGCGAGAAACAGTAATGAAAACAAGCAAAATAATCAATGAAAAAGCACAAGAAGTCTGCATGCTGCTGCTCACAGAGGTTATTTTCGCCAACAACAGGCGTTTCGAGTAACAAACTCTTCATCAGGCACAATCACACTGATTATTTTGCAAAAAAAAAAAAAAAAAAAACAACAGCAATGACTTTTTGTCCTTTTTTATGCAAGAAATGGTTAAGTACACTGTGAGATTGTATATAGAAATGGTTTGGTTGCAAATTGTTTGACAATGTCCATGTTGCAGTGCATCTACACAACACACAAGCCATTTTATTAGGTACACGTGTCCAACTGCCCGTTAACGCAAATTTCTAATCAGCCAATCACATGGCAGCAACTCAATGCTTTTAGGCATGTAGACATGCTCAAGACGATCTGCTGCAGTTCAAACCGAGCATCAGAATTGGAAAGAAAGGTGATTTAAGTGACTTTAAAAATGGCAGATGGGTTGGTTTGAGTATTTCAGAGACTGCTGATCTACTGAAATTTTCACGCATAACCATCTCTAGGGTTTACAGAGAATGGTCCAAAAAAAGAGTAAATATCCAGTGAGCGGCAGTTCTGTGGGCGCAAATGCCTTTTTGATGACAGAGGTCAAAGGAGAATGACCAGACTGGTTCGAGCTGATAGAAAGGCAACAGTAACTCAAATAACACTCGTTACAACCAAGGTATGCAGAAGAGCATCTCTGAACACACAACACGTTCAACCTTGAGGCGGATGGGCTAAAGCAGCAGAAGACCACCACACAGGGTGCCAGTCCTGTCAGCTAAAAACAGGAAACTGAGGCTACAATTCACACAGGCTCACCAAAATTGGATAATAGAAGATTTGAGAAACGCTACCTGGTCTGATGAGTCTCAATTTCTGCTGCGACATTCAGATGGTAGAGTCAGAATTTGGCATCAACAACATAAAATTACGCATCCATCCTGCTTTGTATCAACGGTTCAGGCTGGTGGTGGTGGTGTAATAGTGTGGGAGACATTTTCTTGGCACACTTTGGGTCCATTAGTACCAACTAAGCATCGTGTCAATGCCACAGCCTACTTGAGTAATGTTGCTGACCATGTCCATCCCTTTATGACCACAGTGTACCCATCTTCTGATGGCTACTTCCAACAGGATAATGCGCCATGTCATAAAGCACAAATCATCTCAGACTGGTTTCTTGAACATGACAATAAGTTCACTGTACTCAAATGGTCACCACATTCACCAGATCCCAATCCAATAGAGCACCTTTGGGATGTGGTTTTACCGAAGATTTGCACATGGATGTGCAGCAGACAAATCTGCAGCAACTGTGTGATGCTAACATGTCAATATGGAGCAAATCTCTGAGGAATATTTCCAGTACCTTGTTGAATCTATGCCATGAAGGATTACAGCAGTTCTAAAGGCAAAACATGGTCGAACACGATACAAAGTGGCCGGTACCAAATATGGCTAGATTTTGTTTTATTCTTGTTGCATTTAATTATGCATAATTGATAGTACATTTAAGTAACATATAACAAAATAAAAAATCTATTATTAACTTAAAAAATCCCATATATTGTCTAAGTTAATTAAAAAAAGGTATTACTATGTGTAAAATTAAACACTTGTGCCATTCTTTAATGCACTTTCAATACCCAGATAATGCACTTATTAAGTGAAGAAGGAAAAAAGGCAAGGAGTGGAATGTTGGACAATTTTACGCACTCAACTGTCACGGCTTTAATTACGTAGTAGAAGGGGTGGAGCTTTCAGATTGCAGTGCTGAATGACAAAATCATCATACGCCATTCATACACCAGACAGTTGAGTGAATAGTGCAAAAGTACACAGTGAGTAATAAACTGCGATAGTTTTTTTTTACAAGCTAGGGCTTGCCTTACGGACACAAACAATTCTTCTAAGGCACGTTCCGGTTAGGATTTGTCATTTGAGGAGGGGGGAAAAAAGCAAAGTGGATGTAAAATTGCAATTCATGACCTCACAATGCTCACCCTGTTATTGGATTGATTAGTCACTCCATTAAATCATAAATAGGTCACCTCAAAATGTGTACTCTTTTCCATGTGCATCTCATCAAACCAGTTCTTTAACACTCACAGACAGCGCACACTTTAAAAAGTGTGAGGACTCAAAGAAATGTCAGTGTATGGAAAACATATGCCTTTGTTGAGAACGCAATCAGAGATCAAACAGCCATTGAGACGACAGGCAAAGAACTCTGAAAAAATATGGATACGCGGCCCCAAACATATCAATCAGTATTTCCATCAACTCAGAAATATTACAATGGAGCAGTTTATTGCACTTATGTGGAGCAGTATGGTGTGTGTGTGTGTGTGTGTGTGTGTGTGTGTGTGTGTGTGTGTTTAATTCCCATTTCTGGGAAGATATGTTTGAGTCAAACTCTCCATGTCCTTACCCTTTTAAAACTAACCAGCCGCAAAGAGGTCATAAAATGAGAACTTGTCTATCCGAGAGACCATTTAGACAACAAGTGCTCTATTAGAACACACCAGCTCTACCTTCACTGCTGTGCATTAAGCTGAAGTGGGTGTGCGCGCTTCAATTTGTGATTACTTTTCCGAGCTGGTAATTGGACTATTTTAGAGAGCGAGACTGAAAGAATATTCATATACATTCAAGTAATATGGCTATGGACAGGAGACAGGAGTTATGCGTGGGCAGAGCACACTCTCTCTGTCAATATGCAGATGAAATTCATAGGCTCTAATGGGGAAAAACGAGACTTATCCACAATAAATACTTTTGCTGTTGACTAGTACATTTAAGTTTGTTGTGAAAAGCTGCTGGGTTGCCGCTGTAAAAAAAGCTTTTTCTTGATGTATTTTGCTTTTATATATCCAAGCATTCCCAAACATAGATATATATACTTCTGAAATTATGTAAAATATTCTTAATACACACATACACACGCACACAAACATATATATATATATATATATATATATATATATATATATATATATATATATATGACCCCAAACTTGTAGTATATAAAGATTAATAGCTATGCAGTATAAGAAACTAAGGAACATTTCTGTAAACAGTGTGAAGAATATTTCTTAATCTGATAAAAAGATTGGTCAATGATAAGTAAGTAGTCTTCTAATTTAGTTTTTAAGTATTTAATAATTAATAAAACTAAAGTAAAACAAAGATATCATCTGTTATTTTGAATTATATTGTATCCAGGAATACTTTTTAAAAATTATTTTTTTTCTACTTTAATGTTTCACATTACGTTTGTGAAAATAAAATATAAAAATTTGGGTGAAAAAAACTCATCATCATTCATTCATTCATTTATTTTCCTTCGGCTTAAGAGTCGCCACATCGGAATGAATCGCCAACTTATCCAGCTGCAACCCAATACTGGGAATTATCCATACACACTCTTTCACACACAAACACTAGGCCAATTATTCAATTCACCTATACTGCATGTCTTTGGACTGTGGGGCAAACCACAGCACCCGGAAGAAACCCATGCCAACACGGGGTGAACATGCAAACTCCATAAAGAAATGCCAACTGACCCAGCCGGGACTTAATCCAGCGACCTTCTTGCTGTGAGGCCACAGTGCTAACCACTGAGACACTGTGTCGCCCCATCATCATTCAGCATAACCGATAAACTTATGTAAAAATTAAGCCTCATACTTATTCTGACTAAAATATCTGAAAGACCTTTTTTTTACTGTAAAAACTCGCTAGAGGCAAACTTTAAAAGACTGAAAATGACAATTAATTAGTCATTAGTCAATTATTTTAGAGCTGCATCATACAAAATGATCTCTTGTTATGAATTTGCTGGACAAGACAATTTTGCTATGTTAAAGTACTGTTACACTGAATGACATTTTAGTGGGCATCTTCACTAAATAAAGGTAAAAAATGTATTATGATCTTTATTTATTTTCTTTGCTCAGAAAAATTAAGGAATAAATTATTTGAAATAGATTTTTCTAATGTAAAAAAACCCACTTAAATCTGAGTTTTCTCATTGATTCGACCACAATCAAACGCCTAAGAGTTTGTGAACCACCAATATTAACCACCAACAGCAAAAGTTTGTTTGGCGGAGCTGCCTAAAGGATTCAATTAGTCCAACAGAGGCTGAAATAAATGATTTGTATCCCAGAGTGGCTGTTTTTCAAGTCACAATACATAAATTCAATAATGACAGAATTATATTAGAATGTCAATAGATTATTACTGTACTTACAACTTGAACATTTTATTATACATGAAGGCAATTGAATAAACAGACAGGCGTGGCCTCTTAAAAAACAAAAACACTCCCATATTCAGTTGAGTAATTTCTCAACTTATAAGTAAACATAAAGATCCACCCCGACATCCTCACCCTGAATTTACTCACACAACCTGTTCTCACACAAACACCAGCCACTGGGTTCAGATTCAGGGTGTCCACTGGGTGTTGAAACTTTCATCTAGCTGTTCAAAGTGAATTTACACAGCAAAAACACAGATTCATGCTTGGAAACCTGAGATACACGCAAGAGGCCATACATGCTTTATAAAATATGAGCGAAACTTTGGAATATTAATGACAGGGGAAAAAATTGATGTAAGTTTTGCTCTACACTGAAGATCAGAGTCATCTCCAAACATGTTTTTACTTTAGCTCATGTCGCTCATGTGCAAGTTAGAAATAATAGAGAATAAATGTACTCTTTTTTTTCTCTTTAACTTAAAAAATTGCCACTAAGATGCTCTATGAAACAGTTGAAGTCATCTTCAAGTTAGGTACTTTTTCATAGGTGGGATGATGTGGACAGACACAGTGGGAAAACCCTCTGGACTCTCTGTGATTACGGTAACAAGACAGCATTATCTTTACATTCAAAACATTTCTGCTAATCAACATTAGATTTAAAGGGAAAGTTCGTCCAGAAATTAAGAGTTACTCATCATTTGCTCACACTCATGTCTTTCCAAAACTGAGCGACTACTCCTTCTGTCTAAAAAAAGAAGATATTATGAACAAAAAAAATCTTATTTTGTGATCTGCGGAAGATAGAAGGTCATTTCAGATTTTGTGTCGATGACGGAGACAATAAAACTGAATTTCATGGCAGATATTGTATATTTAGACACTTCCTGAATATGCCTTTAAACACTGAAAGGTCATTTATTCTCATCCACTGACAATTTCAATCATGGAATGTATGAGAGCTGTTAAAGCAGGCAGGTATCTGAATTATTTTCATTTAGAGTCACCAAGGACTGATGAGGTATTCCAAGATCATTCAAACTCATATTTTAGTAATTTGTTTTAATCTTATCTAGGCTGTAGAGGAAACCGTTTTTGTGTGTGTGTGATTCCTACATCTGGAGACAGTTCGAATTTCTTTGACACCAGTAAAATAATTGTAATTCATACCACTGATAATATATTATGAAGTATCGTATATTTTAATTTAAATGAAAGCTGTATAATTAATAGATGTATATAGAAGTGGAGGAGTTTATGCTGGTAAAAACTGTTCTCGATTTGATGTAGAAGGGAGTTCCCCTGTAATTTTACAGCAAAGACAACAAAAAGAGACATTGATAATTCATAACAGTGTGCTTATTCGTACATGCATGGAAATTATTCAAATTCTAATTTAAAACACTGGGGATGTGTTGATTTAGATTTGAAGCTGCTTTATGATCTGATTATTTATGGAAGGCTACACCCCAGTGAACACAACTTTCCATTCAATGCATGTTTGCCTGGTACCAGTAACCTTCACTGATTCATCCATTCAAGAATAAACCTAAGTTCAGTTCGGCATTCACGTGCTGCTGAGCTGATGTCGTGACAACATAATTATATGCATAAATATTGCTTTAATTTGTTTCTTTTATTTTATTTGAAATACTTGTCAAAGATCATCAAAGCTGAACCATTTGCTGGGACCTTGATGTACCAGGCAGATCACTATCAAACAATCACAAGGTAAGTTGCAATATCTGTCTTTCTATCTGTCTATTTTGGCAACCAATAATTCTTTATATCTATCATGACTATAAACCTTAAGTCTGTTTCTGTCTATCAATATCTTTCAAAATCTACATATCTATCATGCCTATAAACTATCTTTCTATCCATCCATCTATCTATCTATCTATCTATCTATCTATCTATCTATCTATCTATCTATCTATCTATCTATCTATCTATCTATCTATCTATCTATCTATCTATCTATCTATCTATCTATCTATCTATCTATCTATCTATCTATCTATCTATCTATCTGTCTGTCTGTCTGTCTGTCTGTCTGTCTGTCTGTCTGTCTGTCTGTCTGTCTGTCTGTCTGTCTGTCTGTCTGTCTGTCTGTGTCCATCCGTCTGCCCGCCCGCCCGTCCGTCCTTTCTTCCATCCATCCATCCATCCATCCATCCATCCATCCATCCATCCATCCATCCATCCATCCATCTATCCATCCATCCATCCTTCTGCCTCCCTGCCTGCCTGCTTATCTATCTATCTATCTATCTATCTATCTATCTATCTATCTATCTATCTATCTATCTATCTATCTATCTATCTATCTATCTATCTATCTATCTATCTATCCATCCATCCATCCATCCATCCATCCATCCATCCATCCATCCATCCATCCATCCATCCATCCATCCATCCATCCATCCATCCATCCATCCATCCATCCATCCATCCATCTTTCTGCCTGTCTGTATGTCTGTTTGTCTCTCTGTTGTTCTGTCTATTGTTCTATCATTCTATCTGTCTGTCTGTATGTCTGTCTGCCCGCCCGCCTGTCTGTCTGTCTGTCTGTCTGTCTGTCTATCTATCATGCCTACAAACATTTAAACTTAAAGGATTCTGTTCATTTTACATCCTACCATCTATAATCCAAACACAATTCTGGACCTTTAACACTATAACCTCTGATTCTGCACTTCTAGTAATATACAAATGTGAAATTCTGACTGCAGACTGATTTTGACTGTTACTGCTTATCTGATCACATCAAAACTGAGCTTCCATACTTGGAAATTCTTGAAAGCTGCCGATGAACATTTACTGTAGCATTCAGACAAGAGATGTCAACAGGTGATCATAAATTAGAACTGGTTAAATTCAAAAGTGTACAAGCTACATTTATGATCACTTTGACAAATTAAGAAAAGACATATACAACTTTTGTCCTCTCTTTTTGAAGTATGATTTATTGAAATATGATCGTATAGAAATATGAAAAACAATTAAGCATTTTTAACAGTTTTTAAAGAGAACAAATCTTAAGAGAATAATTCATTTGTATTTTTAAACCTGGGGAAGCTATGCCACCAAAAAATAGCCTTTTCAGGTCACTAGCATCTAAAGCGCTTATCATAAATAATAACAAATAACAATCTTAATGCACTCTGTCTCACTGAAACCTGGCTGAAACAAAATGACCATATTAGTTTAAATGAAGCAACTCCTCCAGGATTCTTATATAAGCATGAGGCTCGTCAAACTGGTCGTGGTGGTGGAGTTGCATCAATCTTTAGTGATATTCTTAATGTTAATCAGAGAAATGGACTTATGTTTAACTCCTTTAAAGTATTAGCGCTTAATGTCATGCTTCCGGACATTATGCAAAAACCTATGTTATTTCTCACTTTAATCACCATATATAGACCCCCAGGACCCTATGTCAATTTTCTAAAAGAGTTTTCTGATTTTATTTCTGACTTACTAGTTAAAATTAATAAAATACTAATTGTAGGAGATTTTAACATCCACATAGATGACGCTAATGACACATTAGGGCTCGCGTTTATGAATTTACTACATTCACTAGGGATAAAGCAAAAAGTTGTTGGTCCAACCCATCGTTTAAAGCATACATTAGATCTAATTCTGTCTTATGGAATTGAGGTCATTGATGTAGACATTATACCACAAAGTGATGATATTACAGACCACTACCTCTTACTATATAAGCTGTTAACCTGAAATTAGCAGATCCGCTCCGATATATCGCTCTAGTAGAACTATTGTTCCATCCACCAAAGATGAATTTATAAATAACTTACCTGATCTTTCTCTATTTCGAAATGCACCCGCAAACGCAAATGACCTTGATGTAGTAACCAGCAGTATGGATGCCATCTTTACTAGCACACTAAATACTGTGACACCAATCAAATTAAAAAAGGCTAGAGAGAATAATTCTAAACCATGGTATAATAGTCATACTCACGCTCTCAAAACAGCAACCCATGCCCTGGAATGTAAATGGAAAAAACTAATTTAGAGGTCTTTAGAATTGCGTACAAAGACAGTATGTCCAGCTATAGGAGGGCTTTAAAACCTGCCAGGACTGAACACCTCTGCAAACTGATAGAAAATAATCATAAAATTCCTAGATTTTTATTTAGCACCATTGCTAAATTAACAAATAATCTGTCATTTTTTTCCACAAAATGTTCCACCGCAAATTAGTAGTGATGACTTCCTAGTGATAAAATAGAAGGCTTTAGACAGAAAATAGAAGATGTTAAACTTTCTGCACCGCCTTATACTTCAGATCCAGTAAACATCCCACTGAATCAAAATAACCTACAGTGCTTCAAAATCATAGAACAGGAAGAGCTAGATAAAATTACAAATAGTTCTAAACCAGCTACGTGTATATTGGACCCAATTCCATCAAAATTACTGAAAGAATTGCTACCTGTTATAGGAGAACCTCTTCTTAACATTATCAACTCTTCTTTATCTTTAGGCCATGTTCCAAATCCTTACAAGTTAGCTGTTATTAAGCCTATTATTAAAAAACCACAACTGGACCTCAGCAACTTAGCTAATTATAGGCCTATTTTAAATCTTCCATTTATGTCTAAAATACTAGAAAAAGTTGTTTCGGCCCAATTATGCTCCTTTCTGCAGATGAACAATGTTTTTGAAGTCTTCCAGTCCAGTGTTTGGACTCTCAGTAGTGATTCTTAAACCACACTGAACTGAGCTAAATGGAACTAAACTTAAACACTGAAATCTGAACTGACACGGATTCAATTTACTATCATCTTCTATGTGAAGCTGCTTTGACACAATCTACATCGTAAAAGTGCTATACAAATAAAGGTGAATTGAATTGAATTGAATAGAATTTTCTGTAATGGAACATTTCCATGGAAAGTTCCAAAATTTCTCTGTGGAACCATCAATGCCACTAAGAACCCTTTATTTTAACTCTTGTGCACTGTTTAAATGATTTACTACCCTTTTGTTATGTTAGCGATGAAAACATCCACTGAATTAAACTGCTGTAAAAATGCATCAGATAAATATTTTTTTTCAAATTTTGTTTTTCAAAAATCTGTTAATCAATCTCAGTCCTAATCAAAACTACTGAATTGTTTAGAAAATGACTGGATTTTAACTCTTCAATTGCCAAGTTCACAAATGATGTCACTGATTCAGTGAAAAAAAAACACAACAAATGACATATTTTTAATATAAAAATTAATTGTGGACTGGATTTTTTTAACCTTTTATGATAGTCTTGGAAATTAGATTGGATTAGTAACAACATTGGCTATGATGCATTGTTAGATTTTTTTCCCCTAATTTTCTGTTGGTGGCTGTTTTTGCCCCATTGACTTTCATTATAACCACATTTGATGGTGCATAAATACACAGTCTTTGTTTTTATTTACTCCATGTAGTTCTGAGAGCTAAGATGCATATTTAGATTTTCTTAGACACATTGAGGTAAGAGTGCAAAGGTCACTGCACTCTCACAGACACACATAAACATAAGACACACTTTAAATTGCTGTTATACTCCATATAAAATTCAGAAACTAGGCCTGGAAACAGGGAAAATCACTAACAATCAAAAATGCATGATTATATGGTGTCATGGCTTTGCAATAAAAAAATTGGTTATAATGGAAGTCCATGGGGCAAAAACAGCCACCAACAATGAATTAGGGAGGAAACAATTTATTAATCAAAAACAATGCATCAAAGGCAATGTTGTTTCACATGTACAAAAGGTTTTGATAAAAGGAAAAAAAAATCATTTTATCATTTGTGAACTTGCCTATTAAAGAGTTAAAATCCTGTATTTTTCTAAAGAATTTAGTAGTTATGATCAGGACTGGAGATGATTAACAGATTTATGCAAAAAAATTGAAGAAAAAATGTATCTGATGCATTTTCACAGCAGTTTAATTTAGTGGATATTTTCAACTCTAACATAACAAAAGAGTAGTAAATTTGCCCAGAATGCATTGAGGTTTTATTTATTCAAAACATTTAGTCAAAATAAGATATTTGTCACCAAAAATCATTCTGCAAGCTGAAACACAAAAAAGTTGGCCAAATTAAGACTCAAAATCATCCCAGAGTGGATGAAAACATCCCCAACAGTAGAGTTAAAGACTCCAGCAGCATTAGTACATCACCAGAAGCATCATGCCATTGAATTCTGTAGTTTAACTTTTGTTTGCTCAAGTTTGTAGCTGTTGGCATCTGTTTGGAGGACTGAACCAAAGCCACTTCCTGAAAAGTTTAACGTCTGGCAAAAACAAAGTGAGAACTGCAGATAAGGAACAAATAAAACCAGGTCACCTGTTTAAGCAAGGAGACACTTTAGGTACAACCAGCGTTAGGGGTGGGCTTAGCTATTCAGACACACCCTACATAAATGATCACGTCCCCTCATCCAAATCCAGTTCCTCTTGTAACACAGACATTTACTCACAAAGGAATTCCAACATGCAACAAAAAAAACCTGAGGATTGTCTATCGAGGTAATTCCCAAAATAGCCCCCAGTGACTCTTCAAAGAGCCAGTGGACACACAGACAGGTGATTAAAATCAAGACATCAAGGAATGTGAGTGGGAGTCACCCTTAAGCCATGCAATATTCACAAACTGACAATTATGAGCATACCTAGATAGTCAAATCTCCCATTCTGCATGCTTGGCTGCATTGAATTCTACTAATACTGCACTTGTCATAACAAGTAGGAACAGGACACCCTGTTAGAGAAACAACTCTGAAGCTTTCAGGTGAGGGTGACTCAGGTGTGGAGGAAGGCCATGAATTTACATACCATTCATGTGAAGTGTCAAAGGTCGACCTAAAATAACCCGCATGCTTAAAACACAAAGTGTGGTTTGGGGTCGTTAAGATTTTTCAGATGTTTCGAATTCTTACCAAGGCTGCACGTATTTGTAAAAACCAGCAATATTGTTAAATATTAAATGTTTTATTTATTTTAATATGGGATTTATTTCTGTGATGGCAAAGCGAAATTTGCAGAATCATTATTCCAGTTTTGATACTTCTTAAATAATGCTTAATATTATTTGTGGAAACTATTATATAGATACTGATTTAATACACTATTGTTAAATAAAATAATTACGTTCAGCATATACTGTACAGAAGAATCCCTAACCCCCCTGATATGGTTGTGTCCTAAATTACAAGAAAATATGGGAAAATATATATTTTGGGAAAATATATTCGAATGTTTTCTAAAGTCCTCCAAAAAAATCTTGAACTATGTCCACATATTGCTGTTCATGGGATATTTATTAACTTAGAGATGTTTAATAAATAATTTGGAGAGGTTAAGATATATCAATAATGATAAATTGGAGATATTTGATAAAACACAGATATTAGAACATCTTAATGCATTGGAAGAAATGCAAGCATAACCAGTGACCCTTGTCAATAACATATTAAAGATTGAGTGCAATTGATATTCACTATTCACAATCTATAATGTTTTTTCTTATATTTTTTCTGGTAATATAAGAACAACGTTACTTTATAATTACTTTTATTTATGCATTACCTGACCAGCTAAATTATATTTTGCTTTCATGTGCATTTGTCCCTCTGTGTTTTGTTGTTCTGTCATAGGTTAGCGTTTTTATATATTGTATTTTATATGTCTTATTATTATATTGTATTGTTTTTTTTTTCTTCTATAGTTTGTTGTAGTTTTATAAAATGCAAAAAAAGATAAACAAATGTTTAAAAACGTTCAGCATATATGTTTTACTGATGTTTTAAGATCTATTATATAGGTATAATATGTTTTATATTGCCATAATCAGATTATGTACTTTTTTACACTGATTACATGGTTACAAATAATTCATACTATGACAGTAGATTATTTATTATTAACTAATACTCCTTTCTTCTTCTTTTAAAATTCTACTGTGATAACTGAATATGTATTCTTCATTTTTATTTCCTATTTATTACAGTTTTTCTTAGTGGCTTTGGTGCATTTCTCACAACACTATTTACATTTGCACAACAGCTAATGCATTTCTCAAAACAATTAGTACAAACTGCAAAACCTAGTTGATAACCTGCAAAAGTGCATCACTTGCTCAAAATGGAGAGCTCATTCCTCAAAAGCAAGTATTCATGTCAATGAAAATGTCAGTATCATTAAGATGAAAAGTCCTGACACCATTGTTTATGAACAAGACAGTCAAATGGCGTTGTCATGTTTTCATTATGACAGTTTACTCTGTACATTTTTCCAATGCAATAAAGTCAGATTTTGGTGACACTTTCTGAAGATGCTCAAGACAGCACTATATACTATTTACACAGCCATTTGAAAACTACAGTAAAGTTGGACATTACTGCATTTAGTGAGGTATCTGAGTACAAGACACTGAATATGTATGTTTCACATTTTTTACAGCATTTACTCTTTGCAAATCTAATTTATTCACAGCCTTGTGCAAAAGAATAAATACACCCTTATTTACAAAAAAACATAAACTTCCTTTGGGTAGAGCTGAGCACAACTGTAAACAATATTGCAGTACATATTGGATCTGAACCTACAACATACATAGGTGTGTAAATCATTCATGGAATTGTTTAATTTAGAAGACATTTTCAGGGGGAAAAAAGTAAAACTTTTTTTTATCAAATTTGCTTGACAGATTTTGACAACTAGTTCAACATTTGTGTATATAATGACTCAAGTAATGAAATGAGGACTATTAGTTTTATATGGAATGACTATTCAGCATTTACAAGTTTAGTTAATTTTGACTGACATGACATAAGCAAATGATAATGTTATAAAACAGCAGAGAGTTGTAGGAAAGCAATTGATGCATGTCCAAAAGCATTTGCAATTTGTTGGAAGGAATGAGAAACTGCTACTATTATGTGCACAAATGACTAATTGTTTTGAGAAATGCAACAGAGAAAACTGTTGTGCAAATGTAAATATTGTTGTGAGAAATGCACCAAAACCACTGAGAAAAACTGTAATACCAATCCAATGAAATATGTCAAACAAATTAAGTCAAAAGTAAAGTAACCAAAAGTACACAGAATAGCAAATAGCAATCTAACACATTAATTACTGCCATTTTTAACATGTATTTTGTAATCAGTATCAGATTACTGTTTGAAAGTAATTCACCCAGCACTGACATCATAACCGAAGGAGCTGAGAGCGTCAAAGTTGCTCTAGCCGGCCTGGCGACAACGCTGTCTGCCTTCACAGCTCTGGCAGAGAGTGTCAAAATACACTACATTGATCTAGTATTTAAAGGAGCTGTTGCATTATATCAGCAAATCAGTTACATTCCCGCACAAAAACATGCATTCTGAGTGAAAATGTTGTGTGCTTTTTATCAAATTCATTTAACAATGGAAGAACAAGTTGTTGCGTGGGGTGTGGCTTTACTCCACTTATTCAATTTGTGTCTATATGTTTGAAATATTCTGAAGCAGCAATATTGTTTGTACTGTCGTTACTGGCGAGTTACTGATGTGCTTTAATGTTTTTTCTTTCTTAAAAAAAGCAGGAATCTCATATTAACTGCAGTTAATATGAGATTCCTGCTTTTTTTAAGAAAGAAAAAACATTAAAGCACATCAGTAACTCGCCAGTAACTTTTTAATGTATGTACCTAGTAGAAAACATCGTAAATAATTGGAAATCTGCCGACTGCAGTAATCGGGCCCCCACAGGCCTGTAGCCAGGGGGCGTTCAGGTCGTTCGAAAGACCCACCCCTCACTGACAATAGACTAGAATTTGTCCCATACAGGAGCTCGTTTGTCCTAGTTTGACCGCTATGCCATCATAAATTGTGTGCGGGCCAGCTTGCTACACTGTAAAAAATGGCCGTGATTTCAACGGTAAAAAAACTGTAAAAATGCCACAGTAAAAATCCGTAACCTGGTTAACAGTATATATACGGTGAATAACCGTAAAATGACTTTCTCAGAATTCCCTTCATGACACATCACTTTCTATGCTTTTTTTTAACATTCCTATAGATCTTTTTAGTTGTTTCCCCATCAGTTATGTACATTAGAGGTTTATCTAATGTTAATAAACAATGTTTATTTCATGACTTTCATTTAATGCGTGTTACCATACTGGTGTTTAGTAGCTGTGTGAATGACACTGAGCACCTTCTACAGAGTGATAAACTTTTCTGCTTGTGGGAAAAGTTATTTTGTGATGAGCATTGGTTCATTATGTAACTTTCTCATCACCACCTGCATATGGCTGTGTTAACGTGTCTATCTGTGGAACAAACGATGTGTAGATGTTAGTAATTCAAAATACAGACATATTACATCTATAAAATATGGTAGTTACTGTAAAAATGAGAAATTACTTTTACGGTTTATATCGTATTTTTAACAGTAAAATACTGACAACCACAGCTGCCGTTTATTTTACCGTAAATTTTACGGATTTATTTTTTGCATTGTATTTAAATGAATGATATTTAAATGACAACAGGCTAGTTTTTAATTTCAAACTTTAACAGATTCCTATTTTTTTGTAAAGATATATTATGTAATTGATGTATTTATATGATGTAGCCTATATGATGTAAATGATAATTGATGTAAATCTTTAGTAAAAATGTTTTTGGTACATCAAAAAATGTGGTTATGATGACCATCCAACAAGCTAATCCAGCAAAAAATAGTGCTTAAAATGTCACTAAAATACAACCTATTTAAACCTTATAATTGAATACAAAATGAGGCGAATAACTGCAAATAGGTCATCCTTTTAAGAAAAAAGAACCAACCCTTTCACCAGGCTGGCTGCGGGCCTGCCCTATGATCAAACCCTTGAGAACAAGACAGGCCCACGCTGCTCTTCGCTGCTTATCGCCGCCAGCTCCTATTGAAAATGAATGACTTCCGGCTACTTTGACGCTCTTAGCGCTTTCTGTGTGAAGGCAGAGTAATGCATTCATTCATTCATTTTCCTTCGACATAGTCCCTTTATTCATCAGGGGTTACTACAGCAGAATGAACTGCCAACTTATCCAGCATATGCCTTACACAGCGGATGCCCTTCCAGCTACAACCCAGCACTGGGAAACACCCATACACTCTCACATTCACATAAAATACACTACGGCCAATTTAGCTTATTCAATTCACCTATAGCGCATGTCTTTGAACTGTGGGGGAAACCGGAGCACCCAGATAAAACCCATATAAACACGGGGAGAACATGCAAACTCCACACAGAAATGCCAACTAACCAGCTGAGACTCAAACCAGCGACTTTCTTGCTGTCAGGCCACAGTGCTATCCACTGAGCCACCATGCCACCCCTATCATCATAATGCAATGAATCAATATTTTTTGTTTAGCTTATGCTACTAACTGTCTGTCAGTATTTAATAATAGTGACATTCAGTCAAATCCGTAAAAACACTGTAGGGTTTAATGGAGGTGTAGTAGCTTTAATTTCACAGGGCTGAAGTGTCACTTTCAATCTGCTAAATGAACAAATGTAGGCTTTAAAGTGCTCCTATTATGTAAATATTACCTTTCATGTAATTTAGCTTTTTTTTTTTGACTGTATATTGTAAAAGATCAAAAGTACAACAAATAAAGTTACTGTCTAGTATAAGAAAGAATTAAACTGCTGAAACACTTAATCAGGAATTACATTTTCATTTTAGTTACCGAGCTTGGATTACATACTTGGATTGTGTTGTTGACAACAACATCATTCATTTATTTTCTTTTCGGATTTGTCCCTTAATTAATCAGGGGTTGCCACAGCGGAATGAACCACCAACTTATCCAGCATATGTTTTACACAGCGGATGCCCTTCCTACTGCAACCCAACACTGGGAAACACCCATACACTCTCATTCACACTCATACACTACGGACAATTTAGTTTATTCAATTCACCTATACCGCATGTCTTTGGACTTTGGGGGAAACCGGAGCACCTGGAAGAAACCATCACATTGAAAAAAATCTTTTCTAGTCAATAAAAAAACATTTATTCTAGATCTACTTTCGCACTTTAGAAAAACTAGCATTATCATGATTACAGTTGTGAAACGAATCTCTCATTTACTTATATTTGTTTATGATGTTTATGAACTGTTTTTCAGCAGTGACTAATCTAAATGCCTCTAATTGGAAATTACATTTATAAACGTGTACTGAAAAAACAATAATCAAAATTTACGAAAATTATTGTATTATCCGAAGTCAAGCTTATAGTAACACTTGAGTAACTCCTGAAGTCATTTAAAGTTTACTCTGCAATACCCTGTTTTAGAACATATTAGTCACTCTTTGTTAGTTTACCACACTGACTATGTTTACATGGACATCAGTAATCTTATTATTTGCCCAAATCTGAATAAGACAATAATACGATTAAGGTGTTTACTTGAGCTGCTTTTTGAATGTTTCTTTTATGATCCCGTTTTACATGTTATAGCGCATAATTTGATTAACGTCATTGCGTCACCAGGCTATCCATGTTTCCTCTGGAGTTTCATTTAATTTCAGGCGTTTCATCTTTAATTTGTCGACTTTAACTGCAGTTTGGCACATTTCATGCATGCACCCTGCGATAAGCGAGATATTGCATGTGAGTATGAACTGCTGCAAGAGTGTAGTTTTAATGGAATTTGATACTGCAAAAACCCTCCGCATTTCACGATGCAGGTGTCTGTGGTTCTTCACTGACTCGGTAGGAGCAGAGAATAGTGTCACAGCTGTGTGTGAGTAGACTATCCTGTCAAAAAATGTGGCGAAAATCCTACACAATGGTAATAATTTGATTGCAGTGTTTACATGTCTGTACTGCACTTCAATGACTGAAATCGTCATACTCTACGTGTCTTCATTCGATTTCTGTTTAGTTCGATTATGACTTTAGTCGGCTTAAGGTCATCAAAAATCACTGTTTACATGGTAGACTCTTAATCAGAGTATTTTCTTAATCGTATTAAAATCGGATTATTGGTGTCCATGTAAACGTACTCAATGTAGCATTGCATTTTGTTTTTAAAGTGTGTGCTCGATGTAAGAACAACATAGTAGATTGCTTGTTATAATCTATATGATAGCATACCTACACAACAATAATATTAATTCATTCATTTTCCTTCGGCTTAGTCCTTTACTTATCAGGTCGCCACAGCTAAATGAACCACCAACTATTCCAGTATATGTTTTATGCAGTGGATGCTCATCCAGCAGCAACCAAGTACTGGGAAACACCCATACACTCTCACATTCACATACATAAACTACGGCCAATTTAGTTTATCCAATTCAATTATACCGCATGTCTTTGAACTGTGGAGGAAACCCACGTGAACACGAGAACTCCAAACTCCACACAGAACTGATAATATATAGATAATATTGTATATTATGAATGAATGAATGACCTCTAAAAGGAAAGTTGCATTGTGCCAGGTTGTAGCAGGATTGCTATTTTCCACCTGCAGTCCCTGTACAGGTAAAAATTAAAACAATAATATCCTATTAATTAAAATGTCAGTTTAAAACATACAGGCACAATCACATATAAATTAAAACACTGACAAATCAAAAACTTCTCACTCAGTGTGTACAAATTTTATTTCACAAAAACCACCTCCTAGTCAGGCGTGAAACATCTTATCATTTGTACATTTTAAATATATAAGACTAAAAGCTCAGTACTGCAGGCACACGATAACAGGAACACTCAGGGTTTTTGTAGTATATATGTGCCTTTTTAAGCAGAAAATAAATTTTAGATAAACCAGCACATTACTGCACCTAACAACAAAAGCGGTCAAAACACTGCAAATAGATCTGAAAAATTATGGAAAAAACATCTAAGTACGCTGATTACGTTTTACTTCATTCCATTCCACTTTGATATTTATTCAAAGAATCATTGTTAACACAACCCAAACAGATTCAAGTAAAATACACTTCTAAGTACTAATGCAGATTTTAATTTTCCATGACTGAATTAAATTGAGGTAGAAATTACTTTATGCACTTCATCACAGAATAATTTATTTTTTATCAGTGTTTGTGATTGACCATTATTCTCAAAGCTTCTTCTCGTATTGTCTGAACTTCTCTAGATTCAACACTCATGTCATTTGGATCAATAAACTCTTATCATTCATCTAGTAATGATTCAGATATTGTAATGAGCTAGTGCTTCCCACACATAGACTTTACTTGGGCAGGCCGCCCAGATATATTAATGGCCGCCCAAGTATATTTGGGCCAAATCCCAATATTTATACCCCTACCCCTTCCCCTTGGCCCTTGAAACAGAGTGTGAAGGGGAAGGGCTTCAAATGTTCCTCTAAGAAATGGGACAGCACTACAGCACCTGCACACGTCATCATATGTCATCGCGATCTCTTGCTTCATATGAGATTAACGATTAATTCTTTATTTATCTTTAGAAAATCACTGAAATCAATGCTATTATGTTATCATAATGATATAATGTAGCAATAAGCTCGTAACTGTACTGTGCATTTACACCCTTGCCATATTCATCTAAACACAAAAAAACAACATTAATATTATACCAGACACTGTAAAAAGGTCATTCCCAGCCACTAGACTTTTCTGAGAGGGTATTCCAATGTCATCGAGTGTCAGATGCGAAAGTATGCTGTGGGACTGCTATACAGGAGTTATTATTAGGGATTATAGATAACAAAATTTAGCTGTTTTTATTTTAGCATTTTTTTTAAAGCATAACGTTAAAACACGAACACCGTTATGGATATATTAAAACATATGCTTGTCTGTAGTAAAAATCTGTAATAATGACAAAAATACTAATTTGTGCATCACCTTACTTCCGGGTGCAGCTATGCTGCCGTTGCTGATGGTGTATTCTGGGAAATTTTCTTACCCCTTGATTTCGAATGTGGTCCTGAAAAATCTCTGTTTCGAGGGTAATCTAACTCTTCCCCTTAGCCCTACGCCTTCAAGCTAAAGAGAACTGGGACACCCCTAACCCTTCACCTGAACGCGCTAAACGAGGAGTGGGGGTAAGGGGAAGAGCTAATTGGGATTAGGCCTAAGTCTATTTAACTGATTATATTGTAACTACATTACAACATTGATGCTGTAAAAGGAGCCCTATTAAATTGAAAATAGTCACATAAACCTTTTACTGGAAGTTCATCATTAGCTGACAAACACTGGCTGTGCATATAGCCCATCGATTACCGTTAACATTTATAGTGGAATGGTTAAGGGGTATAATTGGGATTGGGTCTTGGTGACACTTTGTTTTACTATTATTATCATCCTTTTATGCTGTTTCGTATCAGCCCAAAATAACCACAAAAATGGGATTAATTAATCAGTGGAACTCTAAACGTTTCATACTGCTGGTTGTATGTGCGTGAGGAAGGAGTACGGTCGATACTCCTACAGACAATCTCACAGGCTCTGCAGACCCACAGTGATGCACCTATTGGTGAATTTAAACAATTCATTTGACCGTCATTTAATTCTCCGAAAATGTCCGGGATTCTAATTTTGCTTACACTTTCTAAGCTGCCGTTAATTGTATGTGTTTTTGCATTACCTTTTTATTTAAGCCTAATTTACTTTCGCTTGGCATTGCTGCCGCGAGAGAGAGCGAGAGAAACATTAAATAATTTATTCTTTAATCTAAACTCAGAAAAACTCAAAGAGGATGAAATGACATCTAAACTGGCTGCAAAATACGTGTTCGTCATTAGAAATGGTTCATCAACTAATTTGCCTTATTTAAATAATGCACTTTTTATTCTTGTAATTATTATAATATCTTTTTGAGATATTGTCAGTTTCTATAATTTTTTTTCTGTCATTTATTTCTTATTTGCTGTACATTTTATTAATCTGATGATGTCAATGTATCACATATTGTATACATTTCTAAAATGCTTTGGCAATACTGTACAAAGTGTCATGCCAATAAAGCAACTTGAGCTTGAGAGAAAAATAGAAAGCGAGCAACAGCAGCAGCTTTAACCTGTCAGTGTGTGCATATGGCTTTTGAATAGCAAAAGCAAAAGAAATAGTGCATTTCTTTTCTTTTTTTATTTCAACAGCATTAAAAAAAACCAGAACTCGAAAAGCAACAGTTTAACAGTGTCATAAAAAATAAAAATATTGTTAGAAATCATGTAGTTAACCATTTATGTGCCATGGGTAAAAGGCGTGTTTCAATCTGGCTACCACCGCAAGTGTATTTCAAACCTGTGGAAAGTACTGTGGGCATTTGGTGTCTCACACATGCTGCAAGTGGTTCAGGAATCACAACCGACCAGGCCATCTGACCAATCAGAGCAGAGTAGACCGGTGGAAAGGAGGAGTTTAGATTGAGGTGATGAAAAAAGTACATTATGATACAAAGAATGCAATTTTGATGCATGTAACCCTAAAATAGCACTATTAGGGCACTTTAATACATCAATCCATATCTATGCTTTCCTTAAATTAAGGTAGTTTGAGCGTTTCTTTTTATCAGGGTCAGGATGAGGTTGCGGATCAAAGACGGTACTTTGGAATGCCGCTCTCTCTCCCATATGAGCACTCATGTGACTGCATATTCATGCCTGCTATATCTGCCATCCTCTGGATCTCGCTTTTTTTACAGCACGATCCACGATTCTGCCAACTCCACGTTTTCCTTTTGGGTATAATTCACGTGGGATTCCCTGTTTCTGCTGTGATACATCCCACTGCTGTTTTGAGCGTCTCCCACATGTCGCCTCTTCCCGGGGCTGAGTCAGTGCGGATGAAGCTTCCTGCGCCGTGACTCACTGAACATAGTGATCTACACTACTCAAAACACATGCTTGGCTGCTCCAATCAGCTGAGACAACCCGGGACAGATGGGGGGAAAAAAAAGAAAAGAAAAAACTTGCTTATAATGAGAGCATATGACTATATGTGGCTGCCAGTGTTAGAGCGCAAACCTGGATCCACACATAAAACATATTCAGATCCACATGATATAGTCTATTTAAAGCATCTGTTCCGTCATGCTTGTAATGGTGTCGTTTTGTTTTGATAGGAGCCAGATCAAGACTATATCAAGGACATTCCTAAAGAGGAAAGTCAGGGATAATTAAGAAGTGTTTTCACACATCTCAAAACATAATGGCATTGATAATGAGAAATGGGATATCAAGTTTCATGCCATGTGGTTTGGTAGTCATAAAAATAATGCCATTTCATATTCTGCCGCCAATGACTGATAAAATGTGTAAACCAAAGGCCATGGGATTAAACAAGAACAACAGAACAATGTGAGAAACGCCCATCAGTACTCTGAAAACAGCATGTGTGGTTTAAAATGCAAGAACACTGGGCGCGTTTGTCTTGCGCACTGTTAAGTGGACTTCACAAGATGGCCAGCACACTGTTAAGTGAGATTTCAAATCTCAATGAGTGTATCTGCTCAGTCCAGTGGGCATTATGGTTAATTTCTGATCATTTCTAGTAGGTCTGCACAATATATCGTTTAGCATCGATATCGCAATGTACGAATCTGTAATAGTTACATCGCAGTATCCGCAATGTTGAGTTGGGATTATTTGGAAACAAATTGGGCATAAGAAATTATCAAATTTGTAGCTTAAACAATGATTAATTGTGTTTATTCATACAGTAAAGACAGTAGTCAACATTTAAAGTTGATCAAAATAATGTTATTGGGTGTTATTGAATAGTTTTAGGACAAATTAGATTTTCGTGGTATTTTTAATCCACTTTAAATGTTGACTGTATTGTTTACCGTGTTATTTTTTATTATTATTTATTTATTTAATTATTGTATTTCTTTACCTCTGTACTGTTCGACTATTTAGAAAACAATAAAGCGCTGTCTGTTTCAGTTGATAGTATATGTTTGTTCTAATGTATTCATTTTTGCTTGTCATTTCTATGATTTTATGCATATCTGCAGTCTGTGGGTCCTAACGCCCCATTATAGTGATGGGGACTCTATACTGGTCAGTGAGCACCGTCTTTCAGATGAGATGTTAAACCGGGGTCCTGACTCTTTGTGGTCGTTAAAAATCCCAGTATCCTGGCCAAAATTTGCCCACTGGCCTCTGTCCATCATGGTTTCCTAACAATCCCCATATCATAATTGACTTCATCACTTTTGCTACATCCCAATTCGCACTTTTAAGTGTGTAACAGAAGAGTATGCAAGCTTTGGGACATACTACTTCCTCGTTAACAGATCGTTGTATTGCTTAGTTATGAGCCCCGTCAATCATCCACATGTCATCCACATTTCTTTGATATTTAATTTCCTACCTTATTAGAGAAGCAGCAGAAAGTTAATCTTCTAATTCACAAGTCTTTCATGCAGAGAAATCTCCTCAGGTCTTTGGTTAATTATGCATTCAGACGTTAATGTCCAAACACGTCTTCTTTATATAAGTTCAGTATTTTTGTTGCAGATGAATTATAACACAGAAAACACGATATAAATATTTTCCAGTGGGCTAGATATTAATTATTAGTCAAACATCTTTACTGAAGCCTCTCTACTTGACGATTGATCTCACGCGTCCACCATGTTTGGGGTTTTATTTACACCCGCTTTTGTAGTTCTAATCGAATTCACATCCAACGTGCAATGTACTGGGAGCAATATCAACGGTTAGAGTATGGATGGTTTTACACTAAATATTTTTACCAGAAATAGTAAACCATCCGGGAACCCATGGCATACTCTTTTTAACATACTACGATCTGGGACATACTAATTCTTTTTTCAAATACTATTTAGGATGGATAGTATGGGAATTGGAACGCAGCATCTGTCTCTTCTCCATTAATCAGCTGGTGTGCGGTCTGGTGCAATAAGACTGCCATCGCGCCATCCAGATGGATGCTGCACACTGGATGAGGAGATTACCCCCCCAAAAAATATGTAAAGCGCTTTGAGCATCCAGAAATGTAAGTGTACAAATGTAAGGAATTATTATTTATTATTATACACAACTAATCAATGTAAAATTAGGAATTCTTCCCAAATAGAATTATTTAAATCATCACTGGAAATTATATTCAAATCGCAAAATATAACACAGAAATATAAAATTTCACAATGTCAGTTTTTGTCAATATCATGCAGCCCAACAGAATTTTTGTTAACATTTTAGTTAATGGGATAGCTCACTAAAAATCTAAAATGATGTCATTATTTATTCACCTAAAAGGCACAAACCTGCTTGCTTCATTCTTCTGTTGAACACAAAAGAAGATATTTTGACGAAAAATCTGTAACGGTAACCATTAACTTCATAGTATTTGTTTACCTGCTATGGATGTCAATGGTTGGAGGTTTTCAGCTTTCTGCATAATATCGTCTTTTGTGTTCAACAGAAGAAAGGTTTGAGGTTTGAAGGTTTGAAAATAGAGAGGGTGAGTAAATAGAGAGTACATTTTTAATTTCAGGTGAACTATCTATATATCGCATTAGTTATAATGAGCTTATAATTAAATATTTTAGTCACATATTCAGGATAATTAAGAAATATTCAAATACTTATTAAAATCTTCATGCAACCAATTTAATGAAAAATCAGCAGGAATAACAAATGTTGTAAATTGATGTTTGTATATAATACAGAATGTATTAATGCGACATTTTATGCACAAATTATTGTATTAATTATATTTATGCAGTGCTCAGCATAATTGAGTACACCTCATTTTAAAAATGAATATTTTTATCTATTTTTCATTGAATATAGGCAATATATTTTGGCGCATTTAAACAAAACAGATTTATTAAACAGATATATTTATCAAAATAATATTTTAGTCACCAAACATATTTAGAAATTTAAAAGATAAGACAAAAAAATTCAAGCAAAATATTGCAAAAAGAAAAAATTACAACCTACAAAATTTCAACTAAATTTAAAACATTTTTTGCTTCTTTTGATTTTTCCTCTTTTTAAAATTTGTATTTAATTTTCTATATATATTTTTCTATAAGATATAAATTTGGGTGTACTAGTTTTTTTGACTGTTATCATAAGTTATTTTTTTGGATAATGATTTGCCAGATTTGACTTCAGCACTGACTAATCTAATGTATATGCACAACTATAATATTGTATAGCTTCCTATTAAAAATATGAATTTAAAGGAGAGATTTGTGAGGGGTGTACTTATATATGCTGAGCACTGTATTACATACCTTATATAAAACCCTTATCGCTGAGGTGAATTTCAGCAGACAGATCCTGCACTCAATTTAGGAGTAGTGAACACTATATCGGGACGCAGTGAATGACATCACATCACATTTCAATCCACAACCCTCCCTCCCTCAACTCCATCTGCATCTGAACAGCATTAAACCAGGACAATCAGTGTCAGCCCTCGTGCCTGATTATGAACATGTGCCACCGCTATTGAGGAGAGCTTGAACCGGGGGCGACCTTTCCCTCCGATGTGTGTTTGCGAGCAAGGTTGTTAGGTGGGCTGTCAGTCACGCAGGGGAAGTGCAGGGTGGAGAGGGATGTGGGTGGATGGAGGCGGTAAGTAGGTGGTGGCTGCAGAAAGCCACTAAAAATATGAATGTTTACGCTTCAACACGCCAGTATGTTTGTTTGGGGTCAAAGAGAATCCGCGATACGCATGTGGAACAATTAATGCGAGCGTTGCCCATGATGGAGTAGGCATGGCCTGCATTTACGCCCACATGAGACCACTTACTGCCTCTGAGATGTGCTTTAATATGCAAAAATCTGTGCAGAGCCGCATGACAACCGAACAGCTCTATTATGAATGTTATTAATTATGTTTTACACCATATTAGAGGCATAGTTCATCCAAAAATGAAAATTATTTACTCACCCTTTCACTTGTTCCAAACCTGATTGCATTTCATTCTTCTGTTAAACACAAAAGGAGTAATTTGTTAACCGGTAGCCATTAACATGCATTTTTTGTTCCTTTTATAGATTTCAATGGTCACAGGTTTTCGCATTCTGCAAAATATCTACATTTATGTTCAACTTGGAAAAAAAAGAACTCCTAATCCAACAATTGGATGAACTATATTACTTTAAAGCCCAAAACCAACGTCTACAATCTACATAAGCAGCTGCATTCAAAGACAATATCTAAACTTCAGCATGGAGTCTCATGTTACTGATCTGGAAGAGTCTTCATAGGCAGCAGCTCTGGGTTTAATGTAAAAAACACATAAGATTTGACTCACAACTGTACTGAGTTTGTCCTTAACATGGTGCTTAAATAACATTCACAATCAAATGAGATTACATACATACAGTGTTGGGGAGTAACTATATTTGTAACTATGAATGTTAACGGTAATCGATGGGCTATATGCACAGGCAGTGTTTTTCAGCTAATGATGAACTTCCAGTGAAAGGTTTATGTGACTATTTTCAATTTCATAAGGCTCCTTTTACAGCATCGATGTTGTAATGTAATTACAATATAATCAGTTAAATAGACTTAGGCCTAATCCCAATTCTATACCTTAGCTCTTCCCCTTACCCCTACCCCTTGTTTAGCATGTTCACTTAAAGAGGTAGGGGTGTCCCAATTCTCTTTATCTTGAAGGCGTAGGGCTAAGGGGAAGGGTTAGATAACCCTGGAAACAAAGATTTTTCAGGACCACATTCGAAACCAAGGAGTTAGAAAATTTCACCGAATACACCATCAACAATGGCAAACTGGCTGCACATGAAGGTAAGGAGGTGCACAAATAAGTATTTTTTGTCATTATTATAAATTTTTACAACAAACAAGCATATGCTTTATAACAGCTTTCATGTTTTACCGTCATGCTTTTTAGAAAAAAAAAACGCTAAAAAAACCCAGCTAAATTTCGCTATCTATAATCCATAATAATAACTCCTGTATAGTAGTCCCACAACATTCTGACACTCGATGACAATTGAATACCCTCTCAGAAAAGTCTAGTGGCCTGAGAATGAGCTTTTTACTGTGTCTGCTATAATGTTAATGTTGTTTTTTGTGTGTTTAGATGAATATGGCCAGGATGTAAATGCACAGTGCAGTTACGAGCTTATTGCTACATTATATCGTTATGCGTTATGATAACATGATATTGTAGTGATTTTCTGAAGATAAATACCAAAGAATGATGCAACTGGAATAACTAGAGCAGCCATCGTTAATCTCATATGAAGCAAGAGATCGCGATGACATATGATGGCGTGTGCAGGTGCTGTAGTGCTGTCCCATTTCTTAGAGGAACATTTAAAGCCGTTCCCCTTCACACTCTATTTCAAGGGCCAAGGGGAAGGGGTACAAAAATAGAATTAGGATTGGGCCTAAGCATCCATTTGGTTGTTAAATTGTAAAAAGAGAGGAAAGATCAGTTTAAACTCAAGCGCCATAACTAGCTGCAGACTACCACAGAAATTCTATTGAAAATACTGGGGTAAAATTAATTTCCATATTTTAAAGCCATGGCATGAAAAAAAAATAATTTAATGCAGTGCTACTTGTTTGGTCTGATAGCCACTTTATAACGTATGTCAGCCATGCAGTGAAGATCGCTGTTTTGATGTTAAACTGCTGTTTTGTATCTGATGTTTGATGTCAGCGATTTTGTATGGGATAACTATTAACCGGAAGCCTTGGGGCTGGCTGAATGAAATTAAAAGTCTGTCTGCATATAATCCTATTATAGTTACTAAGAAAAATGTAATTCATTTACAGTTAATAATAACAATAGGGGTTAAATCTGAATATTTTCTGGAAAAATCTAGAATATGTTGAATAATTACATTTTTTTTTGCTTTGTCATTTTTTTGATGTGCACATCTAATTTAAAGGGACAGGTCACCCCCCAAAAATGAAATCGGTCATCATTTACTCACCCTTCACTTTCTTAAATTGTTGGTTTCTTTCTTGTGTTGAATACAAAAGATGATATTTTGATGAATTTTGAAGAATTTTTTCCTTACTATCGAAGTGAATAGGTGCCATCAACCATCATTCTTCAAAATATCTAGTTTTGTGTAGAAAAAAGAAACTCATAAAGGTTTAAAACCACATGAGGCACAGTAAATGATGAGGTAATTTTAATTTTTAGGTGAACTATCCCTTTAAAGGCTGTTTAATTAAGCTGTGCATCAATCTTCAGGTTACGACCTGTTTGTAAGTTGCTACCTTGGATAGTGATGAATATGTGATCTATTGCTAAAAATGTCAAATTAATTTCATCCAGAATTTTAAGAATGTTGCTGGCCCAACAAATCTTTTAAGAGTGGTGTATACTGTATAAAAAAAATCAACCATTTAAACCAGCTAACACACACAAGTTCACACTGATAAAACAAACACATACGTACATATTCTGTCAAAAAAATGTCATTGCCTGAATAAATGAACACTCAAGAAATATTGTGCTAGACAAACAAACATCAACCTGAATATCATGGAGCTTCTGGGCTGCATCTTCCTCTCTCTGATACTCCACCCAAAATGCATCCCGTGCCGCAGATGAGAGAGACCACAGGCTGACAGCGCCTCGTCTCCTCAGTGGGAGAGCTGGTGGCGAGCAAATGACAGAGGAGGAGGCAACACTGACGGAGGCCCAGCCTAAAAACCCACACACCAACACGGGCCGTGGCCTTTCAGCCAAGCCTCTAGAGATGATGCAAAAACCTCACAGTTCTATCCATCGCGCAGCAGGATGAAAGTCAGCGGAACTTCTGCTACACGCCACTGCGACACCCACGTGCAGACTGAAAACTACGACTTATTACGCACAAAAATTGCAAAAGAAACAGCAGCAGACTTTATTTAGAGTGTAATGTTAGTTTGTGTTGTCAGCATTTCAGATGATATATTTTGCCGCTGGATACTATAGGGTGCTATAAAACAAGCAGGTGGCTGACAAATGTCCCGCTCTAATGAGGAACGGCTCTCCAGTTTAGATTGCTGCAACACCACAATGGCACTGTAGGACAATTGAACAGGCTGGCAAAACCCACCTGGCACGCTGCAGCTCTGTCATTGAGAGGTCACCAACTGGCAGACAGTGCCAAAGGACAATGTAAGAGTCTGGCTCACTCGCTTGTGGCTTTTAATGTCTCCTGGTGGAGGAAAAAAATGTACTGGTGTCAGTGAAAATTTAGACTGTTGTAGAGAGGAAGTGTATACAAAAAACTGCATAATTCAGCCATATGATGATGATGATGATACAGGAAAAATCAAACACCTTCAGTAATTTCACTTTCTATGTAGTCAAAGTACACAGGGCTTTTTATGCACAATGAAGGAGTGGTAAACTCAATTTGTTCACTATTTACTTACATTCAAGTAGTTATAAACATGAATGTGTGTCTTTCTTTTGTTAAACACAAAGATATTTTGAAGAAGGCTGAAAACCTCCCTTAAAGGTGCAGTAGGTGATCTGCCTAAATGCTAACCGGTTAGCATAATATCTTTGAAACACAATCCCTCCGCTGCCGTCCAAAGCCACGCCTCCTCATGAATGCGCACATCAAAGATGACAGAGACCCACTACTAGATCATGTCATTCGCCAGTTAAAAAAACTTTATAGAACTTTATAATACTATAATTCTGAACAAAAAACTGTATTATATCTAAAATGTTTTCAGTTCTATAGTTAGCAAGCAAAACTTGTAATAATGGGCAATATTGCACGCAAGGATCGCTGTCTCTGTTATGTGCTTTGTCCTAAATCGACTACTGTATGCTTAGTGGTTGGTCAGCGGCGTGCAGGAATTACACTTATTAAGCCATACTTACATGCTATTTCAAACCCAATATTCAGAGTAGCGGTAAACAATATAGGGAGCGCATCACACGTTGTCATTGTTCAAAAATAAACCAATGTGAATATGAAACCAACTTCACCTCAGTAAAGCAGGCTAGACGAAATAGCGCTACTGACATGTTTTGTTGTTAAACTAAATAAAAATCTACATTATCGATAATGTAAAAGGTCCCTTATGAAACTGAAAATAGTCACATAAAAAAAGAAATTTGATCACATCGCCCCATTTTTATCCCCCTTACACTGGCTGCCTGTTAAGTTTCGTATTGAATTTAAAATATTGTTTCTTCTATAAAAAGCTTTAAATAATCTAGCTCCTGTTTATCTAACCAATCTTCTGTCTCGCTACAATCCAACTCGCTCTTTAAGATCTCAAGACTTAGGGCTTCTGGTAGTACCTAGAATAGTAAAGTCGAGTAAAGGAGGTCGAGCCTTCTCATTTATGGCTCCTAAACTCTGGAATAGCCTTCCTGATAACGTCCGAGGCTCAGACACACTCCCCCAATTCAAAACTAGATTAAAGACCTATCTGTTTAGTAAAGCATTCACTTAGGGCACCACTTAGCGGGCTTCCACACAGGTTCTGCATCTTGTTTATATACACTATGAACAGCAGCTACGCTAATTATTCTCTTTATTCTCCATTTCCACCTGGGGATACTCTTCCGAGGCCCTCAGACTATGCAGAGTCACTGATTCGATCCAAGACCAACGACGAGATGATCCCAAGGTTTCCATATCCTGGACCAGGCCATATCCTGAGCAGCTACTGTGGTGATCATGGAGGAGTGGAGAACATGAGACTGATTCCTGTGATGCTCCAGGGACAGACGAGTCTTCGCTGAGGCCAGCTTCCAGCCTCCGCCACTGAGACTGCAGCTCTGCACAAGACGTTTGGCCAGCGGAGAAATTAAAATGGTCGTGCCCAACTGAGCCTGGTTTCTCTCAATGTTTTTTTTCTTCACTTTCGCCACTTAGTGAAGTTTTTTTTCCCTCTCCGCTGTCGCCACTGGCTTGCATGGTTCGGGATCTATAGAGCTGCACATCGATGGATTTGCTCTTCAGTAGTTTGGACTCTCAGTAGTGATTATTAAACCACACTGAACTGAGCTAAACTGAACTGAACTTAAACACTAAAAACTGAACTACACTGTTCCTATTTACTATGACCTTTTATGTGAAGCTGCTTTGACACAATCTACATTGTATAAGCGCTATACAAATAAAGGTGAATTGAATTTAATTGAACATTAATCTTTCGGTTGGAGATTTCAGTGGCTGAACAACAATTTCGTACATGTAACCCATTCGTAACAACAAAATCTACATGTGCTTTGTGTGACTAAAATAGGTTTAAAACATAACATTACCTGTCTGAAAGAAATACATTAGCCAATATGAATTCAGGATTTTAAAAAGTTGATTCAGCATTTGTTTTTACTACTCTCTCTCTCTCTCTCTCTCTCTATCGTGTGAAGGTGAAGGCAAACGCCGGATCTGTGTGATTGGCTGCAGATGTAAATTTGTTGACAGACAGTTTGGGCTACTTATCAAAAGTATGGGAAATGTCAGCCGGACAATATTTTCATTGGATTAACATTTTAAAGTCTTATGGCTTACCCAGAAAATAAAACACAGATAAATACACTTAGATCTTTTAATCATTACTATTGGAATGTGAAGAGATTTTCAACCAGCACAACAAAAAATGTTTCTGAGACAATCACCCACTGCACCTTTAACATCCATAGAACAAAAAACAAAAACTATGGAAGTCAACAGGTCTTTAGCATTTCTCACAAAATTATTAATTTTACTTGTAATCTGGAATACTTGTCATTTAAGCATGTAATTCAAATAACACTTCTCCTAAACACCAGTAATATGGGAATAGTATGGGAATAGCTTTCACTGTACTTTCTGATCACACTGTAAAAAAAGTAATGATCTTTCTCACTATTGTCAATTAGTATTAGACTGAAAAATGATTCAAAGATGATTCCTTGGATTTACCAATTTTCTTTTTAAAGTTAAATGATTGTAAACAATTTATTTGGGCTGAATTGAATCAAACAAATGAAATTGAACATTAAACATAATTAGTTTGTTTAAATTCAACACATATAAAATGTTTGCAACAATTTTGCAGACATCATTTTTTTCAGTGTATTAAGTTCAATATATTAATATTTAATCTTTAGGACACAAAGATTTGAGAAGTAAAATATCCTTAATGGAAACTGTAAGACATTTTTTAGACCTGAAGACCTAGAACTTTGAAAATAGGGAAAAAAATTGCATATTTGATTTTCTATTCATTTTCTTCTACTCCCTGAACTGTCTCTGAACTGTTTCTAGCAACAACAAAAAATCAATCAGTGAATACATACGTATGCAAGCATATCCTCATAAATATGCAAGGCAGAAGGATAACACATTTAATTAACATTCTTTGTGATTAGTGATAAACTTTGTATATTTCACAAATTAAACATTTCCTTGACCATTATTTCAATTAATTCTACAATGCATAGCATGAAAGGGAGCAAATAATGGTATTTCTTGGAATAGGATTGTGTGGGTACTAGATTGCACCCAAAGCAAAAAATACAAATAACAATTTTGGTAACACTTTAGGTCTTATTTGTTAAGTTTTTTCACAACCTAACATGAACTAAGTATAGTTTTAAACACATTTATTATCCTTTGGTAATGTTGTTAGTCCATGGTCCATCAACTCAACGTTAACAAACACAATCTTTGTTTTTATTAATGTATTACAACATGTACATATACATTAACTAAAACAAATAAATCCTCTAGAAGTATTGTTCATGGTTGGTTCATGTTTCTTTTCTTAACATTTACTGAATTTTCAAAAATAAATTGCATTTAAACCTAAAAATATGCAATTTTAAGGACGTGAAAGTAAAATCTGACACCACATAACATGAAAAGACGGATGAAACCCAAGAGACCAAATGGAAAGAATCCATCATTCAGAGTAAAACCTTCAGGTCTTGATGTGCTCACTTATTTTTCATGCTGGTAGAGACAATTAAAGCAGAACTTGCTCCCTACCGGTTGATTAGGAGCAATTAGTCTTTGAAAGGAGTTTTATACAAGGCTAACCTACACTCTTGAAAACAAAAGCGCCAAGCAGGAAGAACCAAAAATGAGTTTTCAGAGTGATGTCATAAAGTAACTTTTTTGGTTCCCCAAACATAAGATCTTCAAAGAACCAAATTTCCCACATTTCTCACGGATTTAAAATGTTCCATGAATGTTATAGTTTCTTGGAAGCATTAATGCCAATAAAGAATCTCATGTTATAAAGGGATAGTTCACCCATCATTTACTGTTCCAAACCATTTTTTTACTGTTGAACATGAAAGAAGATATTTAGAAATTTAGAAGATATTTTGGCTTTCATTGTATTTTTTTTTTTTTATTACTATGGATGTCAATGATTACAGGTTTCTAACATTCTTCAAAATATATTTTGCATTCAACAGAACAAAAAAACCCACTTGATCTGGTTTGGAACAAGTCGAATGTGAGTAAATGATGGCAGAACTTTCAATTTTGTGTGAATTATTCCTTTTTTTATACTGTTAAACATGAAAGAAGATGTTTAGTAAAAGGTTGGAAACCTGTAACCATTAGCTATCACAGTGTTTGTTTTTCCTGCTATGGATGTTAGTGGTTACAAGTTTCTAACATTCTTCAATATATTATTTTGCAAAAAAACAAAAAAACAAAAAAACAAACAAAAAAAAAAACACTTGATCTGGTTTGGAACAAGTCGAGCATGAGTAAATGATGAGGAAACTTTCAATTGTGGGGGAGCTATCATATTTTTTGTACTGTGACCCAGACCTGTAACCATTTGCTTCCGCATTTTTGATTTTCCTGCTATGGGTGTCAATGGTTACAGGTTTCTAACATTCTTCCAATTATATTATTTTGGGTTCAACAGAACCAAAAATAAATAAATAAATACTTGATCTGGTTTGGTACATGCTGAGCATGAGTAAATAATGGCAGAACTTTAATTTTACATGAGCTATCCAGTTTTTTGTTCTGTTAAACATTAAAGAAGAAATTTAGAAAAAGTTTGGAAACCTGTGACCATTGGATATTCTATTGTTTGTTTTTCCTACTATGGATGTCAATGGTTACAGGTTTCTAAGATTCTTCAAAATATACTATTTTGCATTTGGAACAAGTCGAGCGTGAGTAAATAATTGCAGAACTTTAAATTTTGGGTGAGCTATCCCGTTTTTTTGTACTGTTGAACATGAAAGAAGATATTTATAAAAAGGTTGGAAACCTGTAACCATTTGCTTTTATAGTATTTGTTTTTTCTATTATGGATGTCAGTGGTAACAGGTTTATTGTATTCTTCAAAATATATTTTATGTTCAACAGAACCAAAAAAAAAAAAAAAAACTCAATCTGGTTTGGTACAAGTTGAGTGTGAGTAAAAAATAGCAGAAATTCAATTTTGCATGTGCTATCCCTTTTTTGTGCTGTTGAACATGAAAGAAACCTGTAACCATTGACTTTCATTATTTTAGTTTTTCTTCTATGTATATAAATGGTTACAGGTTTTTAACATTTTTTCAAAATTATTTATTTAGCATTCAACAGAAAAATGGTATAAGTCAAGCAAGAGTAAATCATACTGTTCATGATTAGAGCAAAAGTCTAATCCTTACCACAGTGGTTATTCTGTACATCAAAACTACCTCAGATAACACAGAATTAAATCGCTTCATTTATGTTCCTCAATTCTCCCCGATTTCCCTCTCTGAAAACAGTGAAATTCCACAGCTTTGGTGGAATGTTCTCAGTGCCCCTTTGGAGCAGGGGCTTGTGTGGGAAGGAGGAGAGGAGGGACTCTAATAGCTAACAGTGGATTTACATTCTTTGTTGAACATAATGGGGGAGCCAGAGGGGCCGTGAGCCAGGAGGGAGCTGCCCCACTGCGATTCCTCCTGTGAAAACAGCAACCCCGTCACTCACCGCACAAGTACCTCATTATCATCCACAGTCGGCTCCAAGTAAATCACTCCAATGCGCTGCAGCGGAGGTAAGCGGCCAGGCCGACATGTTCAATGCAAATCATACATACCGAAATATCTGCCGCCGAGGACAGGACATAATACAAAACATAAGACAAACACGTCTGGTTTCCAAGCAACAGAGCCAGTCTGAACGCACCCTGAGGGAGGTTTTTCGTTTTTTTCGGGGTTCATCTCGAGGAGATTTCCTTGTGGTATTTGACTCCTCTGACCTCCCTCAAAAGGTCTGGATTTGCGTACCTTGGGAAAGCAGGAATTTTTTTGCGCCCGAGGTTCGTTTAAAGTACCATCAGACTTGTTATCTGTTGTAATGATTTATTGCAGCATCTGTCTTTGTCACAGGACCGTGAGTATTGACCTAATGGCTCCTTCATAAACACGTCCCTCATTTGATGTGAGCTGTTGCTGTGATTTATTTATCTCGCGGGCACCGTAACTTAGTTTGTGTTAATACTGTGCTGCTGTGCTACTGACCGAGCTTATAATAAACATCTCAGACTTGTACGGCTTAATATTTTACTGGAGAGAGGCAGTACTTTGTGTAGAACAGGATTGAGTTGTCTTTTGAATTCAATGATACCAATCACTTTACAAATGGCCTGTCATGAGTGACAATCTGAGAAAGTCATTAATATACACAGAAATATAAGATTACTCAAATCTTGAATAGCTTAATCTCCAAAGCAAGCTTTTCTACATTGAATATGAAACTTGAAAAAGCTTCTTATATTAGGATACTTGAAAACACTAGGTTTACCTATTGTGATGGTATAACCTTGGATAACAAAAATCACGGTTTCATGGTATCTCGGTATTGTGATTATTGCTCTAAATTAGGATGTTGTTAAGTGTCTGAGTAAAAAACAACACATTTTCCCACATTAAACACAATATATTTTATTTTAAGAAACATTTAAAATATTTTGTAACAGTAGCTTTTGATGTGGAGGGTCCAACAAAATAAAATAGTCACAAAAAATATGTAAAAATTAAAATTGTATATACCTTAGGAACGGTATAACAGAAAATTCTGACGGTTTTAAAACCTTGACTTTTTCAAACCACGGTAAACCTTGAAACTGGTTATCATCCCATGCCTAGTCAGCAAATTCATGAGATCTCACTAATCAGTTATAGATGTACAGTATATTGTATAAATTCGATAATAGGACAAAAATGTGCACACATAATTTCTCAAAATAATTTCTCTCTTGCACCACAGGTTTTCGAAAAATAAAATATATGTTGTGTTAACACTGTGTGATTGAAAACACAACAACAACAATATTGAAACAAGTTCAACATACATTTTACATGTGTAATTCTTTAAAAAGGAGGTGAAAGTTGTTACTTTAAAAAATCGGGTTTTTGTGGTGATGTCATAGAACACAGGTGTCAAACTCAGGCTTTTTCTCAATTCCAAGAACGCAGAGAACGGACTTGCGTTCTTGTGAAGACAAGTTTTGTCAGGTTACCTGCTGTATTCTTCCTATATATATATATATATAACATGCACAAAAACCTTAGAAATATACATTGCACAATACAAATAAAATTTTAATACGAATTTCAGCAAATAAACACCATTAATGTGTTTGTGTTTATTAAGATTTTCATGGTAATGTTTACTTTCACCATCTCATTTAGGGAAACTCCTGAGATAAATAAGTTATATCTCTGAACTTTAATAATAAATCTATATAAAATGCGCTTCCCACCTCCTTTATTTAGTCGCAATGACTTCTGGGACTACTAGAGCAAGTTCATTGCTCAAGTCTGCATAAGTGCATCCTCGATACCAAGAACACATCTGGGAACTTTCACGCATCCTCCGTTCTTGCGGTATTGAGTTTTGGAACTGAACTTTGGCGGTTGATGATGATGTTACACAAGAACATGAGGACAAAGAATGCATGTTGAGAAACTCTGTATACTTTAGTTCCAACCTTAATTAAACACACCAGATCAAACTAATTGAGTACTTCAGGCTTGTTTGAAACCTACAGGCAAGTGTGTTGAAGCAGTGTTGGAACTAAACTGTGCAGGGCTGCGGCCCTCCAGGAACTGACTTTGACACCCCTGATGTAGAAGAACTATTTTTGTTTCCCCAAAGAATCTTCTTTAAAGAACCCCTTTTTCACGTTATTATCTAAAGAACCTATTTCCACTGTAGCTTCTTTGGAGTGAAAAGGTTCTATAAATGCAACAGGGTCTTCATGGAACCATTGATGCTAATAAAACTTACAAGTTTGACAAATATAATCCTGTTGTGTTCCTGATTAACAAATAATTACTTCAACAATCCACAAGACATTAGCTCTTCAAAATGAATTTTAAGAGTCACTCCCCTGCAGAACTCAATTATTAGTGTTGGAATATTATTACCCTTTTTTTTGTAAAACATTTAATTGTATTTTAAACAATTTTATTCATTTTATTGTTTTGAATTATACTTCAAATTGAATCTGAGCATTTGAAAAATCAGTTTGCTGTCCAACCAACTGATAAGAATCAAGAGTTGCTTTAGAATAACTGTAATAATACCTGTTACTTAGTGCCATTAGAATAGCCAATGAAGTAGCTGACGTCTAAATTCTATAATACAAATCACATTCAACGTAGACTTTAAGTGGTAATAAATTGCATTGTGCCAACTCAAAATAATAATATGTCTTGCCATACTGAACTCATGGCACTTGTGGAACATGATGGGGTACAATGTCAAACAACTAAACGACTGCTGTTCTATTTGATCTCAAGATTATGGCATCCTGTAATTTGCAGTGAATAATATGATAATGGGCTTTTTTATAGACAGACATGTAACAGAATGGATATGTTGTTTAATTTGAAATAAAAAAGTATAGTTTATATATATATATATATATATATATATATATATATATATATATATATATATATATATATATATATATATATATATATATATATATATATACACACACACACACACACACACACATATATATAGGCAATTACTAACACTTTTCTAATCTGAGGTGTAGTGCATGCTAGTTGCAACTCTTGTTCCTTCATCTACCACTTCGCCTGGATGTGAAACATTTCTTTAATGAATTTAAATTAACTAAAGTATTGTTCAGCTCAGTGCCAGAGCCAGAGCCAGACTCTGGGTAACAGCCACCCTGCTTTAGAAAGACTAAGAGATTAATTTGATGGATCTTTCAGCCGAGCACTTTAGTCTATGGCAGCCTGACATACGTCTCCTCCCTCCAGCCAAGTGTTCTTCGCACATTTCCTTTCATTTCCTGATTGAGGCCTTCCGCCTGCACTCAGTCGCGCTACCTGTCACACGTACAATTATTGCCAGCCACCCCGAACATTAGATCCGCTATTTGGCTTAAATATGGAAGAAAAAAAAGTGAACTCATTTATGTCACATTTTCTTTTTGCTCAAACATCAAGACACACGCGGGGAGAGCTAAAATGTAATCTAAAACGGAAGGCAGCTCCAAGTAGAGCGAACGATTTGTCTGGAAATGTGCTTTCTGTTCTCATCTCGAATTTCAGCTTTGAAACTGTGTGCAACATAACCAGCTCGCAGCCATTTCTCTCCTGATTTTTTTCGGCGAGTGTGTGATGCACTCGCACACACTGCGGGGGTGTTCGCTGAATCGCTGAGTACCGAATTGAAATGCACTCAGTGGATTAGTGCTATTTGAGAGAGGAGTGCCTCTCCGAGGGGCTGAATGTGCCGCAGGAAAACTGACCTGCGCCCATCTCGATTAAAGCCGCCCAGTTTGTTATGCAACAGCGCTACAAGTGCAGTCAGACAACTCCTACAGCTGTTTCATGCAGGAGTCACGACTCAAATGTGTAGGCTCTCCATTACCTTTTGTCCGCTAGCAGCGCTGATTTTTCACAGACTGCCGCTGCGACCCATTGTGGCCCTCCTCCACCCCCACACGCTGGATTGTGAGCCCCCGTTTTTGAGTGTTTCAAATGGAGATGGAGGTGGTGGGGTGACCCCTCAACTGAGTGTGGGAAGCCCGTTTGGGCTGATTAAGCCTTCCACATCCCCTGTTGTGCTCCTCCGTGATGTAACACCTTCTCTCCTAGACCAACGTTGCGCACAAAAGCTTCAGCAAACCCTGATGGATATAATAGGAGAAAGCGCTCGCTATGTGAGTGTTTGGAGATGAAAAATGAGGGGTTATGAATAAATATGAAGCCAGCCTCCGTCGCTCGATTCATCCCCATCTGGATGGACCGGGAAAGCGACGACCGAAGGCTCCATTCGCCTCTTTGTCTTTGCGTTCTGCGCTGATGGTCGAGTGAATGTATGCATGCATGTGTGGGTGTTTGGTAATGTGATTCTGCAGCACCATTATACTAACACTCCCTCTCACAGAGCCCAGCAATGGCGTCACCTGTCTAATGATCCAAAAGGTTTGGTGGCATACGAGATTTGTCCTTGATGGTACCTCAAATTCTTATTAAAATGAAAAGGGAGAATAAGAATTCAGACTCCTTTTCTTTTGGCAGCTTTTATTCTGGAACGTTACTGTATTCTTGGTTCATTATGAATTAATATCCATGAGCAATGTCAAGTGTGTTTATTTGGTCTGCTTCAGAAATATTTCAAAATCACTGAAAAAAGGCACCAGTTTTTATACAGCCCTCAAAATTATGTCCAATATATTTAAAGATACAGATGCACCACTATTAATAAATATGTACTTTTTCATATTATGTCAGATTACTCAGAAAAATCGAGTTACTTACATATTCTTATTAAATGACAACTTATTTACATTATGTGATGTTTTTTAATTAAGTTGTTTATATTTTAAGACTATTTAAAAAACAAAAAAAGGTGTAATCTACGAGTCGAACTCCAGCTTGGCTCTATAAGGTTCTTTTTGTGAGCCAATCAGCATTTCAAATGCACTCACGAGGGCCAATCAGGATCAGCTTTCTTTATCATTTCACCACTGCTCCATTGACAGCGGGAAAGAAAGACCACAAAGAATAACAAAATCAGAGTTGACTAAATAAACAAAATCAACTAAATAATGCTGCGCCACACAAAATTTGAGAAGAAAACTGAAACTGAAAAAGTGTGTAAATGTGATCATTTAGAAGCATTTTTAACATTAAGATGAAATGTAAAAATGTACCTTGTTGTTAAAATAAAATGTAATATATTAAATGGGTAATATATATTTTTATTTGTGTATATACAGTCAGTAAATCATTTTTCATTTTTTCATTTGCTCATTGTCTGTTTTATTTTAAAGTCTTTAAATTTGCTATTAAGCCTTAAAGGGCAAATACTTAATTTAATTCATGGGACATAATTGAATAAATAAATATCAATAGTGCGTATAAAACATAAAATTCAATAAATATGACCAAATTAATTACACAGAATTAACAGCTGCACTGGACGAAATAATTAGCACAGCCTTGTATGCTTAATTTGAACAAGAAAAAATATTCATCCGAAAACATTAAATAAATGCTATAGAAATCAAAACTTTTACTTTCTCAAACATCAAAATATTGTCACAACATCATTTTTTGTGTTATTTTTTGATTGTATTTCTCGAAAAGTAATGCTTCAATTAATGATCTGCCAGACAGAGTTTGCATGAGGAAAATAACTTTTTAGAGTTAGAAGGTTCTATCTGCATTTACCCAGTTTGTTTTACCCCAATTTGCAAATTTGAGAGAATTTTGATAATTTACAGTACATTTAGAGTACTCTTAAGGGTCTTTGTCATGTTAATGTATGAAAGAGAACTGTTACACACATATTGTTTGCTATATGAAATGCCAAAACTTTGAATCAATCAGAACGCAGAGAGAACCTTATAATTCCAAGGCACACACACACACATATATATATATATATATATATATATATATATATATATATATATATATATATATATATATATATATATATATATATATTGTAAATAAGTTGTCATTTAATAAGAATAAGTGGATAAAATATATATAAATCAAATTTACACCCAAAATAAATATGCATATTTTTTTACTAAATCGCTTACATTTTCTAATTTCAGATTATAACATTATACAGATATATATCGCACATCCTAAAATAGTCTAATAACAGAGGGAGAACCACTCAAACTATGCGTCCTAGATTTAATCATATTCTTTTGTTCTTCTGCTTTTCCATTTCCAGCTGGTGCAAGGATCTTATGAAGGGGATGCATCTGAAACATCTCTATTATCAGTCTGACAGCGGCTCGCTCTCCTCAAGTCAGCAGTCCAGAAACTGCAACAAGATGCCCGAGTTCCTCTTGATTATTTTTAATGGTCTGTTTTACACCCTTTCAAAGGTACAAAAGCTGCTTGTTTTTCGTGCATCCCACTACCAACACACTTCTATACTCAAGACAAGTCTTATTATTAGAGAACAATAGAGCCTAAACAATAGCATCTTATTAACAAACAAAATAGTTTTGACTCATCTCTCAATTTTTAAAAGTGAATAAAAAACTAGCCTACAATAGTAAGACTGCAGTGGAACATTGCAGTAGATTTGGCTGGAGTTAAAAGACTTTACATTTACTAAATAATGGCCAAGATTTACTAAATTGTTTACTCATTTTTGTTCAAATGTGGGCATGCATTAAGAATTTGTTCCCTCATTTTAAAACATCTTGGCTATGTTGAACTAATTCATTCTCCCATTATGATTTCACTACAACAAAGAACTGTTTTACAATGTGGACTAAATTTATTAAATTGAGGGGAAGAATTATTGGCTGTAGTGAAACTGTCCTTCCTGTAGTTAAAGGCTACAGGTAAATTGTCTTTACCTGCAAACTGTGTAAATGCAAATGTTAACTATACTTGCCTGCAAAATGTTACTGTACATCACAAATCACTCTTTTTGATTGTATGGTATGTGGTTAGACAGTCTGTACTTAATATATGTGCACAATTTTCACACTAACACACGCAATAATTTATGTTTTAAGTGTATGCATATTAAACATTTATTCAACCTGCTGCCTGTTTTGTGCCTGCTAGAGTTCTATTGTAAGCACAGTGCTGTGAACATCCATTGTTTTACAGAATGAGGGACAAGACTAAATTACTGTAATCAAGAATGCCACAGATGCCATCCATAGAGATTCAATTGTAAATAATCCAGAACGTCCTTTAGGTACATCAAGATACCATCAGAAAGAGTATTAATGGCTTTAGAAAAATCTAAATAGATAGATTGATTAATTGATTGATTATTCTATCTATCTATCTATCTATCTATCTATCTATCTATCTATCTATCTATCTATCTATCTATCTATCTATCTATCTATCTATCTATCTATCTATCTATCTATCTATCTATCTGTCTGTCTGTCTGTCTGTCTGTCTGTCTGTCTGTCTGTCTGTCTGTCTGTCTGTCTGTCTGTCTGTCTGTCTGTCTGTCTGTCTGTCTATCTATCTATCTATCTATCTATCTACAGTATCTTTCTACAGTATCTATCTACAGTATCTATCAATCTATCCACCCAATATCGTGCAACCCTACTATCCATCCATCCATCCATCCATCCATCCATCCATCCATCCATCCATCCATCCATCCATCCATCCATCCACTGACAAATGCCTTATAAAAAAACAAATTTTAGGTCTTTAATGGCAACCCTAACCTACTGTAGCCCTAACCCCAGTGCTTAATTTTAGCCGGATCTTGTTCCGGGAAATGTCAGATATTCTTGTTTTGCTTTCCGATGTTTATTTTAACTGATGCGGCATTAACTTTTGCATGGTGAATACCTGCATGTGTGTGTGTGTGTGTGAGAGAGAGAGAGAGAGAGAGAGAGAGAGAGAGAGAGAGAGATGGTGAGAAACCGTATGAGCCCGAGTGAAAAACAGCGAGTAAGGCAGTGTGGTTTGTGTGAGCACGCACACACATAAAGGTAGTCACTTTCGACCAATCAGCTTTCTTACATTTACAATCACTCTCATTGGTTGGTGATTATTATTCGCAGTCAGCTGCCAAAAATAAATAATAGCATAGTGGCCTACCTGAATAATTTTCGTATTTTCAAAATGCCAGAGGCAGTCAAGCATATATTATTTTTTTAAAACCACAAGTAAATCTTATAATGAGCCCGATCAAGAGAAGATGAAACTGTTTCCCTGGATCAGGATAGCAGGAGGCAGAAGCAAATCCGTCTCATGACGGAAAAGGTAACTGTGGGCTCTTCTTGAAGATTAGACTGAGTGAGTCATTTTCACTTGCCACATAATAGTGAAGTGAGCTGAATATCAGAGGTGTTAGTAAACTGGATATTGATGTTTCATACAATTTGTTTGTAGCTACATGTTTGTTAGGTTTTTTAACCCAATGCTGACCCATAACGTTATATTGCACAAAATAATTAAAGACAGTTCAGAAATTTGATAATTTTTTTGTATTGATGGCTGAGTAATGTTGTGTTCCGGGAAAACTGAAATAGTGTGGCGGATGTCGGTCACGGTAACTTTTATTCCCTGGTTTTGTTCCAGAAATTATCCATTTACAAATTAAGCAATGCCTGACCCTAATGCTTAAAACAATATAACTGTTCAGATTAACATCACAACATCACATTCATGTCTATTTAATTACTAAATGCTGTTTCTCTGATAAGCTAACAAAATTAGCTACATTTAAAAGATGATGCAAAAAAATTAAGTCAGAGAACAAAATCCATGTCTGTTCTCTGACTGTTAACAATCTGTAATTGTCAATAACAGACTTTCAAGCATTCTGCCCAGCAACATGTCAGCAGCATCTATTCACACCAGGTCTCAGTCTCTTTCTGCATATTACTGGCATTTCACTACGAACATATACTAAGACAGGAACATGAACCAACAGGATTGTTATCATTTTTTGTACTGTTTGCCTTGAATGAACTTGCAGGATGGTATGATTCAGTCACACATGCTTAAGGGGCTGGAAGAGTGACAGTGAAAAGGAACAATAACAAAAACTAAACCTACACCAAATATACATGTGCATCCAATGCAACAGATTCCACAAGAATACAAAGTTTAAGTGGGTGGTGTTCATAGTAAATTGTAAAAATATTGTTAAAGATTTACAGTGATACTGCTCATATCCAATTAAAGATGCCATTGGCTATCTGAAAACATTGCCTTTTTGTTTATTATGTGATAGAATAAGTTAAGATGCTTTAATGTAAAAAATAGCTCCTATGATCCTTGAATCGTACATGGTCTACAGCTCCTAACATAGTTAGAAGAAAGTTTGTTTTTTTTACAAGTTGGCTCAATACTGACACACTAAATGATAATGATTGTGAGCCAAACCATGAAAAGGACATTTGAAAAGGATGGATGTGTATAAATGCCCAAGGTAATCGCAAAGTACTGCATAACATACTGTAGGTTGATTCAATGATGAGTCAAACACTAATAAAACAAAATGACAGGGAACAAAAAACTAAAGTATTAATTTCAAATAGATTATTTGGCATTAGTTATTATTACTCCATCACATGCATGTGATTTCAATTACAACAGCACAATTCTATTGAACCCAATTGAGAGTCATGATTAGCTAGTCAGCTTATTCAGTGATACACTTTTGTACTACGGTAGGTAATCAGTGAATTGATTTGCTTTAGGTTTAATGCACCCATACCGTTACTTTAACGGCTCTTCCTGCTGATAAATCCAGTTAGGTTAGAGCTGATGTTGTTCTGGTTTAGCTGGAGGACCAGCAGATGTGGTTTTAAATGGGTGGCAGGGGGTGAGATGGATCAGAGTATAAAATCTGCGTTGGCAATTCGGAGGCATTTAAAAAATCACAAATAGTTTTAATTATTTTAGCCAATTATTTGCCGTTCATTCATTTTCTTTTCGGCTTTGTCCCTTTATTAATCTGGGGTCGCCACAGCGGAATGAACCACCAACTTATCCAGCATATGTTTTACGCAGCAACGCCCTTCCATCTGCAACCCATCTCTGGGAAACAACCATATACACTCATTTACGCACACACACTACAGACACTTTAGCTTAGCTAATTCACCTGTACATGTCTTTGGACTTGTGGGGGAAACCGAAGCACCTGGGGGAAACCTACGCAAACACGGGGAGAATCTGCAGACTTCACACCAAGATGCCATCTGACCCAGCCAGGGCTCAAACTAGCAAATTTTCTTGCTGTGATGTGATTGTGCTACCCACTGCGCCACCGTGTTCGCATTCTTACACTTTCAAATTTTAAGATGTATAAAAGTAAATACCTGTTTATGCTGAATGAATAAGAAAACATAAAAAGTTGGCTTTTACCATAGGCTTCATTGACCGGTCACTCCTGTGCCACCCCATTAAATAAATCCTTATGGAGTCAATCTAGGGCCATATATCCAGACCCGGACTTGCCTCTATTTAAGCAACTTCATCACCTGGAGACACAGTATCACAGAGGTGGTCTTACAGGCCAGTAGGTCTGGGTCTGTTGTAAACGCCCAAGTTCTCTTGACTCCGCCCCCTTGTCAAATCAGGGTCACACCTTGAAATGTGCAAAAACGTGAAAACAGCATCTTAAACTCACGGTTGACTAAAATCAAATCAAAATTAGCATTGCAATTGACTGGGTGGGTTTTGAAAAGGCAATGCTATAAAAAAAATGTTTTGTAAATATATATAGTTTCTTTTAATTGCAAATATTTTAGCTTTTTTTTTGCACTGCTTGATTTTTATTTTCTGTTCTTTTTTGTTTGCAAATTTCATTTTTATTTTAAAAACTTAATTTCCCTTTGCGATTTTTGGAAATTTGCATTTATTTATTATTTTTTGCTCACTATTTCTTTTATTTTACAAGAATATATGGCCTTAGATTGTCTCCTTAAATTTAATTGCCCCTGAGGACCAGCAGAGTCATGCATTTCTCAATCAAATATCAGGTGGTGTATAGGGTCAAACAGTATTGCTACTTCCAAAGCTGTGTGTTTCAGAAATGTAACACCCCTCATAGTTATGAATTCCAGCCACCAAAGCTTCAACAGCAACTTTAAACACATACAATTAAAAATAGTGTCTATTTTACTATAATATTTTTTATGCCAGAGTCATATTTGAATAATGTGGATGATTGGAACCAACTTTGGGAGAAGGACTTTTTCATCAGACGCTGGATTCGAACCGGTTTCATGATCGATCGTGTCAAAACATGTTGCCATGCGCTTTACGAGCTACACTACTCACACTGCTGTTTGCAGCTTTCTTTAGTTATGCTGTTTCTGTCAATCAAACGGTGATGGGCGGGTATCAGCTCATTCTAACGAGGTGTGCTATTTGCACTTAGACTAAATAGACACTATAAAATTTTACACCTTTACATCGGACCATTTCTTTTTTAATTCACTCACAGTGCGATGTTCTGACCCCACTGCGTTAACTGCGTCAGCTAAAATCTCCCACTCAATTTTTTTTTTCCTTTTGTTCCTAATTCTGCAGGACAAACTTGCAAATAACACTTTTTCTTCGGTCTACCTCAGAAAGTAGCACCTCCTATTGACATTCTGTTCAAAGTTTCTCTATTTGCTTGCTTTTGCCATTGCTTTTTCAATTGGTTTTGCCAAAGTGGAGTCATTACCATATTTAATAGTGGGAGGAGGCAGGGAGGGGTTTTGCGCTCATGCACGTGCGCTCACTTTCACGTTAATTCGGATGTACAAAGAGAATATGCATGGGATTCCGCGTACGCAGTGTTTTGTACATCTGATTTTTTTACTGCGTACGCACATTTACAGCTTTGTGCGTTCGCAATGTTTTAGTATGAATTTAATGCAAGTCTTAGTACATGAGGCCCCAGGACTGTGATCAAGAACACAAGATATTCATTCACTCATTCATTCATTTTTCTTCGGCTTAGTCCCTTATTTATCAGTGGTCACCCCAGTGGAATGAACTGCTAACTATTCTGGCATATGTTTTACACAGCTGATGCCCTTCCAGGCACAACCCAGTATTGGGAAACACCCATACACTCTCATATTCATTTAGTTTATTCAATTCACATATGGCGCATGCCTTTAGACTGTGAGCAAATCTGGAGCACCCAGAGAAAACCCACGCCAACGCGGGGAGAACATTTAAACTCCACACAGAAATGCCAGCTGGCTTAATGGAGACTCAAACCAGCGACCTTCTTGCTGTGAGGTGACAATGCTAACCACTGAGCCACCGTGCCACAACTCAAGATATGTTAGACAGAATATTTCCCTTTGTGGCAGACTAATGTAATGCTCTGTACCATTGCAGATCTTATAGATACACAAACAGACACAATACAAACTAAACCAAAAGGAAAACAAAGCATCAAATGGACTGTTTAATATGCTCAGCTCATCTTCATGCACAGATCAGTGGGTTCAAGATCAACCTGGGGGGCCGTTTAGAAGTGAGTGCCATTGGATCAGGTGCCTCTGAGGTGATTCACTAAGGGTCAAGTAGAACCTTAAATAAAAGCCTTCGGAGCCTAACATAGACACCTCAGCCCAATGCACACACCACTTCCCACATAAATTACACAAAGGCATGATCACCCTCTCACTTCCTCTGTTTACCCTGTGCTTAGTGATGAATGACCATTAGTCTGCTTCCTTTCAAAGGCCCCGCGGGGAACTCTGCCGATCAGGGTCAGAGGAGTTTGGCATGTTATCTGATCAGTGCTCTAAGTCTCGAAAGTGATGATCTACCTTCACTCTTCACACAGATTTTCAGACATTACAATGTGCCCATGAAAGTTAATCAGATGATGTATGTACAGTGCTCAGCATAATTGAGTACACCACATTTTGAAAATGAATATTTTTAGACAAGGCAAAGCAAGTTTATTTATATAGAACGTTTCATACACAGTGGCAATTCAAAGTGCTTTACATAAACAAGAATAAAAGAGACAAGTATAAGAAAAATAAAAACAAATAATAAAAATGATAAAAATGATGCTCATTCAGTAAAGGCACAGCTAAACAGATGTTTTCAGTCTTGATTTAAATGTGCCTAATGTTGGAGCACATCTGATCATTTCTGGAAGCTGATTCCAGAAGCGAGAGGCGTAGTAGCTGAAAGCTGATTCACCCTGCTTAGACTGAACTCTTGGAATTTCTGGTTTATTTGATTCTAAAGATCTGAGTGATCTGTTGTATTCAGTGAGCATATCTGTAATTTATTGAGGTGCTAGGCCATTTAGTGATTTATAGACAAGTAATAATACTTTAAAATCTATTCTGAATGTAACTGGGAGCCAGTGTAAAGACCTGAGGACAGATGTGATGTGCTCTAATTTCCTGGTTCTGGTCAGAATCCTGGCCGCAGTGTTCTGGATGAGCTGTAACTCTGTGTCTTTTTGGGAAGGCCCGTGAGGAGGCCGTTACAGTAATCTACCCTGCTGCTGATAAAAGCATGAACAAGTTTCTTTAAGTCTTCACTGGAAACAAAGCATCTGATTCTTGCAATGTTTTTGAGATGATAGAATGCTGATTTAATAACTGCTTTTATCCATTTCACAGTGAATATATGCATTTTTTTTACAAAACAGATTCATTAAACAAATATATATATTAACAGATATAATATTTAGTCACCAAACATATTTAGAAATGGAAAAATTATACAAGTAAATTCAAGCAAAATATTGCAAAAATAATTACTACCTACAAAATTTCAGCAAATTTTTCAGTCTTTTTTTTTTTGCTTCTCTTGATTTTTCCTCCTTTTTAAATTTAATATCTTTCTATAACATAAATTTGGCTGTACTAGTTTTTGGACCATTATCATAAGCACTGTATTTTTGTACTTTTCACAAATGAAGTATAAAATAGAGCATCTGTCGTTAAACAATTCAATAAATGGTCAGTGAAAGGAGGTGCTTAATTTTTGGAAAACTTTCATGTCACTCTTAGGGGAGCCAAAGGCAATAATGTATTAACTATTTTATTTTTTAGAGGCGCAACCTCTAAATAAAACAAAGATTACTGGAGTATGTTTTACAAAAATTACTAGGCTATTTCAGTTTTTCCAACTTAAAATGTCATATTAAACAATGTTAATTGTAATTCTTTGTAACTGATTCAGAAATTTTTCTTCAGCTTAGTTCCTTATTTATCAGGGGTTGCCACAGCAGAATGACCCGGCAACTATTCCAGCATATGTTCTACTCAGCGAATGCCCTTCCAGCAGTAGTACTGGGAATCACTCATACACTCTCACATTCACACACACTCATACACTACAGCCAATTTAGTTTATTCAGTTCACCTATAGCGCATAGTCTTTGAACTGTGGCGAAAACCGAAGCAAGGCAAGGCAAGTTTATTTATATAGCACATTTTATACACAGTAAATAATATTAGCATTATTTTTAGAGTTTTCTCAACAGTGAATCATTTTTTTAAAATGTTTAGAATGCTACTGTTAAAATTATTTTAAAAAGTAAACATCAAAGCTTATTTTATCTTTAGGTCTTAGGGCCGAATTGTTTTCCCAGGGTATTTTTCTTATAAATTAAAAGTGGGAAATTGCTAGATTAATTTGTTTTCTTTCAAAAAATGTAGCTGTAAAACAACTGCAATGGAAACAAAAACAGTAAAAAATAAAAAAAGGATTAAGGGATAGTTCACCCAAACTCTAACATTTACTTACTATTTACTCACCATCAAGTGGTTATAAAGCTTTATGAGTTTCAATCTTCTGTTGAACACAAAATAAGAAACTCTAAAGAAAGAACTAACCATTGACATCAATATAGGAAAAAATGCTATGGAAATCAATAGTTACATGTTTTCAGCTTTCCCCTAAATATATTCTTTTGTATTCAAAAGATAAAAAGAAACACAAACAGGCTTAAAACCAGTGAAGGGAGAGTAAATGATGGCAGAATTTTCATTTTTGTATAAACTACCCCACCATTAAGATGATTTACTTGTATTCCTCAAAACTGCAGAAAAGGCCCAAATATCATTCATTTATTAATTTTCCTTTGGCTTAGTCCCTTTATTAATCAAAGGTTGCCACAGCGGAATGAACCGCCAACTTATCCAGCATATGTTTTACACAGTGGATGCCCTTCCAGCTGCAACCCAGTACTGGGAAACACCCATACACACTCAGACACACTCATACGCTATGACCAATTTAGATCATCCAGTTCACCTGCATCACTTGTCTTTGGAGTGTGGGTGAGACTGGAGCACCCAGAGGAAATCCATGCGAACACAAGGAGAACATGCAAACTCCACACAGAAATGCCAACTAGCCCAGCCAGGACTCGAACCAGTGACCTTCTTGCTGTGAGGCAACAGTACTAACCACTGAGCCACTGTGTCGCCAGCCCAAATATCATTCACCACAAGTTAAAGAAAAAGCTAATTCTTCAGTAATTGAAATGAAGACGTTTATTAAACACCGGGGTCCATTTTATGTTAGACACACGTATCAGATAATATGGTAGAATTTGTGACTTTAACATTTTAACGTCAAAAATGCACTATATTCTTCGAGAGCACTGTATTATTTACATAAAAAATCTTTAAAAGCAAATAGTACTAATGCTGAATCCAATCCACAGGTGTATCAGTATATCAGTGAATTTAGTTGCCTGGACTACGGACATTTGGATGTAACTTGGCAGGGAATGAGAGAGAAGGAGAGCGAGTGAGAAAGAGAGGCGTCATCTCTCTTCCTCTTCACCAGCTGCTCGGTGGAGCCCAGCTCTCCTCTCCAGGACTCAGAGAAGTGGGCAGCATTGGCGCAGATAGGCTGAGGAGGGTCAGAGAGCTCCTCTCCTGGGACAGCTGTGCGCGGTGGGGGCTGTGGAGTGGGCTAGAGTGCTTCAAGCAAGGTGGGAAGTTCAACCGCAGAAAAGTAATTCCACTGAGACGAGCAGAAAAAAATAAAAATAAAACAAAGAGAGACAATAGATATTTGTGAGGGTTTTTTTTGCACTTTCTTTCCCTTTCCCACTCAGAGATTTTTTTTATTTATTTCAGAAACTAAAGTGTTAATATCATCCTTAAGTGCGATGACGGTAAACAGATTTGGCTTGCAATTTATTATAACTCATGCTTTAAATTACCCTTGGGTTTCTCAATTAATTAACAGAAGTTAATGAATGTGCGATGACAATATTACACAGAAAGGTGGAGTTTGAATGAAGTAATGGGCACAGAAGTGAAGGAAGCGGCTGTTTTTAAATCTTCACACTGTTATTCGCAGGATTTGATAGTTTTTCCACTTTTTTTCAGAATAATAGTTTAAAAAAGGAGGGGAAATGATGAAATTTGAATATACAGTTGAAGTCAGAATTATCCTTTTTAAAATATTTGCCAAATGATGTTTAACAGAGTAAGGAAATTTTCACAGTATGTCTGATAATATTTTTTCTTCTGGAGAAAGTCTATTTGTTTTATTTTGGCTAGAGTAAAAGCAGTTTTTAATTTTTTAAAATACAGTTTAAGGTCAAAATTATTACCCCTTTCAAGCTATTTTTTTTCTCGACTTTCTACAGAACAAACCATCATTATACAATAACTTGCCTAATTACTCTAACCTGCCTAGTTAACCTTATTAACCTAGTTAAGCCTTGTCACTTTAAGCTGCATAGAAGTGTCTTGAAAAATATCTAATCAAATATTATTTACTGCCATCATGACAAAGATAAACTAAATCAGTTATTAGAAATGAGTTATTAAAACTGTTATGTTTAGAAATGTGTTGAAAAAATCAGCTTTCCATTAAGCAGAAATTGTGGGAAAAAATAAACAGGGGGGCTAATAATTCTTTAACTGACTTTATCTGTATATCATACGCACCTCATCATAAACTCAAATCACCAGATTCAAACACTGATCACTTTTTCTAGAACACCTACAATTACTTTCCTTGTTCTAACACAGAGATGCGTAAACTTGCCCTTGCTAACGTTTAATTTGGCCCACCATCCCATTTGAGAACAGAGGGAGAAAGCTGGGGAAGGGGTTGGGGTGAATATCTTTGACAGAGATTGTCATTTAAAAATTTCAGAGCAGAACTGTTTATTTGTTTCTTTTGTAATTGGTTTTGTTGAGTCTGATGTTTTAAAAATGTAAATGCTCTCACTCAACGGAGAGAGGGCAATTGGCGAGCAAACCAAGGCAAAGACAAGTGCAATTTAGTGTATTCAGCATGTGTTATTATTGGAATTGTTTGTAATTTTACTGTAGTAAAACAAGTTAATTGTAATAAATGTAAATAAATAAATAAATATATATATATATATATATATATATATATATATATATATATATATATATATATATATATAGGGATCTCGTGAGACTAAATCGAGATGAGATTTCTCGTCGAAATGAAAAGTTGTCTCGTGAGTTGTGATGTTATGATGGAGCGTGAGGGTGAAATTAGCACTGAAGATTGGAGGCAGGAATGGATTAGAACCGCACATCAAGTGCTTTACACACACCTGACAGGCTGGCCTCGGAGTTGAGCGCCACTCATTTGGGCCGGGAGTGTTATGTAACCTATTTTTTTCACTGGAGGTCAAGGGTTGCCGCGTCCAAAAGCAGAGGCTGCAATAACTGCAGCTACACGCATTAACCACGGCTCATAACATGTGATGGAATAGAACTTTAGATATGATTAAAGCCATAATCGTTGTAAACACTAAACAAATTTAGACATGTGGAGTATTCCCATTTCAGTCGCATTATTGAAGTGCAGTACAGACATGTAAATGCCGTAATCAAAATATTACCGTTGTGTAGGACTTTACACACCCAGCTGTTTGACACTTCTCTGCACTGCACCCATCGAGTCAGTAAAAGACCACACACACACACACATACACACACACAGTGAATTCCTGGAGACACGTACACCCATCATTTATTTATTTATTTTTTAAGTTCAATTTGTGGAAAGGAGTTCTATTCTCATGTGAAATTGTATAGGGAAGAAGCCAGTCAGTAGAGTTTATAGCTAAATATTAAGCAGTGTTTGCATGTCCTTTATGGCAAAATTCATTAAAATAAAATAAAATAGTAAAATAACATTCATTACAAGTTGATTTGAAAAGCACCTGAATTGTTTTACATTTTGTGATTTTTCTTCAGTTGAATAAAAATCTATTTTCCATTCATATATTAGCAAATATTTTGCAGTGTTTGCACGTCTTTTACTGCATATAATTCATTAAAATAGAAGTAAAATAACATTCATTACAAGTTGATTTAAAAAAAGCACCTAACTAGCTTTGCAATTTGTGATTTTTTTTCAGTTGAATAAAATATTTTCTATTAATGTATTTCATCATTGAATATTTCTTAAAAATACTGTAAAAATCTTGTCTTGTCTCGTTCTCATGAACACAATCTCGTGTCTCGTCTCGTCTCGTCTTGTGGAGTAAGTGTCTTGTCACACCCCTAATATATATATTTATATTTATATATATATATATATATATATATATATATATATATATATATATATATATATATATATATATATATATATATATATATATATACTGAATTAGGTAATATAATTAAAAAAATCTAATTATATTTAAATTTTAGGTAAATACCAATGGGAATTTAAAGTAATACAGTTATATACAGCCCTCAATCAAGTTTGGTCTTTGGCCCTTCATAAGAAAAAGTGTGGGCACCCCTTTAATATATACTACCATTCAAAAACACAGCATTATCACCCTGTAGCCCTAGACTGTTTACCACCTGAAATAAGCTTGAGCCTAATCAGTAGATCACCTGAGATAACTTGGTAGTTTAATTAATTTCTGAAGCATTTTCAAAACAGATTGGGGCTGAGCAAAGTGCTGATATAAAAATAAAAGCAATATAAGTAATATACAGCTCAATATAGCATGGGCCGACAGATTAAACAACAGATGTGAAAACCAACAGATCAATGCCTGTTTTAAGAGTTCACACTTAGCTGATGATTCAACACAATCTCACGGCAATTCGTAACTTTTTGATTTAGTGGCTAATTCGTATGAATTCGTATGATCTAATTCATACAATTTAGTATGATTTGCTCATCCCCCAATGACTAAAAGGCTAAAAGTGAACTGGGTGTTCTAACCAACTGGGCTGCCACGCCACCAAATCTAGGTAATAGGGGGAGGAGATAGGGGGCTTTCTTCCAGCCGAAGATGGTTGTGGAATGAAAACTTTTGTTATTTATAGGGACTTCAAAAAATCATCTGACTGGAGGATTATATATTAGCTAATGTGGGATCGGCTGTGGTCAATCATAAGTACGTGATCGTCTCAAAATTAGTTTATAAATAAACTTCACCTAAAGCAAAGGAAAACAAATGAGCTTTAAGAAGAGATGTTAAAACTTGTAAAGAGGGTGCCATTCTAAGTTGTACAGGCAAATCATTAAACAATCGAGAACCCACCACAGAGAAGTCTCTCTGTTTCGGCCTCAAATAAGGAATTTTTAATAGGATAAAATTACAAGATCATAAACTTCTAGAAGGGTTATAGGGATGCAGAAATTCAGATAGGTTTTTTTGGATTCCGATTGAGTAAATATTTGAGCACAAATAAAAATGTTGAACTCAATCCTAAATTGAATTGGAAGCCAATAGTTGGATTTAAGAATGGGGTGATATGGTCATATTTGTGACCATTTTTGAAGAATTTTGTTGCAGCTTTCCGGACCACTTGAAATCAAGTTTCCTGATATTTGGAGATGTCATTAAATAAAGAATGTCAGTTATCTAAATGCAAAGTTACGAAAGCATGAATTACTGTATCCCAATACTTTTTTTTTTTAGAAATAAACTAGAAACTTGAGGCAATGACAGAGGATACATGATGTTTTTCTAATGTTAGAAGACTATCAATAAAGACACCAAGATTTCATACACAGCTTGAATTAAACACTTAAACATTTAAGGAATTATTTAACTTTTTTTTTTATAAAATGTGTGCCAAAAAATAGTCTTAGAGTCCCTGAGAGTTAAAAAGTCATCTGCATAGAGGTGGAATGATCTCAGAGATCGGAACTCTGAATGATCTCAGTGATCGGAAGAGATCCCACCCAGGGGGAAAAGAGGTGCCCTGGGGAAGACCAGACATGAGCTGTTGAGGTTGCTGTTTGAACTTAGTGGTCGTGATGGCAAAAGGTGGTGCTTACCCTGCAGTCCAAAGCCCCAGTATATTGATAGACACATTATGAAGAAGCATCATTGTTCTGAGAAGAGCTAAACCATGGCCCTTACTCTCTGTGGTCTTAAAAACCCCATGGAAATTCTTATAAAGTGTAAGTGATTAACCCTTAGTGTCCTGCCCAAATCCCTTCCACTGGCCCATCCTCTGATTTGCTTCTACCATCTATCTTTCCTTGCGTACTGGTGAGGAGAGACCCTCTCGTGTAATTGTAAATGCTTTGGGTATACAGCAGTACACAGTAAAGCCCCATAATGTATTTATTCATCAATTCCAACATGTAACAATTTGCAACCTTGGACAACAAAACCAGTCATAAGTGTCCATTTTTGAAACTGAGATTCATATATCACATAAAAACAGAATAAACAAGCTTTCCATTGATGTACTTTCTGCACATTGATGTATGCTGTGCTGTAAACTATATTTAGGACAGTAAAATATTTGGCTGAGATACAACTACTGTATATGAAATCAGAAAAAAAAAATACTGAGAAAATCAAAGTTGTCCAAATGAAGTGCTTAGTAATGCAAATTTACTCATCAAAAATTTAGCTTTGAAATATTTACAGTAGGAAATGTGTAAAATACCTCCATGCAACATGATAGTTACTTCCTTTGGCATTCAAGAAAAATCATATCTTTTCACTAATACAATATATTTAACGTATTAAACTGATCAAAAGGGGCATAAAAGTCATCTATAATATTACAAAAAAATTTATTGCAAAAAAAATTGTTATTTGAGCTTTTGATTAATCCAAAAGTCTTGAATTATTAATAAAGTAAAGATATTAATGTTATGCATTATTAAATGAGAATAATTTAATTCTTTCTGAATGACCATGTAACACTAAAAACTGGAGCGATGGCTGGATGACTAATATTCAGTCTTAACATTATATTTTAAAACAACATAAAGTCTAATAATATTTCACATTACTACTTTTACTATATGCTAAAAACATAAAGTTAACATTTCCTGTTAGGAAAGACACATTGGATCCAAGTTCTGAAATAAGCTTATAAAATAAAATGTTGGTGTTCATTTGTCCATAAATGATGTAGCATGACCAATGGTTTCGGTGGTTACTTGATCTATACATTTAAAAAATAATAATTTTAAAGTATGTGAAGCATGTGAACAGGGGAATTGAGCACTGAAGAGTCATACAGTGGGACATAAATTAGTCAATGTCAGGGTCTTTCTCTGGTAAACCCCTGTGGTCCTGTATGATCTATGGAGGGGGGTGTCATTTCACGACAATCTTTTCATTTTCCTGTCACCTGAATGTTTAAGACATTTCCGACAACTTCAGTCTTCTGAACTGACTGATTAATATCAAATACTGAGGAAATACTATATCATATTTGCTATGATTCTGGACAGCATTTGACATTTGTTTTGGAGGGGAGGGATCATCTCCAAAGTAACAGCTGAACCTCAGCATGAAATACCAGACAGAAAGAAACGATTCCCCATTAGGAGGGATGGTTTGCGCTCTTTGACAGTGGGTAAAACGGTCTTCCTATTTTCTGAAAAATCCTGCTAATTTGTCTTGGAGGATTATAAAGACATGGCAGAGTGCTGACAGATGCTTTTCGCATGCATCCCACTTTCTTACTCTTCGGTCTTGGCCTTGAAGAAGGGAGGTCTGTCTGCGGGAGGTTTCTAAGCTATGACAAACAGCTCCCTGTTAATTCAGGAATTCAATAACAGCAAATCCTCAGCACATGTACACCTGCGCAACCTGAGAGAGGTGCCTTTTGAGATGAGGCATCAAACTCAGTCGTACGTTCTGTCTCATTGCATGCCAGTGGGAACGAGAGGCTTTGTTCAACTAAGGAGGGACACTTGTCCAAAATACAGGCAGCGTAGCTCAAGGCAGCAGCTGCTGAGGAGATAAAGTGCTTGCTTTTGCAACACAGACGTAAAATGCTTCATCATAGTAGGTAGGACTGGACCTTGAATGTCTCATTTTGCAGAAAAAAGGAGGCAGTGGCAGACAACTTAACTATTTAAAGTCTGCATGAAATTAAAGTATAAAGAATTAACCAAATATTCATAATCAGATGCAATGCTGTGCTGTGGGGCATTCAGTTGTTACTAAGAAAACGCAGCCCCATACCATTATACCACTAACACAGTCTGAATTCTTGATTCAAGGCAGAATCGATGGCTAAATTAATTCAATTACAAGAACACACATGTTTTTTGCAAATAACATTAATAATTGGATAGATAGACAGACAGACAGACGGACGGACGGACGGATGGATGGATAGACAGATAGAATACATGAGGATTCCATAAAACATGGTAATTTTGATTTTGTAGTGTCTTAAAAATTAGATGCAACAAGGATCATTTAGTGAGCATGAGGGGGAGAAGTCCAAGTCTCCCCTGGCATGTAAAAATACATCAGCGCCGTTGACATATTCTAAATTCTGGGGGCAACATGTAGCAACAAAGAACACCTGGGTGAATCATACAGAGTGGAATTGGTCTGACATTTCACAATGATGAGCTAACACTCTTGATAAGTGAAAGGCTTTCGCATACATTAGCACTGGTGTCAACCCTTCCTACTTCAGACACCGCTGAGGGCGGTGAGTCACACAAGAGACCCTTATGCGAGTCTGCCTTGATGATGTTTAGAGGTCATACCATAGTGACCATTTTCTACTGTTTACTAAAGGCCACAAACTTTTCCTGTCATGCACTGGAGCCTGAAGCAGGCATCAAAATCACTTTTTAAGGTTTGGCTGCATTGTTCTCAACTGCAAAAAATAAACAAATAAATAACACAATACAAACTGACCCTATTCACTGTCTTTATGCACATTCCTGGTGAATGATTCATTGATGTACATTAATAATGTTGTCTATAACGTTTAAAGAAAATGTAATCATTTTCTTTTCCTCTGAGAAAACTTGCTTTTTAATTTTTTACTAATGTCACTTAAAGGATTGTCTCAGTCAGAAATAAAAATTCTGTTACTAAAACCCCCCTGAGACTTTCTTTGGAACAAACATTAAAATATTTCAGATGAAATCTGAGAGCTTTCTCATCCTCTCATTATACGAAGCTCCAAGAACTCTTTTGTATGCCCAAAAAAAAACAACAACTTTGCTCGCTTATGGTTCCCACATCCGATCAGAGTGCATGTTTGCTATTGTCAATACATTGCCTGCGTTTTGCATAGCTGGCACTAATGGCAATATGTTGTACTGCCCATTGTAAATGCATACCCTTACCTGACATGATATAGGAGATATTAACAAACAAAGTTGTTTTACAGTTTTGTTTGCTGCACAAAAGTGTTCATGGAGCTCTGTATGATTACAGTTGAACTACTGAAGTCACACAGAATGTTTGACAATAGTTTTAGTTCCTTCTTTGGACTTTGATTGTCTTGTGACTGTTGCCATCTATAAAGGATGAGAGAGCTCTCAGGTTTCATCTAAAATATCTTTGTGTTTCAAAGATGAATAAAGGTCTCAGGGGTTTGGCGAGTAATCAATAACAGAATATTTATTTTTGGGTGACTAATTCATCAATTAAATAAGCATACAGCTTTATAGAAAAATATACACCGAGACCACATTCTTAGTATGCTGCTGTTACCTTTCAATGCCTAAAAAACAGTGCTGACCAACCTAGGCTTGGACTCTGTAAAGGTGTCTCACCCTAAAACTCCTCATCAGGCACTTCATACTACGCCAGAACAATGTGTTCTATATGACATGATGCTTTATCGTGTTGAAACAGGCCACTTCCACCAGGGAAAGCTACTGTATTGTCATTAAGGTTAACCTGGTCTGTAACAATTTTTAGGTCAAGTAAGTTAAATCTACCAAATTTTCATCCACATGAATGGTTTGATCACAGAACACGGATCAGAGCATCATGCTCAATCCACCAGCTTTCTTGACATCACTTTCCCAGCTGAATGCTGCAAATTGTGCTCAAATGCACAGCCATCCATGCAATGTAAAAGAAAACGGAACTTGAAGGTACTATCTCAAAGAACCTGTTCTTGTGTTCACAAACATGCTGATTGGTCTGCAGCTATGAAGACCCGCATACAAAAGACTGATTTGCACTGTGACACATTCCTGTGACACTCTATCAATAAACTATAGCGTGACTTGTGCCAGAGTACACACTTTGTTTAGTTGAAAACCTTGATTTTTCAGAAATAAGGTGAAATATCTTGATATATATATATATATATATATATATATATATATATATATATATATATATATATATATATATATATATATATATATATATATATATATATATATATATATATATATATATATATATATATATATATATATATATATATATATATATACACACACACACTCTGGGATGTCCAGAGATGAGCACTTTTAGCATTTGTATTGTGAGTGATAGGAAAAACGACTGTGGCTGAAGTGATATGAGTCCTAACCTCTGTGGACAATGCTGATAGGAAACATGCCTACTTTGCCTATCACATATATATATACACACCTGCTTTAAACATGTCAATTTTGAGAACTGATTGTTTACTATCTAATCGACGCAGATGTAAGTATGTGCCAATGTTAGGAAATAATCAGCGAGTTTTGGTTCACCAGTGACTGGTTATAATATTTTGGCTCAGTGTATTTGCAATGCAAGACTTTAAAAGTATCAATTATATAACACAACTTACATCTTTTAGGGTATGCATGGTTTACTTAGCATGTGCACTTCTAAAAAGCCCTGCAACTAAAACCAATGTTTAAACAGATGCACATTTCAGATATCCTTTACATATTCTTTTGCATTTCACAAAGGTTGTTTAAGACTGAAAAAAAAAACATTTAGCCTAAAAACCCCCATTTTATGGAAAATATGATTAAACAGAGTGATAGACAAAGTAGGCATGTTTCCTATCAGCATTGTCCTCAGAGGTCAGGACTTATATCACTTCAGCCACAGTCATTTTTCCTATCACTCACAATACAAATGCTAAAAGTGCTCATCTCTGGACATCCCAGAGTGGCCCCAGAGAAGTAGTTCATCATGTCTCATCTGCAGCATGTGGGTGAAGGGACATAACAGAAAATCTGTCTTTCCTGGAAACTAAGACACTATTGATGTCACACTTCTGTGACAAGTGTGCTCATCTTTTGTACAGAACTGTTATAAAAACAGCATTGAACACAAACCCATGACACATTCTCTGGGCGTTTCTGATAAAACAAATAACATTCTAAAATGAAGGTTTAGAACAGAGAGCTTTTACAGTTTGCTGTTCCCGTAAAAAAATTAAGTAACCAACCTTATAATTGTGAAGAACTAAAAATCCAAAGAACATTTTGTGTTGTTAAAATGTCCCATGGATGGAAAAGGTTATTCGTGAAATGATCAATTTGCTGCTTTGACACAATCTACATTGTAAAAGTGCTGTAGAAATAGTTTAATTGAATTGATCTAACTCCATTAAAGCACATTGTGTGTCACACAAAAAAGGACCATGGGTCTTTGAATAATAAGTACTTCTGAGTGGCATGTAAACACGTGCTCTATGATCTGCATTATGCATGTCCATTTAGAGAAACACATTGTACTAATTCTTCGCAAAAGCATCCTGTTCTAAGAAAACTTCTGTACTTTTTCCAGAGGTTTGAGGCCTGTAAGGGCCTACACATTGAGATTTAAAAAAGGTCAGAGAGATCTGAGGTTTAACCTTTGCTGGTGCTTTTGATGTGATTGCAGTTGAGGATGCATGTGGGATTGGGAAATTCTGAACGTGGATTTTTGACAAACACTCTCTCTCTCTCATGATTCAGAAACAAAGATTCAAACACAGTCAAAACCCATTGGAAGACAAGGCACCCTAGTAACCATGGCCACTGCCAGAGGGAACAGCAGAGAGCAGAAGGGTGTTGAGTAGGTGTCCAAAATGAGAGACAGGATGGAATGTACTCAAAATGACAGAATGACAGTTTTAGCCTTTTCATTGTTTATTTGACCCTAAAATTAACAACGTCAATGAGAAATATATCAATGATTCACTGCTGCTAATATAACATTTAGGCAATACTGCTGACAATAAAATTATTTTATTTTATGAAAGCAATGTCATATTTGCAATCATTTTGTGGTTCAGCTATGGAAAGACAAGACAAATAAATTTTTACATAATACATATAAAGTAAGCAACTACCCAATCAGAATTAATTATTTAAGAAAATCATTTACTAATGCCAGCTAAATATAATATAATATAATATAATATAATATAATATAATATAATATAATATAATATAATATAATATAATATAATATAATATAATATAATATAATATAATATAATATAATATAATATAATATAATATAATATAATATAATATAATATTACTTCCGCTTTGTCACTTATTTATCAGGGGTTGCTACAGCCGAATGAACTGCCAACTATTCCAGCATAAGTTTTACACAGTTGCAACCCAAGGGAAATAATATATAATTCATTCATTCATTTTCTTTTCGGCTTTGTCCCTTTATTAATCTGGGGTCGCCACAGCGGAATGAACCGCCAATTTATCCAGCAAACGTTTTACACAGCAGATGCCCTTCCAGCTACAACCTTTGGGATATAATATAATATAATATAATATAATATAATATAATATAATATAATATAATATAATATAATATAATATAATATAATATAATATAATATAATATAATTTAATATAATATAATATAATATAATATAATATAATATAATATAATATAATATAATGCATTTTGGACAATCAAAATCATTAATCCCAGAGAGATTTTAATAAAATAATGTGATATAAAATAAAATAATATAAAATAAAATAAAACAATATAATATAATATAATATAATATAATATAATATAATATAATATAATATAATATAATATAATATAATATAATATAATATAATATAATATAATATTCATTCATTCATTTTCCTTCGGCTTAGTCCCTTTATGAATCAGGGGTCGCCACAGCAAAATAAACCATCAACTTATTCAGCATATGTTTTATCAAGCGGATGCTCTTCCAGCTGCAACCCAACACTGGAAAAGAATAGAATAGAATAGAATAGAATAGAATAGAATAGAATAGAATAGAATAGAATAGAATAGAATAGAATAGAATACTATAATATGCTAATAATATATTATAATTAAAACTATTTTATTATAACTATTTTAACAGCAGAACACAACATACCATATCATTCAAAAATAAAACTAGACATATTTACCTAAGATGCAGAACTGCGACAGTATTTAAGAAAATCAATCAATGTATTATATATATTTCCTTGGCACGTATTTTGTCACCAGTTAACCATAAACCCAACTAAATTTATCATTTGTAGCAGGGCATGCACGCACGTTTACATATAGATTTGCTGTACATTTATCTCACCCCACAGCACACGACTATGAAAGGACTCCATCATGCGAGTGTGAAAGGATCAGAGGACCCGAGTATAGCCTGTGCTTTTTACATGGCGAACATTGAAAGGGCTGTACGACTCCTCTAAGAGTAGAGTGACAGGGAGGTGAGAGGCATATCTACATGTGTCGGTGTGTCTAAGTGTGTCACTCTTTAATAGCAGTTGTGTGGGTCGACATGCATTCTTCCAGCCTTATTCACAGCGCTCGTGTGGGCGGCTAATTCGTGTTTGTATTCCGCAGGTTTACCTTAGGGGGGAAACGTTTTATTATACACTCTCTTTGAAATCGATGACTAATTGCTTTCTTTTTTCCCTCTCCCTTCTCTCAGCCACAGTCCATTTCTAGATACATTTCCTTGGGTTTGGGGGTGAGAAAGGTGGGGGGTGGACGTCTCAAGGTGAGCGGAGCAGACGGTGATTTGCGCCGGTGAAGATTTTTTTTGTTTGCTTGCGTGGATTTATGAAGAGAAGAGCTTTTTTGGAGAGAAAAGACAGGGCTAGAAGAAAGAGCTCCAAAGGGATGTGCAAACACAGTGTCAGTCGCAATGACTCAACTGCTGAGCATTTGCATACAAGTGCATGCAAATAAACTGACAATTCACAGAAATATGGGCAAAAATATGTGGAAATCAGAGGTCCACCTAGTAATGAATGGAATTAAGGAAAGCAGAAATCAATTAAAGAAGAACAGACGTCATTCATATGATTTTTCTATAGAAGGATTCCAATTTAATCTTACTTGTAGAGTGTCATCTGGATTAGTTTGAACAAAAATGTATTCTCATGTAGGTACAATTTTTCTACAGAGCACAGATTTTGAAGAATATTATAGATATATTATAGATGAATGAAGTTGAATGAAAACTGATCATAAAACCAATAAATAATGCTATTATTTTATTTAACAATGAAATCCTAGATATAAATCAAGGATCTTGAAATGTGAATAAAAATATGAATTAACGCTTACAGCTGAACAACACTGCGGGGTGATTTTGAAGGAAAGTGAATCTGGATACAAGATAATAAACAAAGTACAAGTTATATATGAAAAAGTAACATAACAATATTCACATATAGAAATTAGAAAAGTGTACAATAAACTTGTATTAGTTAATGTTAATTAATGCAGTTACTAACATGAACAAACAATGAACGATACAGTTAGTTCATGAATATCCAGTTGTTTATTGTTAGTCCACCTTAACTCATGGTGGATTAACTGATGATAACAAGCATACATTTGGATGTTAATACATTAGTAAATGTTGAACTATTATTACTAATAAATGCTGTACAAGTATTGCTCATAATTAGTTAGTAAATACATTAGCTAACATTAACTAATGAAACCTTATTGTAAAGTGTGACCAGAAATAGATAAACATAATGTAACGCTTTAAACTAGTCAGTGGCATAGCACAAAATGCACGGGCCCACCCACAAGAATTCGCTGCGGGCTCGTCTGCTACGCCACTGATACTAGTATTCACTGTATAAAATAAAATAAAATAAAATAAAATAAAATAAAATAAAATAAAATAAAATAAAATTAAATTAAATTAAATTTAATTTAATTTAATTTAAATGTAAATTTAGAAACTACTATTAGAGGCCTTTAACAACTGTGTAAATTATAAACTTTTACTCTATTATGGTGGCACTTTCCAATAAATGCGCATGTTCTTCTGAACTGAGGTGCCTGGTCAAACACAATCCCTACAAGACATTGTAAATCCTCTTTCTAAAGTTAAATTTAGCCATTTAAAAGTGGATATAAGTTGACAGTACAACAATGATTCCAGTTCTTGGAAAAAAATATCTGGTTACACCTGATTAATCACTCACATGTAACACATGAAAGAGCATGAGAATATTCAGCGAGTCCTACTGTAGGTGTCTTTTCACGAGGAATGTGTTTTTGCATTAAAAACATCAAACAGGAACAGGAATGCTATTACATGCCCCATTACACCTTTTCAAATTTCATGCAATGTAGCTGATTAGAAATCATAAGGAGTATGCTCAAAGTTTTAAAGATCAAAATGTATGATCTTTCTTTAAAAGGAAGAATCAGTTCTGAATTGCCAAACAGGTCATCAGCAAATCCAGTAGGGTTGGGCGATGTCGACCAATTTGGATCATACGATGTCTGTGAAACATCGCGATGGACAATGGCATCATTGTCGTAGGTGACGGTGAATTAATTATTTATGAATAATTATTTAATTCATAATGAATGAATAAATTGTAGTCTACAGTTTTAACTACCTGACCTGCATGTTCTTTGTTTTTCCATAAAATCATAAATAAATAAATAAATAAATAAATAAATAAATAAAGATAAGCTACACACAAATTACCACCTGTCAATCTCCTTTTTTCACGGGCATGAATAGGCAGAGTAATCTTTGTTGTTATAATCGTGTCAACAAACTTGCTTGGTAAAAAAAGGTGCACAACCAACAGTATCAGAGGTTTTCGCTAAAATTACTAAGTATAAGCGTGAAAGCGAAAGATTGAAGCAGTGTATGGACATTGTGACACATTACCTGATAGATTCAAAAGACAGAAGAGTCGTTAGATAAAGACAAGATTAATTAAATATCATGTTTAACAACTATAGTGAGACGCGATCCAGCGGTACATACTTGATAAACTGTCCAACGTGCACTGCTCTCTGGGGTTTTGTACTCTAAGCACCCGCTGACTGCCTGGAGCTCAGACGTGCACATACACTGCAGCGCATGACAGAGAGTGTGTGTGTGTGTGTGGTCACGTGATGTGCGTTTTCAGCAGAGGGCTTTTCAGAAATGCTAGATGAAGTGAAGTCTATTTATAAACTAATTTGGAGAGGATCACGTGCTTATGATTGACACAGCTGGCCCCGAGTCAAGCTAATGTATGAACCACCAATCAGATGATTCCTAACTCAGTATTAATAACTAAGCATCTTACCTTTAGTCATCTTCGTCTCGAAGAATCCCCCCTTCTACCCCCTCTCCTCCTCTTTTCCTCTATAGGGCAGCACAGCAGCCCAGTGGCTAGCACTGTGGCCTCACAGCAAGAATGCCTCTGGCTCGGGTCTCTACCCGGCCGGACAGCATTTCCGTGTGGAGTTCATGTTCTCCCCGTGCTTGCGTGGCTTTTTCCCTGGTCCTCCGGTTTCCTCCCACAGTCCAAAAACATGAGACATAAGTAAATTGACTAAACCAAATCAGCACCATATTCAAATTCCTCTAGCAACACACCATCTTAGCAATCCTTAAGCAGCCGGAGGGGGGGATTCTTGAGATCTACCTGAGCTCAAACTCCCCTCTCGCCCTGAAAATGGGAAGGAGCCCCGGGCTCGAGGATCTCATGAGCTCAGGGCTCTCTTCCGGGACAGGATGCCAAACTAGCTTATTACCAATCATCAGCTAAGTGTGAACTCTTGAAACGCCAGTGTGGATATGGATCGTTTTCGTACTAAAATGCCATTTTAAATCTTTAAAACTAAGATATTAGTGTAAACGGGTTCTAATTGTGTATTTTTTGCAATTGGGTTGCGACAAGGGTGGGGCAGAGGACTGCGATGCCAGCTCCGCATCGTGATGTCTATCGGCCATCGGCGATGGACAATGATATTGTCTATCAACCCAACCCTAAAATCCAGTTTCTCAACCGTAAATGATCATAACAAATTTGCATAATTTTAGACAATGGATTTCATTGGCTACCTGCAAGCAATGTCTTTTTTGACCTGCCTTCAGCCCCAGTGGTCTATTTGTGTCAACATTATATTAAGGAGGATTTCTTGCTAGGCAGACATTTATTTTTGTGCACTTTAATGAAGACTCCTATTATTCAGAACAAGTTCAATGTTTAATAAAATAAAATAAAATATTTAATCTGTCAAACCTTGCTTTTTTGCCATATATATGTGTGCTATTTACAGCTTCTGAATTTATAAAGTAAGCTGTATGTGAGGAAATAAATAAAAAGTTCTAGCTCTCCTAGATATATTCGCAAAATTCCTTCATCATACAGCGGAATGAACCGCCAACTTACTCAGCATATGCATTACGCAGCAGATGCCCTTCCAGCTGCAACCCATCACTGGGAAACACCCATTCACTCTCATTCAAACACATACACTACAGCCAATTTAGCTTACCCAATTCACTAAAAGCGCATGTCTTTGGACTTGTGGGGGAAACCAGAGCACTCGGCGGAAACCCACGAGAACACGGGAACATGCAAACTCCACACATTCATTTTACTTTGGCCTAGTTCCTTATTTGTCAGGAATCGCCACAGCGGAATGAACCACCAACTATTCCAGCATATGTTTTATACAGCGAATGCTCTTCCAGCTGCAACCCAGTCATTCTCCCATTCGCAAACACTCATGCACTACGGCCAATTTAGTTTATTCAATTCACCTATAGCGCATGTCTTTGGACTTGTGGGGGAAACCGGAGCACCTGAAGGAAACCCACGCCGAACCAGCAAGCTTCTTGCTGTGAGGCGACAGTGCTAACCACTGAGCCACCGTGCCGCATGCAATTTTTTTACAGATATTGATGTTATATTTATATTTAAAGATATATATTTGTTTTCAAACACTGATTTATCATAATGATTTCATCGTGACAGTCCTCAAAACTTGCTGTAGGTGGAAATTATCAATAAATGTAAAGCCAAATTTCACTCATTTTTGCAGTACTTTTTTTAGCATTTTGGAGACAGATAGTCCTAGTCCTCATTCCTTTTCACCATATTCTTTTTCAGAAATTCCCCTTTTGTATTTCATAGATGAAAGAACATCAGATGGATCTGAAATCATATGAGGGTTAGAAAATGATGAGAAGATTTTCATGTTTCTGGATTAACTAATCCTTTTTGATATTGCTGATTGTCATGTCTGCACTTACTAAACAGATAACACTTTTTTGGCTTTGTGAGACATACACACAATCAAATCAAAAACACAAACCTGCAGTAAAAATCTACACACAAGGTTTTTCCTAAGAGTAACACCAAACAAAATGAACCTTAACATGCTGCAGTGCATTACAAGGCGCCTTCAAACAAAGTAAATAATCTGGCATCATTCAAAATGCATTTACAATGTGCAAATGAGTCGAGGATATCAAAGTTGTCAAAATGTAAGAATGATTGTGCCTACAATTATGCTCTTGCTGCATGATTTTCCCTGCTTCTTATTTCAATTGATTGCACTGGCAAAATAAAAACATGTTAAATGTGACAGAGTAAAAGCTGATTTTGGCACCTACCAGAGAAATGTGTCTATCAAGTGCTGGTTAAATTATATTTCAAACTTTTAAACAAAGCTATATTCCTTGAGAATCACAAATATAAGATAAACGTTTCTCAATGTTTCAGTTATAAAGTGGGTTTCTTAAAGTTGCAGCTAAATACATCTAAATATTGTACTAATATTGGCCAAAGTCTGAATAAAATGAGAAGTTTGTGCAAATTTCTTTTTGTCTTTTTTAATACACAGGGGGAAATGTTTTTATTTTAAAAGGCAAAAAGTTATTATTAATCTATATTTTTTTAATGATACTTAATTATAATAGCATTTAATATTAATTTTAATACATGCATGTTAGAGTAAACAGTACTCAAGTCAAGAGTAAACAGTACTCGTCAAAAAATCTAACAAATTCTACACAAAGAGCAAAGTGGTAACAACAAGACAAGCAACACCTATAAATAAAAGTTTATGCATTAAAAATTTAAATTAATAATAACTTGCTGTATAAATGAACAATTATGAAGCAAGAATACTAGTATATTTTTAATTACCATTACATAAATGAATGAACTATAGGTAAAAAATTAGGGATGCTTCGATCGATCGGCCAAAGATCGGTATCGGCCGACACTCACATTTCATGACTTCATCAGTACTCGCCAATCTGGCCGATCTCATGAAGCAACCGCAGATGTTTGTTTATGAATTTACAAGCAGAAGTAGATGCACAAGTGTTTACATATATTATATAGCCTGAGTCAAAGTAAAATGAATTAATTGTTTTCTGTAAAGCTGCTCCTGGCCATGACATGTTCACACCTACATGGTTATGAGATGTGTTTAAGGTATCATTTGCAGCATACTAAATTCAGTATCAGAATCGGTATTCGGTATCAGCCGATCGGAATCGGTACTTGATATCGGCTGCAAAAATCCTAATTACAGCATAAAAATGTGATTAATTGTTCAAATAGCATGACTGTAAAGTGTTACCTAAACAACAAACATCATGTATTAGTGTTTCAGTGCAAATAAATGACAGTGAAAACTTGGACCGTTGATTTAGTTATATAAACACTACCTAATGACATTATAATTTCTGAAGATTATTTATTGGTTTTTGCATTGAACAATTTAACTTATCTGAAATTTATGAAAAGATTTTCATCCATAAATATTTTTTACTGGTAAATATTTTTTTACTGGTCACAAAACAATACTGTCTTTAAAATAAAGGTTCTAATGTTTTTTGCTGCAATGCCATAAAAACCATATTTGATTCCCCAAAGAACCCTTGTCAAGTCAACACTACCCAAGCTATTAGAAAGTGTTAATTCATAAGTGTACATACTAAATGTAAACGAAATTTAGCATTTTTAAAATGAGAATTGGATCTGTACTTGAATACCTTTTCAGAGTCTCAAAACAAGAAAGCAATTAAACTTTTAAACATGTGTTTAATTTAATATTCTGCATTAACTTGTGAATATGTTCATGTGCTGTCTCTCCTTTTTATTTTATTGTTTTTTTCTTTCTCAGTATTTTCTCTTTGCCATACCATTGTAATACTTTCTTAAAATTTGTCATTGTCTTTTTGTGCAAAAAGTAATGTTTGCATTGTTCGTATTATACTTATTCTACTGTATTTTCAATGTAACTGCCTATTATTGCAATAAAATAAAGAATAAAAACAGTACCTAAGCAGCTATTTAAAACATTTTTGCGTTTTATAATTTAATAATCGTTAAAATAAAACCCATATAACTAGTATGGTGAATCCTAAAATTCCTGTATATTAAATTCTAACATTTTTATTTTATTAAAATGACAAAACACACGTTGATATGAGTTTTTCTACCTTAAATTGCCATAGCGGTCAAAATGGCCACATGCATTTCAGCATCTATTACTTTTCCCTGTGCCTTTGAATTTGCATGTCTCTGTTGCCTAGCAACTTTCTGCTAACAAAAACACAAGTTTCTGATAGCAAAAACATAACTAACTCAGACATGTCTTTCAAAAAGCATTTACATCACAGTGAAAACTGCTCTCCTGCTTACTGAACAAATTGAGGTACCTTCACAGGTACAGGTAATCTAGTAACTTGTACACAATTATAAGCTTTACCTAAAAAATAAAAAGATTCTATGTGTAGAGTAATGACTTAAATATGATGAGCGATATAATTCTAAAATCTCATTAGAAGCTTTGAACATAAACATGATGTGACAGTCTTATATGAACGGTCAGAATTCTGGTAGTTTCAGTCTTTAAAGAATCATTTCCTAAAAACTTTTGTGAAAAGACAAATTTCAATGGTTACCAAAGATTCAGTGCCAATTAAACATTCATAACATATAACCTTCTTAGGCACTGCAAGTAGTAATAATAATAATAATAAAAACAACTAGGGATAAATATTGCTTTAATACACAAACAAAGCTCAGATTTTTATTCACATTTGGCATTATAGATGAATGTTAATTTTAGACCCTAGTTCTAATGTTCGGAAGTCATAACTAGGTCCAAACGTCAACATCACTGAGTTTATTTATTTGCATGTGTAAATTTGTGTAAATTTCTATTTATTCAGTTTTTAAATTAATTTCTGTAAAATTATTGACTAATAGGAAGATGACGACACAGTGGCTCAATGGTTAGTTTTGTCACCTTACAGCAAGAAGGTCGCTGGTTCGAGTCCCGGCTAGGTCAGTTGGCATTTCTTTGTGGAGTTTGCATGTTTTCCCCATGTTCACGTGGGTTTCCTCCGGGTGCTCCGGTTTCCCCCACAGTCCAAAGACATGCGCTATAGTTGAATTGAATAAACTAAATAGCATAGTGCATGAGTGTGAATGTGTTTCCCAGTACTGGGGTGCAGCTGGAAGGGCATATGTAAAACATATGCTGGATAAGTTGGCAGTTCATTCCGCTGTGGCAACCCCTATGAATAAAGGGACTAAGCCGAAGGAAAATGAATGAATGACTAATATTTGTGAAGTAATATTAGTAAGACTAAGTTTGTAAAGTAATATTATCTGTCCTTTAGTAGATATATTATATGAGACTTGCTTTGTTTACCAAATTATCTAATTGGATTTGCATTGTAAACATTAAAAAAAGCGCCTAAAATGTATTATTTTTATGAAGTTTTAAGTTATGATACTCTCCAAATCCTTCCGCATGAATTTTTAAACAGAATTCTCAGCAGAAATAGCAAAAAATATCTGCAGATTCTGTCTGGCCCTAGTCATTACTGAGCTACAAAAAGGGACCCGTTAGATGGTACGAAAACCCTGACATATAACCAAATAAAAAATGTATAGCTACAGAATATTTGACACACCCACTCAAAAAGCACAAACAAACAAGAATTCAGTATCAAAGACTAAACCCAAATGTGTTTTGGTCTCTGACAGCAAGCTGGCATGTGAGAGTCGGCAGTTTCAAAGGTGACGGTGATATATGACGTACATTTGTCACTAACCTCGAGGTCAGCGAATCAGCTTGTGCGTTTGTTTATCTGAAGGGGCAGAGAAGGATCACCACACAGACATCAGTCTCCAGCCCTCACATGACTAAAGTCTCCATCACAGCAGCGTCATGGCCTTCCACAACCAACAACACAGAATAAACTAGTCGTTCAGATCTGCTGAATAACGGAAGGCACGTGAGAGAAAGAAATGACCAAATGAAAGAGTGAGAGAGTGCTTTCTTCCTAGCGGTCCAACCACAGTCTGTCTCAGCCGAAGATAATATGACCTACACTGCGAAGAGGCACGTCAAAGGCCTTTGACACGTTCAGATCTGTTTGTTTTAGTGTGGGCTGAGTGACGTCCAGAGTTATCGAGTCCTTTTTTCACATGACAGCGGACGCCTCCTGTAAAGGTCTCGGTTGGTTTTCTTTGCATCACAAATGTTTCAAACTATTTCCAAAAATGCCACAACATTTGGGTAGCTTTACAAGGCAAAAATAAATGTCTGCATGACATAGTTGTGGTGACTTTTTCCTGAGACATGGAATGCTAAACACATGCAGAGGGGAGAACACTGGGTGTGCAGACCACAGAACTGACGACAGAAAACTCGCCTGGCAGATCATGAAACACACAATTCCACGTTTGAAATCACTGCAGAATGATAACACGGGTGCAGGTTTGCGTTTTTGTGTAGTGTTAATGGGTCACTGCTAAACAATGAACAAATTAATTGAAAGGCTGAGAGCGGTTCAACGCACTTAGCAAGAGGCTATAAACAGAATATTAGATTTAATAACCGCTGTGGTTGCTGGAACCATATCCGGTAGAGGGAAAATACCGCTGTAACAGAACAAAGTGATTTCACTGATTTCAGGACTCCATGCTGTCAAAATAAGCTCATCTTTCTTGAGGAGCAGCTAGTATCCGGCTAATGAGCGGAAGGCTTTAGGTGCGGTCACAGCAGACTTTGAGCTCCGTTCACTAGCGATACGTGTGCAAATATGGGAGAGAGGAAATGCAAGCACGTGAAGAAGCTTCATCTTCCGTTGTGTGTTCCAAAGTTCAAGTTCCCTGATCTCTGACCTGATGAAAATCTGACAAACAAAGCATCATGGCTTAATTCAGAGAATACAGGCTTTGAAGCCACATAACTTCCAAAAGGTATGCATTTATGATACAGTGGCTTTTTAAACTTTGGGGTCAGTAATGTTATTTATTTATTTTTTTATGAATAATTTTACTTAGCAACGATGCAATAAAGAGAGCACAACTGACAGCGAAATCATTTATAAGGTTGCACAATATTAAGTGAATGCTGCTTGTTAGAACTTTATATTCATGAAAGAAAAGCAGCTGTTTTCAACATTGACGATTCTGATAATAAATGATCAATGACTTCTGAATGTCTTCTGACAGCGCATTAACACTTAACGATGAAACTTAATGATAATGTAAACTGTAAGTCAATATGATGTTAATGTAAGCCGTTTGTATAAGTGAAATGATTTGTTTAGTTTAAACTTTTAAATTTAAGTTCCACTAACTTAATCTTAACTAAAATATTGAGTTTACTTGCATGCTTTGAGGTAATTCTTTACACAAATGTTTGAACAAATCAGCTTTGCAGAAATAAATTACAATTTAAATATATTCAAATATATTCAAATATATTCAAATATTAATCATTCGGATGGTAATATACTGAACATTTTATTGCCGGTTGTTCAAACTGCTTATTTAAAATGAGCTGAATCAACACAATTCTTGAGTTTTTTGGGGACAAATTAATGGTTTTATGTACAATCCACACACATTTGCAAAAACACTTAGGTTCATTTTTAAATTCTCTTTTAGAATTGTGTGGAACTCAGCATTTTTTATACAGTATGAAAGCAACAACTTGCATTAATGTTTGTTTATATCCTGTTTCCCATATACATTCACTGCCACTTTATTAGGTACTGTCCAACTGCTCTTTAACGCAAAGTTCTAATCAGCCAATCACATGGCAGCAGCTCAATGCATTTAGGCATGTAGACATGCTCAAGACAATCTGCTGGAGGTTAAAACGAACATCAGAATGGGGAAGGAAGGTGGTTTGAGTGACTTTGATAATGGCATGGTTGTTGGTGCCTGACGGGCTGGTTTTAGTATTTCAGAAGCAGCTGATCTACTGGGATTTTTACGCACAACCATTTCTAGGGTTTACAGAGAATGGTCCAAAAAAAAAGAAAAAATATACAGTGAGTGGCAGTTCTGTGGGCGCAAATGCCAAAGGTCAAAGGAGAATGGCCAGACTGGTTCGAGCCGATAGAAAGGCAACAGTAACTGAAATAACACTCGTTACAACCAAGGTATGCAGAAGAGCATCTCTGAACACACAACATGTTGAACCTTAAGGTGGATGAGCTACAGCAGCAGAAGACCACACCGGGTGCCAGTCCTGTCAGCTAAGAACAGGAAACTGAGGCTACAATTCACACAGGCTCAGCAAAATTGGACAATAGAAGATTGGAAAAACGTTGCCTGGTCTGATGAGTGTCAAATTCTGCTGCGACATTTGGATGGTAGGGTCAGAGTTTGGTGTCAACAACATGAAAGCATGGATCCATCATGCTTTGTATCAACGGTTCAGGCTGGTGGTGGTGGTGTAATGGTGTGGGGGACATTTTCTTGGCACACTTTGGACTTATTAATACCAGCTGAACATTGTGTCAATGCCACAGCCTACTTGCGTAATGTTGCTGACCATGTCCATGCCTTTATGACCACAGTGAACCCATCATCTGATGGCTACTTCCAGCAGGTTAACGCACCATGAAATAAAGCGTGAATCATTTCATTTCTTGAACATGACAATGAGTTCACTGTACTCAAATGGCCTCCACAGTCACCAGATCTTAATCCAATAGTGCACCTTTGAGATGTGGTGGAACGGGAGATTTGCATCATGGATGTGCAGCCAAAAAATCTGCAGCAACAGCATATTGCCATCATGTCAATTCTAGTAAGGTCTACCTAATAAAGTGGCCGGTGAGAGCCATTTTAATTCAGAGCAATTTAGTTTGTTCAATATCTAGCATGACATCTTTTGTCTTTGATAAGCATCTTTACAATTCCTACAATATGACAACATCTGAACTGACAGCAACTATTCTCTTAAGTGATTGCATACTTTTTAAACAAGTATCTTTATTCAAATCGATTATTCAGTACAGAAATGACATCCAATGCCCCTAAATACTTTATTGTCACACTTGTATACAATAGACAAGTCTAATCACTTCCTGACCTAGTTTGAGAAGATAAGACACTAGTTAACAGATCATTGTCAACTTTAGCACAGATTTCTTCAACTCAGAGGAAATATCGGAGTAAAAATTATATAATTGCAAAAAAAATTTTGAGCTATATTCATATAAAGAGCTTATCAAAGTCATTAAACGATTTTAAGAAGCTCCTTTATTTGTGCCCATTACATCATTATGCAAAAATGTGCCATTAGTCATTTCATTATTAAAAAAAAGTCTTTCCTTCTCCAATTAAGTAATGTTATATCATCAGTGATACAAAAGAGAGAGAAAAACAGCTTAAAATCGCACACTGAGCAGAATGTGTGAAGATGCAAAATGAAAGAATTAATAAATAAATAAATCACAGCCAGCATCACACCTGCCATGTTGGCCGTGGTTTTATTCTCTGCCTACAGTCAGCAAGAATTCTTTCTAAACACCAGCTGAGGCCTGCCATGGTAAAGGGACACTTGTATAATGTGTGATATTGAAGTTTCCAGGCTGCTCTCTGCTCAGAACTGTGATCTCGACACGCCACCAATGGTCTCCCGACTGATCAGATCTGGGTGAACCGATAAAACCACACCACGTTAGTCAGAAATGAGAAATGATTTGCCGCAAACGTTTCATGTGCGCCTAATCAAACGGTTTCCAAGGCCACGGAGGAAAACACAACTCAGATAAGACCATCCCCTGCCCTTTTATTTAGCTAGTCAGGAGGTCTGTTTATCAGGTCGGGCTACTTTGAAACACTTTACAAGGCTATAAATGTGTAAAAGAAAAAAAAGGTATTTGAATATTGGACAAGCCAGCCCACGCATACTTACACCTCACTTGCTTTGTGGACCTTTTATATTGATTTTTGAATTCTTTGACTGAACTCTTGAAAGTTTGTGAGAGCTAAGTTTATAAAGTAATACCGACTTGAAATCAGGCAGGAATTGAGTAGAATAACAAGTAGATTTGCACAATACAGGTCATTTTTTGCAGGTGAACAATTAAGCAACTCGGGCTGCTTATTGTTAAACAGTGAATGGGGGAATAAAAAGCATTTTGTTTGTAAAACCTGTGATTTTGCGGATAATAAAAGAGATTAAAAGGGACAAGGTTACTCTAGTGCTTAGCAACAATGTTCATTTAGAGTACACAATTAAAAAAAATTCACAGAAGTGAGCTGTTTTTGTTAGCGCACCGCTGACATCAGTGGGCTTTCACAAGCTGATGTGACAATCAGACTGTAAACTGGAAAGGGCACAAAATGTCATTGACCCCTTAGAAAAACCACTGCGTGGAGCCAAAACAAAGAAAATGCCAACAGCGCAAAGCATAGTTCAAACCAATATGATAAGAGCATGGTATGTAAAAGATCACTCTCAAGGGCTCATTTCATTTAATGGTTTCATAACTCATTGTTTTCCACAAACAGTGGGCCTAAAGTTTGTCCTAAAACTTAGGACAATGTAAGGACAGTATAACTCAAAGTATATTTCGATATTTTTACACACACAGTACAATACACTCAGTTTGTTCACATATTTGATAGTGTGAACATGTTACGGATACAAATCAACTACACTTTTAAGTTTAGACAAAGTCCCTTCAAGGCAAGTCATTTTACTCTGTGGCCATCTTTGAAATGTCTCTCAGGCAGTATGCTCAGGCATTCTGTCTGAATGGGGAAACATCAAATTCTCCAAAATTACTTACCAAGTTTATGATTAAATTGCATATTAGGAATCACCAATAAAATTAAACAACTACTGTGTCTTTAGTTTCATTTCTAAATGTTCTAATCACACAAAATCTGCAGAAATGACTGGTCTGAGCCTCTTCTCCAAAGATTTGTCAGTCTATAGCGATCTCTGATTGGCTCCTGTGCTAAAAGGCGTGGCTTCATTTGCCATACTGACAATTACATTTTTCCCCATTCAAAAATATACGAGTGACACATCTTGTGTTTTCTATAGTCTTTTATATAGACTAAAATATTACTCCACAAAAAAAGTAGCAAGTATATATACTGTATATTTAAAACCTCTGGTGTCACTTTATATTAAGTGGTTTTAACTACTATTTACATTTAAATTAATCATTTGGTACAATATTGTGTACATACATGTGTTTTACTTGTACTTCTAGTTTTAAAAACCCTGTAAATTGAATTTGTAATTATTTCTGCAATTAAGTTCTGTACATTTATATTTACACTATTCGCCCATCCCTTGTTCTTAACGCATCCTTAAACATCTTACCATCAAACCTGTTCACAGCCTTACCGTTTCCCACCTCAACAACACTGCAAATGTTTTGTAATATAATATTTACACAAGCAGTACATTCCACTAATTTTTTGATGTATAAAATTACTCAAAATAAAATGAGGCCAAACCTTTTATTTTATTACCCAAAATTATTTATTATTTATTATTTATTTATTACCCGTAATTATTGAGAAATCAATTTTGTAACAAGTAAAAATAACAAAATGTACCACATGGCATAGTATTGTTTATAAAAACTAGTGAAAACAAAATGTGTTTTGACATACAGTAATTCAATTCAATTGATGCTTATTTCTATAGCCCTTTTACTATGTAGATTGTGTGAAAGCAGCTTAACATAGAAGTTCTAGTAAATTGAAACTGTGACAGTCCAGTTTTCAGAGTTGAAGTTCAGTTTAGTTTAGTTCAGTTTAGTGTGGTTTAATTTTCAATGCTGAAAGTCCAAACACTGAAGAACAAATCCATCTATGCTTAGCTAACCAAGCAAGTCCCTAACCAAGCAAGCCAGTGGCAACAGAGGTGAGGAACAAAAATTCACCAATTGACAAAAGTGGAAAAAAAACCTAAGAGAAACAAGGCTTAGTTGGGTACAACCATTTCTCCTCTGTCCAAGCTTCTTGTGCAGAGCTGCAGTCTAAGTGCCAGAGGCTGGAGAACGCTGGACTTCCATCATGGTGAAGCTGCAGGTGTGAGTAGGTCACCGGCGGGTGTTCAGGTTGGCATACAGAATCAGTGCAAAGACTCAACTACTATGGAGTGCTATGCAAAGGTCTAAGGCCACTTATTGTAAGCACAGTACTGAATGTGTGAATGCATATATAATTTTCAATCTTTTTATTAAGATACAAACAAAAAAAGGGAAATTTGTACACAAAAATTCAGATCAAGTGACAAAGCAAATGTGAGTTTTTAATGTGACCCCCTTTGGCACCAAACACAACTTGAAATTTTTCGGCGAGTCTGTCCTGACGTTTTCTGAAATAATGCGCTTCAAGATATCAGGAGTTCTTCTCTGACCTGATCATTTGAATCAGTGAATATAAGCATTTGGAGACTCTCTCTCTCTCTCTCTCTCTCTCTCTCTCTCCTCTCTCTCTCTCTCTCTCTCTCTCTCTGGATTGTTTGATTCAGTGAATTGGTAACTAAACACTCAGATGCAATAAGATTAGCTCAATTCATGAAAAATCTTTGAGTGTACAAACTGTTTGCTCAGGTTAAATGAGCTCAATTTCAAACTGAACACCAGCTACCTTACTCCGTGTCCAAGTGATTTTTTTCAATGAAATACTCCTTTCAAGAGTTCACACTTAGCTATTGATTGATAATAAAGCTTGTTTGGCATGCTGTCCCGGGAGAGAGCCCTGAGCTAAGATCCTCGAGCCCTGGGCTCCCTCCCATTAGCATTGTGAGAGGGGAGTTTGAGCTCAGGTAGATCTCGATGAACTCCCCCGACTTGTTAATGGCTAATGACAGATTATAGGGATAGCTATACTGCTTACTAAAGGTCGTCTATAGCAGTGGTTCCCAAAGTAAACGTCGGGACCCCCCAGGTCACGGGACAATGTTTTAATTTTCATAAAATTAATTAATCTAATTAATTTTATGAAAACATCATATGTTTTATCCATGATCTACAGAAGATAGAAATTAAGTTATAGTACAATAGTTACATTAGTTTACATTAAAACAACATGCAAATAAAAAGCCATCAGCCTTGAATTTTCTGTTTTGCATTGGATTGCAACCCCTAAAGTACATTATATTAAAAACACAGCAATAGCGTCAGTTGCAGCAGATTGATTTTATGGCACCAAGTTAAACTGTCTGACACCTTTACAGCACTCACATTCATCAAAAAGAAAAGCCATGACTGAATATAGTGGAAGGTCTTGTGTGGCGGTCTCCAAAATTAAACGAATAGACTTGGGCCTATTGATGTGTGCGCGCTGTATTTATATCCATCTCAGAGGGTATTGGAGGTCGCGAGTCACTGTCATTGTTATTTTGGGGGTGACAGACTGAAAAGTTTGGGAACCCCTGGTCTATAGTGCCAATTTGGTATGATCCAATTACTTATATTCCGTGTTTTTGGACTGTGGTAGGAACACGGGGGTAACCCATGCGAGCACAGGGAAAACATGCAGACTCTGCACAGAAATGTCAACTGGTCCAGTAAGGACTTTTACCCAATGATAATCTTGCTGTGAGGCAACAGTGCTAATCACTGGGCTGCCGTGTCACCCAAAATAGAGGAGGAGTAGGGCTGGCAGGGGGGATTCTTCAAGATGAAGATACTAAGGTAAGAAACTCTGGTTATTTATAGTGATTTAGGAATCATCTGATTGGTAAATCATGTGTTAGCTAATCCGGGACCAGCTGTGGACAATCATAAGCATGTGATCCTCTCGATATTAGTTTATAAATGAAATAAGGCTTAAAAAAATTCAACTAAAATCAGCTGTCCACTATATTTATTGGCCTTTTTTAAATCAGGTTCAGCAAAATATCAACATTTATATTTAAAAACCAAATCCTCCCTATGCAGAAATAAATATGTTTTTTTTGTTCAAAATATGGTTGTGGCCTTGCAATACACCCATCATTCCTTGCGCGAACAGGCCTTAAACCCAAAGTTTTTCAGACATGGAAATTAGTCTACTTGAAAAAATGTTTCTTGAAATTGGTGGCCTTCATCGAGCCGCTGTCCTGTGCTTGTCTGACCCTCACCAGGCCTCCTCATCATGTCTAAAGTGGAGGTCTTTACGCGAATTGCTGTGACATCTTAACAGCATCAATCAGCCAGTGGAACAGAGAGGGTGGCTACAGTAGATGCTCTTGACCCGAGGTAGGCAGTGTGTGTGTGTGTGGGCTTGTCTAATGAGCACACACTCCTGGGCTCCTCAAAGCATGTCATCCACACAGGTCTGAGTTGAGGATACAGCAGGTTAATGAGGACTGGCTGAGAGCTGTATACGCCATTCTGTCGGATTATGCACCGGTTTGACTGTACCAGCTGATGCCTGCTTGTAGCAGCAGAGTCTGAGTTTAGGTCCCGGACGTGGGTTTGACAAGATGACAGAAAGCAACACGTGCATCAAACTTAGTATCAGACGACGCACCCACAGACCACCTACAGTTCAATGGCCATCATATGCATACAGCAGCGAAATTGCCACTTCTGATTGGACGATTACCCCACTTTGCATGTCACGTGACAGATTATTTGGGCACTACAAAAAAGTAACTTAATGACAGCCACGATTGGCTATTCTCAAACACACAAACATCTAAAAAGACTTTAAAAAGCAACTGCCCTGAGATGTAGAGTCACTGACAGAGGTCAGGGAAAATTGATGAAGTCATTTTCACACTCACAAACACTATAAAAATACACTAACAAATACACATAATAGAAAGTATGGTTCATTCATCCTAAAATGAATATTTTACTCACCCTCATGTTGTTCCAAAACCCTTATTCATCTTTGACACACAGATTAATACTTTTTTATGAAATCTGAGAGATTTCTATTCATCCTTCAAGTCAATTCATCCAAAAGCCATGACATTTCAAAACATTGCTAAATTGATAAAAACATAAATCCTCATGAATTTAGTGGTTGAATCCAAAAGACAAGATTGCTTCATAAGATGAATAGATTTTATTTAGTGTATAGATGCATCTAATTTCAGGAAAAAAATGAAAACATTTTCCCCATTCATTTACATGACCCTGGGAAAGTGAACTTTTGTAAACAGACTATTAAAATGGAAGTTTAAAAAAAAAGATTCCCTTATTTTCTCTTAGTAAACACCAAAACAGTTAATTAATTCAGGCTATATGGCATGCATAAGTATATGACACCATATTGACTTTTTGCATTCACCATTCTGTAGGATGATGCATATGTGTTTAAATGCATAGTGTTTCTTTAATGGAGTGGTCCACAGCGATATCATAGTTTAAACTTAACTGATGTGTTATGTAGCTGTGTGAAGAAACAACATATGAATATAATATGCTTAAAGCTCAATGCAATGAGAAACATTGGCTTTTACAGAGTTAGCTTAGCAAAGTCTACGGCAAACAAAGTTTGGGGACTACAAAAAAATACATCCGGGTTAGTGAATTCACGAATGCTTCAGATTACACCCATTTACCATGCGAATATACCCTGTGCAGCAAAGTGGCGTGGCGTGGCCAGAGGCACTGTAATGTTATCGCAGAGAAAGCTAAAATGCTGTCTGCTTTTCCACAGAGCTTGTATTTGGGCTTCCAAAGCACATAACACAAAGAGAAAAGTGCTTAAAATTTAATTTTAATTAGGTTACAGAGATTTTATAAAAAGATATAGCTCTAACATTTGACGAAGGACAGCTTCTAGAACAGGGATGGGCAAACTCGATCCTGGAGGGCCGGTGTCCCTGCATAGTTTTGCACCAACCCTAATCAAACACACCTGCTTGTAGCTTTATAGGGATCTTGAAGACACTAATTAGGGTGTTCAGGTGTGTTTGATTAGTGTTGGAGCAAAACTCTGCAGGGACACCAGCCCTCGAGGATCGAGTTTGCCCATGCCTGTTCTAGAATCTCTCCCAGTTCAGTGCTGGATTCAACTAAAAACTCCTCAGGAGAAGGAGCAGCTCCAACCATATTAGATGAGACAGTGGATTGTGAGCCACAACCTGTAAGTGTTTTTATTTGTTAAAATTGATCTATTATGTGCATAGTTTCTAGCATTAACGGTATGTTGTAGCAAAGATGTAAATAACAGAAAATGTTGTTTGACACTGTTAACAATTTAGCCACAAATTCATATTTATCTGTCAAACCACTGTAAACACACACACACACTCTTCAGCAGCGCTGCAACGTCTCTCTACGTGGCTGCTTTCCGTGTGTTCTACATCTCAAATAACCAACTTGCAAAAGATTTGTATTATAGCATATTACTTACACATGCTTATAACCCGGATATATATGAAAGAAACTTAATAGATATATATGAAAGACACTTCATTAGATAGAGAGCAGGCGTAAGGTTCAGCTTTGTTCTTTTCATTTTGCATAAGTGTTTTTATTCTCCAGGTGTGCGAGTACAGAGTGCAGTGCTATGGAGACGGCATCTTCTGTGCTCCTGTTGCCACGGCAGGCAAACTGATGTGGGTCCAGTGTGGATGGCCCAGTGTGGAGTCTTTCAGATGTGCCAGGATCAACCGCTCGAAGCACTTCATGATGATGGATGTGAGTGCTACAGGCCGGTAGTCATTTAGGCATGTTGGGCTGGAGTGTTTCAGCACTGGCACAATAAAGGTGGTTTTAAAGCATGTTGGCACAGCTGCTAGGTTAAGTGACCGGTTAAAAATGTCTGTGAATACCCCAGCGAGCTGTTCTGCACATGCTTTGAGGATGCACCCAGAAATACCGTCTGGTCCAGCAGCCTTACGCACATTGATCCGACTCAGTGCGGTGTAGACTTCTGAGGAGGTGAGTGTGATAAGTGAGTGGTCGGTTGAGGAAGTGATCCTGGTGTAGGGTTTTTTATTGTCTCTTTTCAAGCGGGCATAAAAGTCATTTAGCTCATTCTGGAAGGAGACATTTGTGGCTGTGGGTGTGGTCTGGCTGGGTTTGTAATTGCTGATTGCCTGGATGCCCTGCCACATGCGCCGAGGATCAGAGTTGGAAAAGTGCTCCTCTAGCTTAAGCTTGTACCAGTGCTTGGGCTTTTTGATGCCCCTTTTCAGATTAGCCCTGGAAGTGCTGTAGGCCTGTGCATCCCCTGATCTAAGGCAGTGTTGCTTGGCTTCAGCATAAAGGCGCACCGCCTTGTTCATCCATGGCTTTTGATTTGGTATGTGGTGACCTGCTTCTGGGTTGTAACACTGTCTATGGTGGTGTTGATGTATTCCAGAACAGAAGAAGTGTAACTGTCAATGTCTGTGTGAGAGCCACAGGTGGCCTGGGAAGAAAACATACTCCAGTCTGTGTGTTGAAACCTGTCCTGGAGTGTGGAGTCTACCCCCGCTGGCCACACTTTGATGGTCCTTACTGATGGCTTCACACGGTTGATGAGGGGTGAGTACTTGGGGGTGAGGAACAAAGAAAGGTGATCAGATTGACCCAAGTGGGGGAGGGGGGTCACAGCATTGGCTTCAGCCATGTTTGTGTAATTATGGTCCAACGTTTTATTTCCCCTTGTGTGGCAGAGAATGTTTTGATGGAATTTGGGAAGTAAAACATGAACGCCATTATGAGTATATAAAAACATAAGCTTATTAGTCATAAAAATTCATAATAATGACAAAAAAATACTCATTTTTGCATCACCTTACTTCCGGGTGCAGCTTTGCTGCTGTTGTGGCTGGTGTATTTTGGGAAATTTTCTTACCCTTTGGTTTCGAATGTGGTTCTGAAAAAAATCACTTTTGAGGGGCATCTAGCCCTTCCCCTTAGCCCTACACCTTCAGGCTAAAGAGAATTGGGACACCCCTACCCCATCACGTGAACGCGCAAAACAAGGGGAAAGGGGAAGGAGAAGGGATAAGGAGTAGAATTGTGATTGGGCCTTTATGTCTAATTCAGGTTCACACTGACACGGCTACGCTGACTGACAGTATTAACACAGCAGAGGCACACCGCGTGCTAGCTGACTGGATGTGGCGCTTCCTGGTGATGTGGAGCTGATCCACAAATCACAGCACATTATTAGCTGACCAATCAGACCTCTTGAGGGGGGCTTTCAGAAGAAATATGACAGTTGTTTTCATGTGAGCTAAGTAGCTGTAAATAATCAAAGTAAGATATATGAAGAAATTACGTGATTTTTTTACAAATGAAGCATGAGCACACATTTGCATCATATAAACATGACCAAGCCTTAAAAATACACTCTGGACCACCCCTTCAAAAAATGGCATAACTAACAACTTGTTTTTCAGGGGTAACGTTACTTTCATTTCGTTGTTTTCATGGATCAGTGTAAACATTTATCAGTTCTGACAACAATGTCATCTTTAAGCTATTGCGTTGGCAGGTGTGTGTGTCTGTGTGCGTCTCTCTCTCCCTCTCCCTCTTTTTACATCTGCAAGACCCGCAGACAACGTGCCCTGGGATTGGATGGAGTGACCCAGGGCATCCTTTAAAAAGGTAAAAAGCGACGTGGGGCAGGAAAGCAATTTTTGCTTGCCATGTTGTTGTTTTGAGTTTGGTGTGCTATAAAACACTATTCTTGTTGCTAAGTGTTATTGTTGATTGTGTTTCCATGTTGGTCTGTAAGTTTTGACTCTTTGTTGTATATCTATCCGTTTTCTCCCTCCTATTACTTTGTTTTTGGTTTATTTGTTTGTTTGCTAATATTGTAAATATTGAATATTGTACACGGTAAGAGGCAGTAGGGGATGTACGCCACACTTTTCTTTATGTAAATATTTTCTCCTGTTTTTGTTCTTTGTCAGGGAGGTAGGGGTAGATTTTGTATTTTTATTTCTGTTATTTTATAAGGTGTAGTTAGTTTCATTTGGGTGTTTAGTTAGTGTGTACTTTTTATTTATTATTTTTCTGTGGGTCCACTCCGAGGAAGTTGGCTTCACGTTTTTGGGTGATTAAAAAAAAAGAAAAAGGTAAAAAAAAAAAAAAGACAAATAAAGAGACCCCACACCAAAGGGTCATAAAAGTGATTTTTATTTGTCTAGTGATCTTTTATGTTGCAGCCTTGTCCCTAGACCAGGATCGTAACAATGCAAACACTTTTCAATAACGCAAAGGAAAAACATTTACTTTATCGATTACATTGCTGTTATAGCCTACCATTGTAAGCTTGGTTAACTGTATTAACTAACAGTAACTAACAAGTACCACTGTTATAAGTAAACTGTGATTCATTTTTTTAAATGTCACCCAAACAATCTCCTGTTTTCCACAGATTGGGAATTAAATTACTAAACTATAATTTCAATGATACCTAAATCATAATCCTTGATCTCTTTACTTATAAATGTCACATTTAAAAAACAAATACTATTATTTTCCTGCATTTATAGTGCAAGACAAGGAATTTACAGGTGCATTCTAAACGTTTCTTTCAGGCAAAGGAGTGCGTGTATGATGTACACTGTATGTGTAGTGATATGTGCGTGCATGTGTGTGTAAGTATGTGAGAGGACTGGGCACGAAGTTCCGCCCCGCAGTCCTGTTCCCACAGCTGGGTTGGGCCAGGCAGGGAGGATAAAACAAGAACCACAAAAACCCTCAGGAATGCACTTCCACTAGGACTGGGAAACAAATCTGTTTCATTCAGTCATTAGAATGAAAAGTCCATCGATTTAAATGTAAAAATCAATAGATTAAAAATGCACAATCATAATCAAAATAAAAAGTCAGACTGTTTATGAATTGTGATGCGATATGAAAACAAATTCTCACATTAATTCTTCTCTGCTGTCTGCAGTAGGCAAAGACAAGGTACCAAATGTTGTAAAAATAGAGCATTTTGAGGCAGCAGCAAATAGAAATCATCTAAAGCTGTTTGCCAGAGGTGCCTTGAAAAAAAATTGTGAATATAAAAGAAATCTAAGCATATCCTGGCAACCGCTGAACGCAGAATGAAGAGAAGACCTTGGCATTTCTCTTCACATACTTCGTTTCATTCAAAGCCGTCCATCTCTATCCCGTATCTGGGAAGAAATTAGCTTCCAAGACCGTTTCATTGTTTCCCACACAAGAATTGTGAGCTTAATAAAGCGTGGGTGTAGTTTCGATCAGTCAGGTAGGTCAGGTTTCTGTTAACGTGACTGCATACCTTTAAGCCATATCGGCACAGAATGATCTGTGGAATTCTTGGCATGCCCTTAGTCGCAAAGACAGCAGTTTAGAGAGCAAACAGTGATGACCCCTTCTTTCAATCTGGTTTCTGCGTTTGAGCAGCGAGTCACAGGTCAACGTATTCAGGATTCGTACACAGTAAAAGCACTCAATATTAAGGCAGATTTTTTTCCTCCATAATCTCTTCAATTGGTACAAACATGTAAGCAAAGATGTACAGAGCACTTGACGCAACCGATCTGGCATGCTCCAGTTTGAATGTGTGCATGCATATTTCTGCAGTTTTTAATAAGACAGTAGTTCCGCAGATGCTCCTTTTTTTGCTGTTAAACAATTAACAGAGTGCCATACATGGGTTAAATAGCAATTAAGCTGTTTTCATTGCTCGATGCAATTATTAGTGAGGTTATACATGCTTGAAATGTTACCGCATTTAGCAACAGTATAAATAAATTGTATATTCATCATTTATGTAAAGTGTACAGTTAGTGTCATTTTAGTACTCAAACTATTGTAGTTTATATTAAAAGTTTGAATTAGTTTTATCTTTATATTTGCTTTTTTTTAATTATTGTGAAAAATGTAGCAAATAAGGTTGCAATTTTTTACTTAGCAAAAAAATTAAGAGACCACTTGCTAATTCTCTGGATTTACTGGATTCGTTACATATAGGTTTGAGTAAAATGTTAATATTTGCTTTATTATATTAAGATCTCATAAACAAATGACGAATATTAATTTCTAACTCTTCTATGGGTAAAATATTGGTATTGTGTTGAATGTACTGTCAACGTGTTTTAAATCATGGCACCTTTTTCTGCTATTTTATGCAATCAAAAATCTCCAATTGACATTAATTTTATTTGAAAAAATTTGACAGAAATGTCACAAGTGATTTATTAAATAAAACAAACATAAAACAATAAACAACTATAAATTGTAGATCAAAAGAAACTGAAAAACATCAAGTGGACTCTTTTTTTCATAACCGTATACCTCCATTGTTATTAAATTAATTAATTTAGCTTTCCTTTCACTTTATTTATTTAAGGTATACTTCACGCTTTACAACCATCAAGACTTTTAGCTCAATAAACGACTATTCGTTAATTTATAGTTATTAAGGTAGTAGCTGGGTTAAGGTATTATGTAGGACTCTATCACACTTTGTAATTACTGATAAACAGTCAATATTCCAATAACAGACAGCTAATAAGCCAGTTAATATTTAGTTTATAGTTTGAATTGTTACTTAAACTAAAGTGTTACCTATTTTTTGGTCATTAAACTAAATCATAAACAGGCTTGAGCTCCTTTATTTCCAATGAAGAGGCAGACATTGATTATCGTATTCAATATTTCCAGATGGATTTTTTTTTTTCAATTTGTATGACTGCACAATATGCCACTTACCCAAATGTAATGTCACATCATCAAAATCATGTGCGGTTGAGAGTTTGTCTATGCAAACAAAAAGCTCCAAATGACATTAATTTAATTTGAAAAAAATTGACAGGAATGTCATAAGTCATTTCTAAAATAAAAAAAAACATAAAACAATAAACAACTATAAACTGTAGATCAAAAGAAACTGAAAAATATCAAGTGGACTCTTTTATAAAGATTTTAATTTTAATTTAATCAAAGATTTTCAATTTATTTTATAAAGAGTCATAACCGTATACCTCCATGGTTATTAAATTATTTAATTTTGCTTTAATTTCACTTTATTTAAGGTATACTTCACGATTCACAACAATCAAGATTTTTAGCTCAACAAACTACTAATTGTTTATTACTAGTTAGTAAGGATAGTTGGGTTAAAGTATTTAGGTACGGCACAATCACACTTTGTAAATACTGATAAACAGTCAATTTCCCAATAACAAACAGCTAATAAGCCAGTTAATAAGATAATAAATAAGTTTACTGTGTGAATTCTTACTTCAACTAAAGTGTTACCTATTTCTGTGGTTACCCTTTGAACTGCCTGCTCTCCCAAATGGTTGCCCATATTTTGACTGTTTCAAATAAAGACTGTTAAAGTCATTTAAAGAATGACTGTTTTAAATAATGCATTACAAACACAGCATTGTTGATTCACAAAAAAAATACAAATAAATCAAACAAACTTAACACTGTTGCACTACTACACTTGATTTTCGTTTTACTGTAAAAAACAAACAAACAAGAAAACACATAATTTACTGTGTTAAATGAGAATCTGAAATATTTTATGGCATACTTCAAAAAATAAAGATGATTTTTTTTTTACATCTCTGCACAAAACGTTTGGCCAGTGGTAAAATAGTAGTGCCCATCTGAGCCTGGTTCTTTCGAGGTTTTTTCTTCACCTTCGTCAATTGGTGAAGTTTTGGTGAAGTCTGGCTTGCATGGTTCGGGATCTGTGGAGCTGTGCATCGATGGATTGCCTTTCAGTGTTTGAACTCTCAGTAGTGATTATTAAACCACACTGAACTGAGTTAAACTGAACTGAACTTAAACACAAAAACTGAACTACACTGTTCCTATTTACTATGATCTTTTATGTGAAGCTGCTTTGACACAATCTACATTGTAAAAGCGCTATACAAATAAAGGTGAATTCAATTGAATTGAATTTAGTATTCAAAAGTGTTTTATTTTGATGATGTTTTTAAGTAAATTGGTCTTACACTTCATATTTTCAGATTTTTCATAGTATATGTATAAATTCCTGTATTTTTACCATAAACGGACATATCAACCATTTGGTAGATATTGACATTTTAGAAATTATGGCATGTGTTGAAAAAAAATGCATTGAGGGTGTTAAGTAGTGACATTAGGAGTTAAGAAATGCAATCAAAAAAATTTTTTTGGTGGGGCAGTTAAAGGGTTAAACTAAATCATACACAGGCTTGAGCTTATTTATTTCCAATAGAGGGGCAGACATTGTTCATCATATTCAATATTTCCAGATGGGCTGATATTTTTTCAATTTGTATGACTGCACAATATGCCATTTACCCAAATGTGATGTTATATAATCAAAATCTTGTGTGGGTTGAGATTTAGTCAATTTCGTCTGGACCCAAATACACTATTTTTTATAGGACTTCTAAATGTAACTATAAATATTTCTGTAGTTTAATACTAAAGCTATTCATTCATTCATTCAACTACTGTCAATAAAAGGAGCATAAAATGTCCCTTCTGTCCTGCTTCTCAACTGGAGACAAAAAGAAAAATATCTCGGGTCTGTTTAGATAAAATGTCTTGCTTCACAAACGAATTAATAGAACATTAAGAAGTCAACAAGGGGGCGAATTGCGGCAGTCGCATTCTGAGGTAATTTGGCTCTAACTCCTATAAAGTAGCAGAAACTGTGACTTCTCCAGCAACAGCTGCCAATGCGCCTCTTCTTTGAGTTGTTTTCAATTCCTGCATGGCAGTGCTTGTCTGCACAATAAACTGATTTTACAAAACCTAATTCATCCAAACAGGGTTTTTTTCCTGTGTGTGGAATGGCTGTACTATTACCAGAGGCCAGAAAAATAAAAGCTAAGTGAAATCTAATCAACTGCCATTGAGGCGGAATCAGTCTGAATGTGCGCAGAGCTTTTTTTCCTTCAGCTGCTGATGTCCCTGACAGAGAGGAATAGATAGAATGCCCTTCATGCTAACAATGCGCACCGTCTGCCTGTTCTCTTCCACCGCGAGCGTGGAGATGTCAGCCGCTTCTCTCGAAGACACAGCTGAAGGAGATGGTCAGCATCCAGCAGCTCTCATTTTATGCCACACTCTTGCAGCAGTGCTCACTTTCACCATCATGCTGTCATCCTCCTGCAGCAGGAAGATCTTTTACAGCGGGAAGAAATAAATAGAAGTTTGGAAAATAATATGCACAGAATAATGCCAAAATGTCCTGCGATCTCTTGTGCGGCATGAATTTGAATGAGGGATGAAATAGATGGGAAGCGTTGCATGTAGGGTTGGGTACCGAAACCTGGTGCCATTATAGCACCGGTACCTTTGTAACCGGTATGTACCAGATCAAATCACTCTATGAATTTCGGTGCCTAATTTCGGTGCCACTGATGCTGCGACAAGGACGTAAGAAGCATCAAGGGGTGCATCAAAGGCACACACAGGTACGCGTTGTCACACCATCTCTAAACATTTAATCCTAAACAACTCTGAGGAATACAGACAGGCGATGACACGTTTGTTCTTGTTGCTTAGGGAACGGACGCACACACGCAATGCAAGCAGTACAGCGCATTCGGTGAGCGAAAGCGACTCTCTTCAGATCAACACGCATGATCGCATTCATCAAATTTGCTTAACCTAAGCGTTCTAAAGTGTATTTTACAAGCAAGGATTCTGACACAGCAACGTGAAGCAGATGCTTTACAAAAGTAAAGGGGAAACACGTCAAACCTAATGACACATTTGCGTCCTGAAATGTGGAGGGTTTTTTCTTTCCATTTAACGTGCAGTATCAAATTTCATTAAAAGAGCACTCTTCCACCAGTCCACGTGTCAACAAGCTTGCCCCCCCTCTGGCCCCCCTAAATTTGTACGTGTATTTTTGTGTCAAAGTGCCACAGAGAAGCGAGATCAGCCATCGGTGGCAGACTGCGGAGATATGACCGAGGCCCCTCTCTGCGTGCTCTAGGTGTCCCTCGGGCACTCGCTCCCGTGCGCACTTGCTCCCTCTGTCAGTGACGGTGCTGCACGCATTAGTTCCGCGCATTCGTCAGAAGTTGACGTCCAAATTGACACAGGTAATAGCGATTTTAACACTATTAATATAGGAAGTCCTCTGCTATTCAGAGACCATTATTATTCAGAAATCTAGTGTTTACGTTAGGAAATGCAGTATTGAATTTACAAACAGTCGGCAAGTACCAAAGAACAGATCAAATGTAGTTATCAGTCACGCTCATGTAAGTTATATTCAACTCATTTAGTTTTGCCTTCATTCATTCTTGATTTCCGTTTTCAACACGATTAATTTACAACACATTTTTAAGCATAATAGTTTAACTAACTAATTTCTAATATCTACTTTTCTATCTTCCCCATGGTGACAGTTAGTGCATAACATTTTACTAGTTATATATAACATTTTACCAATATATAAATTAAAAAATTGGCAAAAAGCTGTGATGGGTTAGTCTTAATAAACATTTCTCAAACCATTTCCCACTTTGGAGGTTGAGAATGGTTCCGAGCTCTTCTTGTTTCCTATTGCCCTAACAAAATGTTAATTAACTAGGGTTCAGGGTTACACAACTCTAAGTGAATAAAAACATCCAGCTGAGGTTCAAATCTAAAAGTGCAGCAAGTTTAAAACAATTGATTCTTTAGCAAAATGTTTGACTCGAGTCGAATAAACGAATCGAGTTGGGTTCGGATCCTTTGTTTGATCGCATCGACGTCGATGTGGTACATCACCATATATGTACTTCCAGTTCCTTTAAAATGTGCACGCGCTTTCCCTCCACACATTAGCAGAGGTGCTGTGGATCATGAGACTGATGATCATGACGCGAAGATGACGATCACTGACAGATGGAGATTCGGCTGCAGGGAATAAAGGTTTAAAGTTCATTTTCACAACAATACCACAGTATAGCCAACCTAGTGCTGTGTTTGTTCTTGTCATTTTTCTGATTTTTGATTCAATAACCTACGCTGCAACACGGGATTCGCCGGCCATTTGCTATTGAAGGAGCAGCAGAGACTATGGGACTTTGTCAGACTTTGACAGTTCAACTGGACCTGTTTCTTCTTCCTCCGCATCATAACATGTAGGTGTCATTAAAATTGTTGCCTCGTTTTGTGTAGTTTGCAAAATATCTATTTAATTGTGTGCTATAAGTTGTAATCGCCCTGCGCTGCTAAAAACGTGACACGTGCTTCTTCCTCATTTTCAAAATAGTTCAACTTTTGCCACTGTGTGGATTAATACTAAATGTGTGTCATTGTTATTACTTGGGGTTAGGTTTAAGAGTATAGCAATATGCTGCTCTTTTATTTATTGCATTCCTGCATTAGGCTCTCACATACTCTCTGGCTGCTACTTCTGGTAGGCACTTCTCTCTTGTCTCATGCTAAACGCAGTCGACCAAACGCAACAGACTGGGTCATCGGACCAATCACCGCAGATTAGCTTCACACTAAGGATGGGTTTGGGAACAAATGAATCGCTGAACGATTCATATTGGAGTCGCTGGAATAATTAGGTAAAATTAAAGACAATGAAAGTGTTTTTTGACCTTGCATATCAGCCTTGTTGGAGACCAAAATATGACCTTTTTAATGAAAAATAGGGGCTCTTTAATGTGGAGAATTTGCTGTAACAATTTCTAACAGTTGTTGTGAACTGTTGTATCTCTTTGCAATAAAAAAACTTAAATATAGTCTTGAGATGGATTATAGGTGATTGGGTGTCAGCCAGACTTGGTAGCTTTACTTGGACATAGGGAAATTAAGACCTGTTTAAAATGATTTAAGACCTACAACACAACATTTCAGTGAATTTAAGACTTTTAAGGCCTAAAATTCTGTTTTTGAAATTTAAGACTTTAAGACTTTTAAGACCCTGCGGACACCCAGAGGCTTCAAGTTTAAAAGGTTAAATGTATTGAACCACATTTGAAAAAAAAGCATGAGATCAAATAACAGCATCTTTTTTTTTCAAAATATAACAAAGCTATTATTTTTGCATTTTTTCTCAGAAAACATCACATAAAAAAATAGAGAAAAAAAAGTGTGAACTAGTACTTTTGCTTCCTTTTGAGACTTTCCTGCATGGAAAAAGAAAAACAAAACTATTACTATCATTATTAATGTGGAATAAAAAAAGAAAGTTATACATCATTTGAAAGCTGAATATATAAGTTATATATTGATGTATAGTGTTGATTTTGTGATCGGATTATAGTTTGCTAAGATACAGTACAACTATATAAAAATCTGGAATCTGAGGGTTTATAAAAATCTCCAAATTACAAAAAAAATACCTATAAAGTTGTCCAAATGTATTGCTTAGCAATGCATATTTCTAATTAAAAATTAAGTTGGTACATTTACTGATGAAAATTTGCAAAACAAATAATGAAAAATAAAATTAAAAAACGTGTTAACTCATACAATGTATTTTTGTTTTGTAGGCTGCACCTTTTCTAAATAAGGTTTTAGGTTTGACACTTCCATTCTCAAATTAGGTTGAGATCTGTATTTTGCTTTAGTAAAGCAACAGCCTTTTTTCCCCGCGCCATATCAAATTTATCAACATCAAACTTTTATACCTGCCACTGCTTACTGCCTTTTTGGTTCTGGAAATTTTACTGAATAGGGTATATGCAGAGAGTGTTTTTTCCAATACTGATAAACTTTCGGTGAACGGTTAATGTTACTTTTTCAATTTTATACAGTTCCTTTTACAACATCGATGTTGTAATGTAATTCAAATATAATCTTCAGCATTCATTTAGTTTTTGAAGCATAAACCAAGATGATAAGCCGTTTACATGCACGCACCCGTCAGGATCAGCAGGCGAGAGCAGAAACGGCATTGGAAACACTGGAGTAAAAGATCATTGATTTTTAAAGAACACAAACCTTAAACACGATTTTCTAACAGCATACAGTTCACCAGAAGTATTTGACCCATTTACTGACAAATTAAAAGTCCTTCTGCATGCTTCTGCATATACCCTATTTAAAGCCTGTTGTCCATGATTTGGACTTTTGTCATCCAGCCAAACGGCAGTGAAGCTCTGTTTGTTGTAATTTGAGAAATATCAACTACGGTGAAAAGAGGCATGGCACTTTGTTCCAACCACAGAAGCAACATTTTCAATGATTTTATTCACAATCTTTTGATATGTTTCCCAATATTTCATTGATTCTTCAGAATGAAAGAAGTATTGCACTTACTAATACAAGTTAAAAATCAATTGTAGAATGCAAGCTTTAAATAAGGATTTTTAAAAATATGTCTGGACAGTGGCTTTAGAGCTAAAAGGTATAGTTCACAAAAACAAAATGACTATTTATTCACTATTTACTCTCCCTCAAGTGGTTCCAACTTCTTATGAGTTTCTCTTTTTCTGCTGAACACAAAAGAAGAACTGAAAACCTGTAATTATTGACTTCCATAGAAGAATCAAACAAATACTGTGGAAGTCAAGGGTTACAAAAGTTTCCAGCTTTCTTCAATATATATTCTTTCGTCTTGGACAGAAAAAGAAAATCAAAGGTTTGAATCGAGTAAAGGGTGAGTAAATGATGACAGAATTTTTATTTCAGGGTAAACAATTTTTGAATGTTTTTCCATTATAATGTACAGTGGGTTCTAATGATGTGTGGTCTATAAAGCATAAATCTGAAAATAAAAGTTTAAATGTTATAATTTTCAGGTTTTTCAACTTTCAGAAGAAACTTCAGGATTTACATTTTGTATTATAAAATTTTTGACCAATTATGGATGTGACATTTGCAGTAAAAACTCAAATCATAAATGCACAGAGATAGTATATGTTAACATTATTTTGAAACATCTGTTGATATTTTTCAAAACAACTGACACAGAGTTATGGGATCAGAAAAATTTCAATCTGTAAACAATTTTTATACTTTAAATGAGGAAAATAAACATACTTTGTAAAAAATTCTGTGAATTAAACCGCACAACCCAATGCAAACAATGCTAATTAAAGGAAAAGAGTTGGCTCACTATAGCTCAAAAATGAATATATATATTTTTTTTATTTAACATTTTTTGCATTTATGAGGAAAAAAAGCCTTGTTACGGATATGACAGATGTGAAATTGGCACTTGTGTGAATTTGGTAAATCAAATATAATTGTTTGAAAACATTGACAGAGACATTTTTTACTATTTATACAGTATTGTAAATAACAAGAATACACAAAAAATTAGAAAGGGCTTGGCTATTTTGCTGACAACTTTTTTTTCATGGCAAGGTTGCATGGAATTGCTCTTTAATATTATGTTGGAATATTGTTTTTGAAATACAGCTGTTTTAACCTGATGTCCACACAAATGAACAAACAAAATTAAATAGAAGTTATTGAAATTTTTATTCTTTTAATTTGGTCTGATTTATGGAAGCCTTAAAAACAAGGGAAATGTACTTTTTTACTGAGTGAGAGCAAATTAGCCTGGCAAAAATTCTAAACGAAATTAAGGACTTTTGACAAGATAGCTACAAACACCTTCAGGACATAAAAGAATAGTTAAACAAGTCCAACAAAAAAATCGAAGAAGTTGAAAATAGAATTGCCGATGCAGGAACTCGAATTTAAAACACAGTGTTAGAAGAGGAACAACTTGAAACCAGGCTAAACGACCAAGAAGGTTGAGCCAGATGGTCAAACAATCGGATTTACGGAGTACCAGAAAAAGCTGAGGAAAACTTTTTGGATATGATTTCCTTTCTAGAGGACTTCTTAAAATCTACCCTAGCCCTGGCTAACGTTACCCTGGCAGACCTCCAAATTGAACCGGCTCAAATAGCACTAGCGCCTATTCTATCATAAGTAAGATTTGCTGTTATGTGAAGGATGCTGGCAGCGAGGTAGAGCAATCCAAAGTCGCGGTCATAGAACAGGCAAATAGTCGGTACAGGCAGCAATGAATCAAAACAAACAGACAAAGCAAAGCGTCAAAACATGGCTAGGTTAAACAAGTAAAAAAAGTGTCTTAATGCTCACACATAAACAGATAAATAAGACCGGAAAAGTGGAACAGGTGTGAGTGTGTGGTGCATGACAGGATTTGTAGTCCATATGGTGACAGATTTGTAGTCCTGGGTGAAAGTGGATGATTCCCAACGATCTACAAGCCTGGATCGCTGGTGATTGTGACATTTACATTTAAATGTGCCATTATTTTGTTTTGAGTGCATGATCGATATATAAAGGAAATAACAGAGATGGGCCCACCCCACATTTTGAGAAAAGCTAGTTTAAACTAAATACAGAGTGATTATTAAAATGTGAATTATCAGAGTCCACTAACAACATCAAAACCTGCACAGTCTTCATGGGTGTCTATGTTTTCTCTGTAACATTAGGCAGCTTTGATTTATACAGTAAGTTACTTTATTTGATTATCATATTACCTTAAAAACCACAAAGCAGCAAAGCACACTGTTTGATTTTCTTTTGAAATATTAAAACTAGAACGCAGGATTTTAATATCTTCTAAACAAAAGTTAACACATGTTTAAGTCCTTTTGAATGTGCATACATTGAGCTTTTTTATCATATTACTTTAATTCTGCATAAAAGTCTGTCCTTCTGGTTTATAAAGATCTTTTTCTTCACTTGCTTTTTTGGATTCAATGTTTCTGTACAATTTCCCTAAAGTCATATCATTGTTCTCTTCTGAATAAAAGTGAAAGCACAGATTGCAGGTGTTGCATTAAATTCTTACACTGATGGGTCACAGAAATTAATGTCTCATGCTGGAATAGCTTGCTAATGGCAGGCAAGCATTGAGTCATACTGTAAATAACTTAATGGGTGAGGGAAGAGTTGAAGGGATAGCTCATCCAAAAGTGAAAATTTGTTAATTTGCTCACCCTCAGGCCAGCCAATATAAGATGGTGTTTTTTTTCTTTAGTAGAACATAAAAAAAATCAATTGAAATCATGGTCCTTGATGAATCATAAGATGCAAGTCATCAGCTACCAACAGCTCACAGCCTCGGCAAACACTTCTGAGCACATTCACAACACAGTCTGGAGAGCAAGCTTCCTGCCGCATAATGATGTGTGAACGGGAGCGAGCAATGCTTGTGTACTTTTTAATATATATATATATAAAGTTGCATCATTCAAGGATAAGCACAGGTAAGTGCCATCTTGAGGAACAATACACAGCACACATCCTTCCTCTCTGTTGTATACAAAGAGTGTCATCCCATATACTGTATACATCACTATGCATCAAGAAGCTCACATCGCAGGCTGCTTTGAATGTGCCCAGGACCGTTTTCTGATTGTGGATATGAGGTAAAAATGAAAAAGGTATATAATATTTCTTCATCAGGAGCCATGCATATACTTTGCATTGTCTACATACAGGTAAAATTATTAGCCACTCTGTTCTTTTTCAAATATTTTCCAAGTGAATGAGCAAGGACATTTTTCACAGTATTTCCATTTATATTTTTGATCTGTAGAAAGTCTTATTTTCTTTAATTTGGCTGGAATATTTTTTAAAAAATCCTTTTTCAAAATGGTATTGTCAATATTATTAACCCCTCCAGATTCTTTTCCTGATTACAGAGCAAACCACTGTTTTGTAATAACTTGCCTAATTAACATAACTTGCCTAGTTAACCTAATTAACCTAGTTAAGCCAAAAGACAAAATACATTTTATTAGAAATTACTTATTAAAGCTGTAAATGTGGTGAAAAGCATTTCTCTCCATAGTGTATATATATATACTACCTGACAAAAGTCTTGTCGTCGATTCCAGTTGTAAGAGCAATGAAAAATAACTTGACTTAACAAGTTGACCATTTGGAAAAGTAGAAGGTAGATTTTTGGTAGATCTGTTGAACTGCATCCCAATCATCACAAAAACTGCAGAAGACCTATTGGAACCTGCATGGACCCAAGATTCTCCAATCAGTGGAGAAAAAAGTTTGGTGAAGAAAAAAACATGGTTTGGGGTTACATTCAGTATGGAGGCATGCAAAAAAAACTGTAGAGAGGATGGCAACATCAACAGCCTGAGGTATCAAGACATTTATGCTGCCCATTACATTATGAACCACAGTAGAGGGCAAATTCTTCAGCAGGATAGCGCTCCTTCTCATACTTCAGCCTCCACATCAAAGTTCCTGAAAGCAAAGAAGGTCAAGGTGCTCCAGGATTGGCCAGCCCAGTTACCAGACATGAACATTGTTGTCTGGGGTAAGATGAAGGTGGAGGCACTGAAGATGAGCCCAAAAAATGTTGATAAAGGGAGTCCTGCAAGAACGTTTTCTTTGCCATTCCAGATTATTTAAGTCATGGCTGCACGGTGGCGCAGTGGGTAGCATAATCACCTCACAGCAAGAAGGTCACTGGTTCGAGCCCCGGCTGGGTCAGTTGGCATTTCTGTATGGAGTTCGCATATTCTCCCCGTGTTTGTGTAGGTTCCTCTGGGTGCTCTGGTTTCCCCCACAAGTTCAAAAACGTGTGGTATAGGTGAATTGGGTAAGCTAAATTGTCTGTAGTGTATGTGTGTGTATGGGTGTTTCCCAGTGATGGGTTGGGCTGGAAGGGCATCCGCTGCGGAAAACATGTGCTGGATAAGTTGCCGGTTCATTCCGCTGTGGCAACCCCAGATTAATAAAGGGACTGAGCCAAAAAGAAAATGAATGAATGAATGAATGAATATTTGAGTCATTGCAGAGATGTACATTTGCAGTCCTCCAAGCTCATGGGAGTCGTACACAATATTTGTTCTTTTTCCACTGCACCATGACTTTATATTCTGTATATTCTTTATATTCTATACTGTACATTACTACTGTGAAGTGGCAGGACTTTTGTCTAAGCAAAGTCAGACTTTACTATCTTAATTAAATAATTTTAAATCAAGCCATGATTATATTTTATTTTGGTAAAATAAGCGTAATCTAGAGGCCTATATAGAAATATTTTTCTAACAATCTGCTCAAGATATATCTTTGGTCTAAGACTAATAAATTACTAAATTGTCGTGGTTGGTTGGGCAATCACTAAAAGGAAAAAGCTAAAAATATATATGATTGTTTCAAATAATCCAATCCTTGTCAATAATGTCAGGGAATAACCTGCTTGAGGGCATGAGGTAAACTTGAAGAGTGAATGAACAGCGGAAACTAAAGCGCTTTGGTAAAAGATTCAAAAACACATTCAAGTGTCTCCAATTCAGTACATATGAGAAAAATAAAGACAAAAACAAACGTAATTCTACTTTATGCATCACAAGGATGTACAAGGTAACTATGTATTATGAATAAGCTTTTAACTAAGCAACACCCTAAAACAAAATTAATAATTCACCCATTATTTAACTGCTTTCTCAGTAAGGATCATTTATTTAAATAATTGTTAGGTTTTGATTCAGAATTTTTTTATCAAAAATGAATGATAACATAGATGGCAAGGTTCAATGTCATGTACAAGAAAATGTATAACATTAAATCAGAAGTTTATTAGAGGTTAACGAAACAAGGACAGTTTCCATGTTAATGTTGAATATTCATGCAATGTTCGTGCAAATGAATACAGAAAATTTGGTTTGATTTTGTTCTGTGCAGAACACTGTGCAGAATAATGGGATGGATTTACCGTCAACCATGCCACCATAATGAAGTAACATCTACAGTGCTCAAAATGATCGTGATTCTATTAATTAGCCATTGATTGCACAGAGAGGGTTCATTTCCCGTCGTGCCCTTTCGCCTGACTCTGAAGATGTTCATTATTAACCTCCTATACAGGTGGCTCGCATTCCTCACCCCTTAACTGCGAAACCTTGAAGCAATGTGAACTTCAACTGCCACCATCACGCTCCAGTCTAATTTAGTATATTTAATAACACCAATGTTGATACTCCAATATCGGATGGCACTCCATAAACGTGGCACATTAAGATCTCCAGAAAGCGCTCTCCGAGAGAAAAATCTTCTACATTTATGCTTCTTTGAGTGGGCTCATCAAGAAAGCACACAAAGACAGCGAGCACGGCGTCTCAGTAAAGCAATCTCACCATTGTTCACCGCACAAAAAGCTTCCAGACCCAAGTCGCCTCTTCTCTCCCTCTCCCACTCTCACGTTCAGCCTAACTATCTGTGGCAGTGATTGAATCGCTCTGTCCTTTGCTGCGAGGGCTCTACCTTATTTAATCCTTTACGTGGCAGGTCACTCTGTGAGCGGATGCTGTGTAAACAGTGCGGGCCCTTGATGTGGGGGCTCAGGGGTAAGAGAGCAGGGGCCGAGGGTTATGGAGTCTCCCGGCTCTTGGGAACAATGGGCCTTTAGAATGTAGGGGCAATGGTGCACTGACCCTTAGCAAATAAGAATCATGTTCTGGCATTCCAGCCTTGATTGGCACTTTGAGGTTGAAAAAAATCTCAAAGGAACACAGGAAATGCTACTTGTGTAATTGGTTATATATTAGCGCAGCATTCTCAGCATTTAAAGGATGGGAAATTCCTGGGTGACACATGGAAGAGACTGTGGTATTCCACAGGTTGAGGGTAGCCGGAGAAAAAGGCAAGATCACACCAGGGCAGGGAGATAACTACCTGAACACCAGATGCAGATGCATCATATCCCCTTTATCTATCACTCTTTTATTGCTAAAAATGAAACATCTGATTTATAAGTCAGGCCGTAGCCAACCTGGTGAAAGGGGTGATTCTTTTTTCTCAAAAAGTGGACCTTTTTGCAGGTATTCGCCTCTTTTCTATTTATTTGTGAGGTTTACACTGCATTTTAGTGACATTTGAATTGTCATTTTTTTAGGCAAATAACAAACTGGCCAGCACATTCAACTTTCCTCAGTCAGAATTTGGCCGTTGAATAATAAAAAAACATAATAATAATAATAATGCAGAGCTTGGCGATTTTTCTAGCCTCTCCTGTAAAAAAGTAACTTTGTAAATTCATGGATAACAACAATAGCCAAATTAGTAATTTACTTTAATATGGGTGACCTTTGGTGCTTCACACCTTTTTATTGGTCATTATTTCTTTCAAGTATAAGGTTCAAGATTTAGAATAAAAGTTATTTTTAAAATAGTTATATAGTAGTGAAAGATGACTTCACTTAAAGCAGATTACAGGTTTTTCTGCACAGATAGATGTTGGAGTCGGGAAGTTGGAAAAATAATTGTTTGCATTGGTCAAAAATGATTAGCAGAAGTCACACCGAAGTGATAGCCAACAGATGATTCTGCTTGGTCTTAAAGCCTTCTGCGATTGGGACAAATAGGACAAATGTATGTTGCTTGTGTCTGAGACAAATCTGGACCTATGGGAGTGGGGGGGGGGGGGGGTTACTGTCTAGACCAGAGTTGTTGTATTGGTTTGCATTGCAGGACTGGTGGGTTATATTTTAATTAAATACTTAAATACTTAAGTTTTCTTAAAATTTGAACACTTTTTCTACAAATTTGAGTTGGAGAATAACAGAAGCAGTTGGCAATGATAACAGAATATATACAGGAATCAGAGAGTGAAATTCAATACCTTTTAAGACTCTTTCCCTACAATTTAAGACCTTATAACCACTTTAGGTTTCAACTGGAAACCACTAGCGATATTTACTAAATATTAATGTAAGAAACTAATTCAAAAATAAGACATCATTTATATACTGAATAAAAATCTATCAAATCTAGCTAATTTAGCAGGTTGGCTTCTGTAGAGCTTCAGAAATAAAGGCATTGCTTTGGTTACTGCAGTAAACAAAGCAGCATGATGTCAAATCTAAAAGGATGTCATTGTTTTCATAAATTACATTGCTCTATACATTCTCTACATTGCTTATAGTTTGGATCTATCTCCTTTCTTTGCATGTCACATTGGCATTAAAGTACAGAATAACACAGTGCAAGTATTTATTTAATTTCTCATAAAATAGAAGAGAAGCTATTGTAAGCACGTATAGAGGTCATAATGTCATAGCGAGTCCTTCATTCATCTACAGGCTTTCAAAGACAACCAAGAAAGTTGGAAGGTCTCATTTTTTTCAGTTGTGTTACGAGCTGTTCACACACTGACAATAAAAAAAGTGATTAATCCATGAAAATGTATTCACATGGTCCCTTTAAAAATACTTAAATATGACATTTGCTGTTTGTTCAAACTAGGGATACAGGGATACCATTTTTTTAGAACTGATCCGATCCCGATATCAAAATTCTGAGTATCGACCTATACAGATCCGATCCTGATACTGTGCTGTTTTATTTTTTTATTTTTTATTTATTTATTTTTTTGTTTGTTTGTTTTAAGCATAATACAGTTTCTACAGTTCTGGTGTTAAACTCAATAATATATCTTCTTAATAAAAAATAACAGACCTATAGGTCTACTGTATATGACAGACGACACAATCTGAAAACTGAAAATCTGATGCTAGCTGTAAACTAGGCTACATTATTTGAGCATTTGTTATGACATTGATCTGTTATGGTCCAGCTTTTGTTTCCTTTTTCAATATTAAGATTTATCTTTTAAATCTGTAATAGGCTACCACTATTAACCCTAATCAAAACACAAGTTGGTCTGTTAAATAAAATATTAATATAAAATATGAATATAAATAAAACAAAATTAATATAAATAAAATTACAAAATTATTCAATTTCAGAGTAGCCTATTTGGCTAAATAATCTTCTGTTAATGACAATCCATATTGCGCCCGTCAGTTTCACTTTTATTAATTTAATCAACTAATTTGGCTAGGCTTTACAAACTATTCACAGCACTGAAAGTATTCCCCTCGGAAGAATAAACTCAGTCGGAAGGATGAGAGAACAGAAACTTTTAATATTACAGATTAATTTTACAGTGCGCCACACGTCACGTCTATGCAGTTGGTGTGTGAATGAAGCACTTGATGCATCACTGAGACACAGCGCGCAGCTCTCCGGTCTCTGCGGACACTTTCAAAACTTAGCAGCACAAAGTAAATCAGTGCGTTGAGGATCTGTCCAATGTATTAATAAACCTTTTTTAATTTAATGTTTCAGGTGGGCCTACTTTGTGTGTGTAGAGCAAGTAGCATCCCTCTCTACTCGTGTTGCGAATGCGATCTGCTGATCTAACAGACACAGATTTAGAAACAGCAATGAACTCCCTTTAATAACCCCTTTAATGTTAAACTAAATGCATTTCTCCACTGATAACTTATATTAACAAGAACAAATAGTCTTGGAGAAAGTTTTTCGTGTTGTCATGAAAGCGACGCGCAATTTGAATAGTGAAAGAATGGAGAATGATTTGACATGCGCAGCGACGGGAAGCGCTAAATTGAACATGAATTTAAGCACCTGAATTTTCATCTGTACTTCACATTAAACTATAGAATGGCTTCAGAACATTTGGCATTTAGTAGGCCTACATGACAACTTTAATAGGCTACCTTCATGGCTTTGTAGGCTTATAAATCATACAGAAAATAGCTCACGTGCAAGATCAGATTTGGATCGGTACCAGCTGCCCAATACTCAATACACAGCAAAAATATGCTGTATTGAACTTATATCTGACCCAGGTATCGAGATCGGTGCATCCCTAGTTCAAACTACTTATTTAAAATGAGCTGAAACAACACAATTCTTGAGTTTTTTTTAGGGACAATTTGATAGTTTTAAGTTCAATCAACTTAAATTTGTAAAAACTCCTAAATAACTTAATTTCTTCATGTTGTCCCACACAAATGGATTGTGTGGAACCCAGCATTTTTTACAGTGAAGTGTTACATAAAAAGTATCTTTATGTAGTACTTGAGTATAATATATCACAAAATTGACAAATCATTTAAATCTTTTTTTGTGAATTACTATTCTTCTCTCTAAGGCAGCGCGGTGGCTCAGTGGTTAGCACTGTCACCTCACAGCAAGAAGGTTGTTGGTTCGAGTCCCTGTCAGTTGGCATTTCTGTGTGGAGTTTGCATGTTCTCCCCGTGTTTGTGTGGGTTTCCTCCTGGTGCTCCGGTTTCATGTCCAAAGACATGCTCTATGGGTGAATTGAACAAATGAAATTGTCTATAGTGTATGCGTGTGAATGGGAGTGTATGGGTGTTTTCCAGTACTGGGTTGCAGCTGAAAAGGCATTCGCTGTGTAAAACATATGCTGGACAAGTTAGCGGTTCATTCCACTGTGGTGACCCCTCATGAATAAAGGGACTAAAGCTGAAAGAAAATGAATGAATCTTCTTTCTACCTAGGATTGTACTGACTCACTATTGAAAGTTTGTTAATAAAAATGTAGATGAAAAGCGTCAAAACATAGACGTGAGCAGACACATGCGTGAGTGTGACATTACCAACTAATTTCCATATCACAGGGCTCATATGTCATGTCTTCTGAGATATCATCTTTGCTGAACACAAAACTTCACAACAGGTAGGGCAAATAGCACAACACAAGACATCAGGCCTGCTTAACAACAGTGACACCATTGCTAAGCAATGGAAATGTGAAACCACTCCATACGTGCACACACACACACAATCCCTGGTATGTGACCTGGGGAGAAACTACAAAAACAGGCCCATCTTCTCGTAAATTAAACAAAACTTGTCAGATTCCCACTGTCTCAGCCCATTAAATTCTAAACAAGACGTGGGAACTGACTCGGACAGGACCAACCGCCAGCCATCCCTCCTTCACTCCTCATTCCTGTTTTTCCAGCGGAGAAGCTGGTCACCTGCTCCACGTCCGACACCACAGCGCAGGCCCAAAAGTGAGTCACAGAGGAGGGATCAGAATGAGGGCAATGTAAAACATGTGAAATCAGCTCTGGAATTTCAATAGCTCCACGGCATACCGACTGCACCCCACCCCCAGCCAGAGGGAAATCTGATCAAGATAAAGTGTGGAGGTTAAGGAGACGACCTGTTTCCACTGTAACAACCCACTTCTGCTCTTGGGTGGGAAACTTCGGAAGAGGCATGACAGGTCACATAATACTTGCTGACACAATGAAGCAATCATTATTTTTATGTAATGGCTTTTAACTGATTAACAGCCTGGTGCTAAAACTATATAATATAGGTAATGTGTAAAAATAAAACAACAAACATATTCTGATCTTTAATTAAGATATGTGAAAAATAATATGATGCCTAATTTTAATCATTAGAAACTTCTTGCTAAAAAATAGGCAAAATCTAGTCGTTTCAAGAATGGTGACAAAGTAAAAAGATTTAAAATGGCAATTAATTAAGTTTTGGAGAGCCACGGTTATCCTTAATTCGTTGAGTTGATTATTGTTAAAAATATGCTACACTGAATCAAAGTCCCTTTAAGGCAAGTCATTTCACTCAACGGCCATCTTTGAAACGACTCTCAGGCAGAATGCTCGGGCATTCCGTTTGAATAAGGAAACATCAAATTCTCCAAAATTGCTTGCCAAGCTTTTGAATAAATTTCATATTAGGAAACAACAATAAAATTACACAACAACTGTCTCTTTTATTTAACTTCTACATGCTTGAGTCACACAAAATCTGCAGAAACTCATGTCTGGTCTAAGCCCCTCCTCCGGAGTATCCTCAGCCTATAGTGATTGCTGATTGGCTTTTGCAGTAGAAGGCGGGGCTTCATTTGGCATATTGACCTTATTCTTCAATGCGGAAGTGCACTTATTTTTGCAATTGTTTTAGAACTTCCGATTCAGTCGCCTACGGGAGAAATGATGAGGAATAATTAACGTCAGAAAACCGTCAAACTACTTGCTCTACAAATAAGTGTTTGCATGACTATACAGACCAAGTAGAATAATATATTAAGAAAATATCTGTTTGCAACATCAAGCAGCATAACGAGCTGTTTTTAACATCTAAAAATGAATGGAAGTGAATGACACTGGAAGTCTCGAGCCAAAAAGATTCAAATGGCTGCGCCCGCTCGTATTCTCTAGTCTGTGACTGAATGACATTTTTAGTTAAATCTTCTGTAAATTTTTGTAAAAATGTATGACAGTCTTTTTATGCTAACATATAAATTCTATGAGGGGAAACTGTCTTACACTTTTATTGTTTTGATGCTTGAAAACCCTTTTTCTCCTTGACCCCTGCACTCGAAAAAAATAGCACTTTAGTTCAACATGATTTAATTATGGACAGTGGATCCACTTGATTGTACCACATTACCTTAACAGCACTGGGTGATGTTAAAAAAGCATAAAATATTTGCCATTTAACATGAATAGATGATGTTGATTAAACATGATTTAAATATTTCTATTTAACTTGAATTAATGGTTTTTGTTCAAGCATAATTCATGTTAAATGAACACAAATATTGAGCGGGTTTAAGATCATCAATTGCTGTCAAGATAATTTGGTGTAACAAGTGGAACCACTGTCCACGATTAAATCATGTTCAACCAAAGTGCTATTTCTTTGAGTGTATATTATATTTTTATTAGATATTCATTCATAATTCAATCAATAAAATCAAAAATGTTAAATATGTCTTTGTTGCGTATTTATTTTTCATTCATTTATTTATTTTCCCTCAGCTTAGTCTCAATTTCAGAGGTCACTACAGTGAAATGAACAGCCAACTTATTCAGCATATGTTTTATACAGCGGATGCTCTTCCAGCCACAATCCAGTACTGGGAAACATCCATACACACTCATTCACAGACACACTCATACACTATGGAAAATTTAGTTTATTCAATTCACTTACACCGCATGTCTTTGGACTGTGCGGGAAATAGGACACAGGGGGAACATGCAAACTCCACAAAGAAATGCCAACTGGCACAGCCGGGACTCGAATCCACAACCTTCTTGCTGTGAGGCAACAGTGCTAACCACTGTGCCACCGTGGCACTGTTTATAGCATTTTAAGTTAATAAACATATAGCTGGTTGTGTAAAATAGGCATATAATATTGTAAGATCTTATTTTCGTATTATTAAAATCACAATCAAATTGTTGCATATTTTGAGGCATCTGCAAACACCATATTGCAGACTAAGGAAATTGTGATGATGAAACATCTTGCTAAGTGAGATAAGCTAACTAAAACAGCATATAGAAAAAAAATTTATTTTATTGCAATGGCTGATGAGAAATAAGTGAAACTGAATAGCTAGACGGGGCGGCACTGTTGCCTCACAGCAAGAAGGTCACTGATTCGAGTCCTCAATGGGTCAGTTGGAATTTCTGTGTGGAGTTTGTATGTTCTCCTCGTGTTGGCGTGGGTTTCCTTCGGGTGCTCTGGTTTCCCCCTCAGTCCAGACATGTGCCATAAGTGAATTGAATAAACTAAATTGGCCGTGGTGTATGTGTGTGTGTGTGAATGAGTGTGTATGAATGTTTCCCAGTACTGGGTTGCTGCTGGAAGGGCAAGTAAAACATATGCCGGAATAGTTGGTGGTTCATTCCGCTGTGGCAACCTCTACAATAGAGACTAAGCCAGAGGAAGATGAATGAATGAATAGCTAGACTAAAAAATGAAACATTGAATCAACCATTTTATAATGCTACAAGTGAATTAAAGAATCACCATCGTCAATAAGTCTAAAGATTACACTTATCAGCTTCTTAAGTTAGTGTTTTAAATATTAATTAAGTGAAAGTTAAATGATGAAAAATGTAATCTAATATTGAATAGAATCGTCATATAACCGAATATAATTTTTTTTCCTTATGAAAGAATGTCACAAGTGGGCTGGTCTCTTTTCACAGGATGATCTGATCTCGTCTACGTGATGTGTGCTAATATCTTCCAAGGTGGAACAGGCTGTACACCAGGAAGATCTTGGATAAATAGAGATATTTAACATCACAGCTTCACAGAAACATGTTCCAGACATGACCTATATTCCGGAGACTCTCTGAAAGACAATCTGACTGATGTCTATTGTATTATAAATAAACAGAACATTCGCTCTGATATCTTTTGGACAAGCCGTCCTCGCCTCTGGTGTTCATACGCAGCGATAAAAAAGACTTGTATGAGCTTTTAGTTGTATCTGATGTTCTCCCATGTAAAAGAACAGGATCCGGAGGGCTCACTGTTGTCGTTTTCCGAGCAGAGCAGAACTCTGCAGTTTTCTCTTCGGTTATAGACTCTTTAAAAGGCCATAAGTGAACTCTGACATCCTGCGAGAGCTTTTAAAATGCCTCTGTAATCCCTTCTTTAAGCAGTCTGGAAATGTCTTGTCAATGCCTATCAGTGCACCGTAACGGATGATGGCATGGGTAATCGCTATATAAAACACGCATACGGACTGTAAAACGAAGGTGTTATGAACACATTCCCTTTGTGAATGACCAAAGACATGGTGCCAGTTAGCTTGCATGAAATTTCCAATGTATGCAAAAGGCATTCCCTGTTAAAACAAACTGAGCTCTGCAGTCTACAGCCACACCAAGCTGGGAATGATCTGTTAAACATGGCTGATGGAAGACAGACCGATGCTTTCGAGCTCCCCCAGATCACTACTATGCCTGTTTGTAAGTGCTTTTACTTGACCCTCATGCTCATCTTTGAAGGAAACGCCAAGGAATGCATGGGTTTGGGGAGAAAAACGAGATAACTGGGGATGTGATCCGACACGTCCTGTTTACACCACAATAACAGTGTGAGCGAACGCTGCGGAGAACAAGCTTCAGGCATGCCGGTTATGCACTGCGCCACACTGGAGGTGTGTGGGCAGCACTGGAGGAAAAGTATGAAGACAATACAATGAAAATATGTTTATGTAAGTGAGGAGGGGTCATGAGTAACAGCATGCAAAGTATTTGAACGCTGGAAGAAGGTGCGACCATATTGTTTGAGCTTCTGGCTTCGTCTTGAGCTTGTTTACGCTCCATCTGCAACTATGTGAGAACAATTAACTGTTTGCTGGGTAAATAAACAATTAGTTCTAAGATAAAAGAGACTTTTGGCACACTCACCATAATGACTGAATCATAGGAAAGTTCAGAAGGCTATATTAAAGAAGCTGAACATTGACCACACACATACTGACATGCCATCCATCCACTTTTTACTGCCCTCTCTACACACATCACAGTGACTTTTCCAGCAGGGGCAAACTATTCAGAATGCAACATCGCCATCATCTGGTGGTTGACTTTACATTTTTTAAACTGTGCATTAACTAACTAAATCTACATGTACCTTACAAATGTTTTTGGTTCTCATCCATGCGGAAGATTACACCCCTCCGCTCCATCCAACTCTTCACCTAAATAGCAAGATGCTGAGTCGGAGCGCCGTACGAGCAGGCAAGTTTGAACAGGGAGGTGACGACTTGCGGTTTTGGGAGACCATTAAGATGATAGGTGGGGTGTTCAAAGCATAGAATTTACTTAATCATCACCGCAAACTCATGTGATAGTTATAAAAACAGTCTCAGACATTTGGGCAATAATCACACAGGTGAGCGGCATCGCACAATGCTGATATTCAGACTGACAACACTACTGCTATTATGATTTAAACTGATTTACTGTAAGGTGTAGACTATAAATTAATTAAATACATTAACTTAGTTTAGTTTTTGTCAACCAAAATAGTTCTAAAGGAAGTAAAAGCTACTTACTACCTTATAATTATTTAGGGATTGTTCTTACAGTATTTTAATTGCGATGTGAGATTTAGTGATTCAATTTTATAGAAAAATGTTCCAGTAACTAAAATGTTTGGTTTCAATTAATATTCTAAAAAGAATCAAAAGTTATTTTTCTTATATTTTGACCAAATTTCACTTTCATAAATGGCAAGTTTACAAGTTCCCTTAAACAAAGCAAAAAACATGGTTGAGTTGACTAAAATAAGGCTGTATAAACGAATTACCGGTTTATAAACATTCAGGATGCGCGCGCAGCAAGGTTTCAGAAAAAAAACTGGGAGTGCTAGCATTTATAGCATGGAATGACATCCGATGCGGTACAGAGTTTGTTGTTGTATTAGAGATAAGTTATATTGATTACATATTATATTTATTATTTACATAATGCTTTCGGTGTATTATAACAGCTTGTCACCCAGCGATAAGCACAATTATTCTGCAAAATTAACATTAAAATGAGCTGCGTTCATCTGACAGGTCCATTTGAGATAGCTCCCTCCCAATGCATATTGGATAAGATGAAATTGCCAAGCATCCAGCCCGAAATATACAAATATCTCATTGAGACTCTACGTTATTTTACAAGAGAGAAGTTATAGGCCTACAAGTCTTTGGATGCCAACAATTTTGTTCTGTGTGGTCATGTGCAAGAAATAATGTTCCGTGATTACCAGATTCAAATCTTTGTAGTGCTAAAAAAACCGAGGTTCTGCCTAGCCAAAGATGAGGAAAGAAGACAGAACTGTACAAGGCCTGGGTAATCGTCAACAAGCAAAACAACTGAATTCTGACAGCGAACTGCACCTGTATAGCAGGGTATGTGAATGTACATTTTTATGTTTCATTCTACCCATTCAGTGTCTGCAATTTAATTAACCATATTTAACTGTTTTTGCTGAATTTATCGCTGCAGTAAAAAACAAGTAATTCGTATGATTCAGCATAGCGTGAACTTACCTGATATAAAATGAGAACTGCAGAGTCAAGCATTTTTAATTAAGTCCTCACTCCATTCAGCTCTTCTGATGGCTGTTAGCCAAAGACGTCTGCGGTTGGCATTTAAAAAAATGCAGTGTCGTGTACGGTAAAATTAGGTTGGTAAGTCCCCTATTAACAGTATTACAGACTCTTTATAAAAGACAAGAAAGATATACAAATTTATTCATTTGAGATTTTTATTATATTATATATTATACTCTTTTTTTATCGTATTATTTATTTATATTAAATTAAATTGTATTTTGCATTGTGTAATACCCACTTCATTTTGTATTAACCACCTTTTCGTAAATTTTAAGATTACATTTTGTGCATAATTGTATTTTATACAGTATTTATAATCGAATGAAAGAGCATGTATAATGTAAATGCATATTTAAATTTTTTCCCTCTAACTCACAGGATTGTTCAAACTTGAAGTGTGAAGAGAATAGACAGTATTACTTAATTTTGTATTGCACACCATTTTGAAAGTTTTAATTTTCTATTTAGTTTATGTAGAATTGTATCGTACGCAGTATTTTTAATTGAATAAAAGTACATGTAAAATGTATGCATATATAAAATTTTCTCTCTAACTCACGGGATTGGTTCAAACTGGAAGTGTGAAGTGGACTGACAGCAGTTGCTCCACAAATGACTTCCAAAAGTCCTCTCCTGGTTTCCCATTTCTTGCAGATTGCTGTAAAGGGGTATCTGCTGAATCAAATCCTGCAGCACAGACACAGGTATTTAAATGAACTGAATCAACATTGACTGACTCTTGACTGAATGATGAACACTCTATCTGAATTATATTGAATTGGTTTCAAATTGATGGACTTCACACTGTTATTGACCTGAATTTTCCCAACACTAAATTCCTGACTTGAGCTAAATAATGACCCTTTTGTCTTTTAGCAATGAATGTACAACACAATCTGAATTGCATACACAGTTCAGTTTCCATAACTGACTATTCGGTTGTTCAGTTCCGATTTCAATCATCTTCATGAAGCTGCTCTGAGGCTCCAGGCAAGTTCACACAGCTCTACACAGCTCACATATTATCTTATCTGGAAACATGCAGCAGGTCATATGCTATCACTCTAGAAACCAAGAATACAAAAGAACCTGGTCTAATGATACTGTTTAAGCGTCAACTATTAGAAAACATTGATAAACAGTGACATCTCTTGGAGCTATATTGCAATGACTTCTTAAAGTTTGTGCAGTTCACAATATGACGGTTTGTTTATTCAACTAGCAAGGTTTAAATAATAAATATGGATCATGAACGTATATGATCATGACCCTCATCCTCAGAGCCAACGTGTAGAGCCAATAAATATGTAAACAAATCATTGTTGTACACGAGACACGTTCAAGAAAATCGTAATTCGGTTAAAACTTAAACACGATAAAAAAACATGTCAAATAAAGTCCTTTATAACGTGATTAAGATAAACCTACCCGTTGTCCGAAGAAAGGTCCGTTAAATTGTGTAACCGCTGAAGTTTCCAACCAATTTCGACATTTGTTTGTTTCTAAGTGTAGCCTATTCAAGTCTAACGCGTTTTCAGAAATGATAATATACCCTATTCTCGTGTTTTCTCCCTAACGCTTTATTAAAAACAATCGGTGATATCCTTCTCAACTGAAAAAAAAACGATTAGTGTAGGCCTACATCTCTATTTGAAACGCGATTTGAATTTGCTAGGCCTACACAAGAGGCATGCTCTTGAGTTAGTAAAAACGTAGAGATAATTATCCAAACATTTTCCTTTGAAGCCTAATGTTTATATATAAACTTGATGTTCTCTATTGGATTTCTGGTTATTTATTTATTTTTATTATTGTTGTTGTTGTTGTTGTTGTTGTTGTTGGGGCGACACGGTGGCTCAGTGTTGCACTGTCGCCTCACAGCAAGAAGGTCATTGGTTCAAGTCCCGGCTGGGCCAGTTGTCATTTCTGTGGGTTTGCATGTTCTCCCCTTGTTCGCGTGGGTTTCCACGGTCCCCATAGTCTAATGACATGGTACAGGTGAAGTGAAACTAAATTGGCTTTGTGTGTGTGTGTGTGTGTGTGTGTGTGCGTGTGTGTGTGTGTGTGTGTGTGCGTGTGTGCGTGTGTGTGTGTGTGTGTGTGTGTGTGTATGGGTGTTTCCCAGAAGGCCTACTTGGTTGCAGCTGGAATGGCATCCACTGTGTAAAACATATGCTGGATAAGTTGGTGGTTCATTCCGCTGTGGCGACTCCTGATGAATAAAAGGACAAAGCCGCCGAAGGTAAACCCGAAAACTAAGCGAAGGTTTTCAAATATGCAGTAATGTATAAGTCCAGCAGGTGGCAACATTTCCCCTCGCCACAAAATATGGTACACGTTTATGCAAATGTTTAAATTGAAATTTAGCCTACATAAATGGTGCCATCGACTAGCCTACTTGAAAAAATAACATAAATGCTGGAAAATAATTCTATTCTCATCTTATCTATGCATTATGGTGAAGTTTGAAACAAACTCCCAACAGGAGGCGCAATCGTCATGTCTATTTTTTAATCAACTTGCTTTTAGAAGTAGAGTCCTGTGCAGCAGACATCTGGCATATATCTTTTCCTGTCAAACATTTGCATGCCAGATCTTCTGCCTCACCCCAGAATAAATGTCCTGTCATCATCAATTATTCTTCATAGATTCAAAATATCTGTCAGTCTGTCAGCTCCAGTTAAACACAGTTTGTGCAGTATAAAGAGGTATGTAAAAATAAACTCATGCGCATCTATATTCATATTTTGTTCAAAGGCAATGATGCAATAAATGCTAGACTGATGTGAAATTTGAGGTGAAACAGTCCTGCTTCTCTGGCAGAGGAAACTGGTGATGCTAATGTTAAACATAATCTGTGCAAATTTATTCTGCACCAAAACCCACGACACAAAGTGTGCCAGCTATGATTATATGTTTTATCAGTTGTCAGGTTAACAATCCAGTGTGAAGCAAGAGGACATGTTGTAGAGGCTTCCGTGTGAGCATGTGACAAAAATAAATGGTACAAGTAGAACATCATCAACTGAACATGGGTATTTGAATGTTGTTCATGGTGTAGTGTAGCATTATGTTTATCCACTTTCAGATCAACAGTCTTTTACCCCAAGATATAACTTCTCCTATATATATATATATGCAGTTGAAGTCAGATTTATTAGCCCCCGTTTATTTTTTCCCCAATTTTCCCAAATGCCATGTTCGGCCACTAATATTCGGCAGCTGAAATTTAGGTACATCCCTTAAATCTAATGGTTTGTGAGGCACAAACACCCAGTATTACCAGAACTGGGGAATTTAGCAATGAATATATTGAACTAAACAAAAAGCAGGTGAAGCAACACGATGGCTCAGTGGTTAGCACTGTCACCTCACAGCAAGAAGATTACTGGTTCGAGTCCTGGCTGGGTCAGTTGGCATTTCTGTGTGGAGTTTGCATGTTCTCCTCTTGTTCGAGTGGGTCTCCTCCGGGTGCTCCGGTTTCCACCACAGTCCAAAGACATGTGCTGTAGGTGAACTGAATAAATTTAATTGTCTGTTTAAATGTGTAAATGCGTGTGTATGGATGTTTCCCAGTATTGGGTTGCAGCTGGAAGGGCATCCGCTGTGTAAAACAAATGCTGGATAAGTTGGCAGTTCATTCCGCTGTGGCGACCCCAGATTAATAAAGTGACTAAGCTGAAGGTAAATGAATGAATGAATGAAGCAGGTGTGTGAAATAAAACAAGTAACCATGACAAGAAAACACACTGTAAACTTTAAAAGAAGAAACATGGTAAATAAAAAGAAACAAACTCCATAAAGTCAATGAAAAAATAAGTGATCATCAAGTGATGAAAAAAATTACTGAAACATATTTGTTTCAGTTTCCACCAAAATTAATTTGATCGTTTGCTTCAAAAACATTTTTTTTTGATTAATCATATAAAAAATATTTTATATTATTTGTTGTAGTCTGTTCTTTACAGATTGATTATGAATCATAAGTAAATAAAAATTGGCACTTTATTGTTCCGCACACATTTGAAGCTGTTTAATGAACATTAAATGGGCACCTATTTCAGCATTATGAACATGGGATTCATTTACTGCATGCCAAGAGCAATAATTCATGTTTGTGTGTGAGAGAAATGGTGTGCATGTACATTTTGCTCAAGCAGACAATAGATTCCAGAAGTACAAATATGAGCGCATTGTTGACTTTTGACACCTGCAAGGAATTGACTGTAACTTATTTTTATGTCTTCCTGCATCCTTTAAAGGACCTCTTCATTCATTTACAAAATATGTCCCTCTTGCTGAAACCAACCTTATTAAAATCATTCCCCACGCATTTCTATCGTTTTAGTAACAACATCTCAATTTTGAGTTACAGTTAAGGTGGAAATTCTCACGCTTTCCCTGATTCACAAAAATAAAACAGGTGATGGTCTAAGTGAATCTTACAGCCTTTTCATTGCTTCAGAATTTAGTCATTGGAAAGAATGTTCTACAGTTGGATGATTCAGGTCTCTTTTTTTCTATGCTGTCTTTTACTGCTAGTAGCCGACATTATGAAGTTTCCACAGAAGAGGCCTGTTGGATCAATTAAGCTTTGTCATTCTGTCATTATTCAATTATGTAAGGTTTAAGCACTTTTACAGTGCTAACAAGTGTCTGTACCATAAAATTAATGCAAAATTTAGCACTATATGGAAAAAAGTGCCAAGAATTACATAGATTATTTGACTTTTGTCGAAGGTTTAGTCAGGACCATAAATTATTTACTGTATTCAGTTTTACATTCACATACCTGCACATCCTATAATGCTTTTGAACCAACAATACATAGAAAACGTTTAATCATTGGTTTCCCATATTTTGTGATACATGGTAGTTCCATTTATGCTTTCAACTTTATTATGGAACCGGTTTTCACCATGGTGAATTTATTATTTTTTACATTTTGTGTTTACCTATGAAAAATTAATTATTTTAAAATATATTGCTTTTCCTGAAATGACCAATTGATTCAAGATTATTTGAATAGCTCCTTTTACAATATTTATAGTTTCAAAGCAGCTTTAAAGTTGGAATTTTTTTTGTTCTGCTCATTTCAGCAGGTTTTTTTTATCAGCCAAAAAATAAAATGCCATATTCGGCCAATAATCTTCAGCAGCTGAAAATTAAGTACATCTCCCTTGAATACAATGGTGTGTGAGGCACAAACACACAAGGTATTACCAGAACAGGTGGAACATAGTAATGAATATAAAGAACTAAACAAGAAGCAGGTGTGTGACAAAAAAACCCCCCAAAAAAACCATGACAACCAATGAAAACAAACTAGAAACTATAAGAAACATGGTAAACAACAAGAAACAAACTCAATAAAGTCAATGAAAACAACAACTAAACATGAGAGTGGTCCAGTGATGCAGAGATAAAAGAAATAATGAAACATTTGTTTCACACATTCTACCAAAATAAAATTGATTTTGTTTCCTTTACAAAAAGTGTACATTACTACATTACAATCACATCAAGTTAGTTCCAATCAAATATGTTATTATAAACATGGAATTTTATTATTCACAACCTGCGGTTTTATTTCATATAGGTGATCTCTAGGTGTACATATTTAATGAAGTGTATGTTTTGTCCTCGAAGTCTTCGATGGTTGGCATCATCTCTTCATTTGTGTTGTCCTTAAAGTCTTCGATGGTTGTCCTCATCTCCTCACAGGTCTTAGATCCCATCAAAGGCGCTGCACAATCTCTAGAGGCCTCGGGACTGGCATCCACTGGTGGAAATAGAAAACAAAGAAAATAATTAGCGTTGCTCCAGTTAAGAGATATTTGAGATATAATGTGAAAATGGAGTGCTTTAAATGAAAATAGAAGTTTTATAAAACATAGAAACAAACATAGAAGTATTTCTAACAAAGTGTCTGGTGTAAAAAGGCAGGAGGAGTGTATCCAACAGGTGGTTTGTCAAGCCCAGTCACCTGCATGAAGCACACACACACACTTCATACAGTTGTGAGATGCACTGAGTGTATGCTTTACTAAAAAAATAAATAACCATAGCTATGACATGCTAGCGCATTTACATAATTTCATGGTCAAAATCCCATTGTTAATGGTGTAGCACATTCAGACAGAAGTCACTTTCAAACTAAGAAGCTTTCTGTTTGTCATTGGTGCAATATTAAAACCTATAGCGCGCATACAGTATTAGTAGCTAAAATGTTCCCCTTGAATGGACACCACGTCGATGGCAGCTTTTATATTTTAGCTTTTTCTTTCCGAGAGCAAAAGAGTATTTATTCACACTATTTACTATCTTCTGTTATCACAGAAAATGTTCAGTAATTGCAGTCAAGAGGTTTTTGAAAAATGTGAACTTTAACATGCTCCATCTGCAGCAGAACCAATTAAACATGCTCTGACCCCATGCGAAAGAAAAGGTGTGGAAAAACACTGAAGGATTTTTGGACGCTGGCACAACCAAATTTACAAGAGCACAGAATAAGTCTCACATTTGAACTGTGTTGATTCAATACATACAGCACATGCTTTGTTTACTCTAGAATATAACAAATAGTCAAATTTAGCAGAGTTGCTGTGTGTATTCATGTCAAAAGACCACATATTAAATGGCAGAAATATTCTTATCGTAAAATAAATTGATCACTGCCTGAGGGAATTTGAGAAATCAAATTCACTGATTTAAAAATAAATAAATAAATAAATAAAAGCATTTCATGTCTCACAATGATGAAGTCAGCATTTGAAATAAACCACTCGCAAAGGAAACTGAGCGTCATCTACAGTTATTCTCCTGATCGTGGGAAATAACAGCCACTGAAAACCAGGGGAGCTGGCAAAGTGGTATGTAATTTGGTTTGAGCACAGGAAGATAAACCTTGAGGTTGTAGCACAAAAACACAGTTCATTCGCTCATTCCATTATTTTAAAATTTCCCTTCTCTCATATAAATCAAAAGGAAACGTAAATACAGCAGACTAGGAATAAATAAGGAAAAGGGGTAAACTGATAAAGTAAACCGTGTCTAGATTCTTCCCCATATGGTTGTCTTGAATATTTTCCTTATAAATCAAAAGGAAAGAGCATAAGAATTAATTCTCACTTTTCATGTTCGTCTTGAATCCTGAGCTTAATTCAGGGCTGCTCTCCACATATCACACACAATTCACTATCTTTCTGATTCTGAGGAAATAAAGAACAGATGTTGTTCAAGGTTCTGTCCGTAAGAAATCAATTACACACTGGCTCTCTGCAAAAAAAACATTTATTGCCTCACAAATCCATAGATGTCTCACTACTAGCCTTTAATATAGCCTCAATAATTAATAACTAGCTTCAAACAAAATAAAGAGTATAAATTCTAATGTGACTAATTGCTTAAATTAACTGTAAACATTTTTAATTAGCCCTTAAAAGTTCATCCCAGGAGTGATATTCAGAAGACCACCATCATAAACACACATCTGTAAATTTCTAAATATTTACAACTAAGCAACAAGGACAACAATTGTCATATTTCTTGCCATAGTACAAAAACATTGCTCGTAACCCATTGGATGTGCTTTTGTTGATGGGTGTGCCATCAAAAACGTGAAAGCTCCGGTTCACTGCACAGACACTCACACACACGAATAAACGCCCACAGGTCTGTCTGATGTCAAGAGACAAAACCACTACTGATGGTTTCTATTAGAGAGCTACAACAGACCATCCCTGACTTTAACAGGCAAAGACACATGTCTAAACGCTTTCTTCACATAAAGAAATTCTTCTGAAGAGTACATGTGGTTTAAAGTGTAATTTTTTTGGCAACTGTATATGTAGAAAGCAGAGGCAAGGCCAGAAAATTAAAAGTGGGTGACCTTGGTGAAAAAGGTTGGACCTATTTGTATTGTAAAGTGTAATGCATGAAAATACAGTATAAAAGATTCAGATTTCATCAGCTGAAAACACATTATCCATTAAATACCATTAAAAGTTTTTAGTTGAAAGAAAAAAGGTAAATAAATAAATAAATAAAATAATAATAAATAAATAATAAATAAATAATTTTTAAAAATGTGTTTGTTATATTCATAATACAGTGCTGTGGGCTGTACAAGCTAGATAGTAAAAAATAATAGTTAAAGACTAATAAGAGCCTGTTTTACTGGAAAATTAGCACCCACCAGAATCTTGTTTAAAGTGTATGTATTTGTGTATTAAATGCTACTATGCACAATTTTTATTTCCTGAATTAAATTTAATTTTGTTTCTTAACTGATTGGGTTGACCAACCTTTAATCTGTAGGACCTAGTGTCATCCTGGCGATTACATACCCTCGCCACTGTTAAATTGAACATTGAAAATCTGGAATCTGAGGCTTCAAAGAAATAAAAATATTGGGAAAATCATCTTTAAGTTGTCCAAGTTAAGTTCAAAGGGCATTACTAATATTATATCAATCTACAGAGATTTCCCAGTATTTCTCTGTTGCAATCAGGATATCACAATTATTAACCCAAAAAAAGCCAAAGCAAAGCAGACACTACCAGATTAGTATGGTATAAATACAGCACTACAAAATACATAAGAGAGAGATCGACTTGTCTAATGACAAGAGATCGATGAATGTCATTTACTTGTTTTATAATGATTTAATCAGCTGTAGTGTGAAATACAAGAAAATGCTAAGTTTTTGCCCCCTAAGGACTTATGTCACCATCTTGTGGCCGTCAACCATCAATTGCTTTGCTCTGCATGGCCGCCGACATGCTGAATCTCCAAAATTATAAATATTTAAAATAGGCACTATCCTTATAAATAAACTGCATAGTTTCAATCTAAACAACCACATTCTTATCTAAAAAAGCCTACAAATATACATTATGTTTTCCAACAGCTGTGATATTTGTCAAACTGCAGTGATTTCGTTCCTCTGCCTGTGTAACTATGTGGGCAGAGTAACACAGAAAGGCTAAGAGGCTGCATGAGTGCTGATATTGCAGAATATCACACGACTATCAGCCAATCAGATTCGAGAACCAGAACCAGACAGAACTGATGTGTATATATGTGTGTGTGTGTGTGTGTGTGTGTGTGTGTATATATATATATATATATATATATATATATATATATATATATATATATATATATATATATATATATATATTTATATATATATATATATATATATATATATATATATATATATATATATATATATATATTAGATTAGATTCAATTTATTGTCATCACACATGTACAAGTACAAGGCAACGAAATGCAGGTATATATTATCTATACTTAATTTTCTAATGATTTATTGCATAAAAAATAAAATTGACTCCAAATACTCTTATCTATAGAAATTTACCCGTGCAACTTAAGTCTGATTTTGTGCCCCATTTTATCATTTTTAAAATTGTTCTATTAATTCCAGCTGAAAATAATTTATAAGTTACAATCATAGTTACCAACCCACAAATCAGCCACAACTGTTTAATTTCTATTCCCACCTGCGGAATGATGCTCAAGAAGTGTATAATTAAAAACCCATAGCATTTCAACATTTTTAAAGAATAAGTCATGGCATTAGCCTGCAACCACCCAGTTAAATAAAGCTATGAATATTATACCCTAGTAAGTAAAATAAAACATGAAAGCAGTAAGCTGATTCATGTTAGCAACGTTCCAGAAACATGTTACCAATGTGTTGTCAAATTAAAAACATGCTAATATGTGCTAGGGACATCGAAATTCTTAATTGTAACATGCTTAAAACATGCTCATAACATCCAAATTCTTTCTAGAAACATGTTAAAAAAAAACTTAGCACCGATTAAAGCCTAAACCCCACTGACCACTAACATATTGACTGCAGATCATCTGGAAAGAACAAAGTACACATAACAGACAAGTAAAAATGTGCAGACACAGCCTATTAAATGCCAACTCTGGACTGACTAGACCTTTTCTACTGTGTACACAAGTAACCCTGGCCTTTTCTGCATGCGGGTCCATGTGTGTGTCTTGCAAAAAGGAAGTGGAAAGTGGGAGAGAGGTGAATGTGAGGGGGCGAGAAGCAGGAGAGGTGGGTCAGTCCTGCCTGGAGCTGCGCACCGAATGTTGTTCTAATGCCTGCATGAGGAATGCCTTATTCAAACACTGAAGTCAGAGCTGGCTCCTTAAAGGTTTAATATAAAATAGCTGGCTAACCTTCTTCAGACATCTTTCCGAAGGGTGCATCTGATATTATGGGTCAAGTGAAAAGTTCATCAAATAAACAACAAATAATGAGTTCTTTGAATGACATTTTTTTAAGCGAGGGGATGTAGTAAACACTTAAATCAGTTAATAATGTAAGCATGAAAAGAGTCAGTAAATCCCAGTCAACTCAACTTATAATGAATGACATCTGAAATTACAGACAGTATTTCTCTATAAACAATGGAGATTAGTTTGTATGAACTTTTGACAAGCTGTCTGTAAGGTTGTCTGTGTAAAACATTGCATTGTTAATTCAACCTTTGTTCTGTTATAACAAAAAACAGGTGCTTTACCTGTTGAATTTCAAGATGGTCTGGATCAAATTATGAGCAATTCAAAATTGCAGAGCAACCCAGAACTGTAAACTGACAACTGTCTGGAGTAGAGCTGGAATACAGTGAAATTTGTGCCCTTTAGCAGCAGAGCTAGACACTAAAAACTATATTCTTAAACAATTAAACCCAAAACCATTTGCATTCATTTTGTATACAGTTGAAGGCTAAATTATAGGCCCTCTATTGAATTAAATTATTTTTCAAATATTTTCAAAGTGCTGTTTAACATGGAGATTTCTCATAACTAATTTCTTTCCTCTTTACCATGATGTCAGTACTGTAATATTTTACAAGCTTAATCAGATGAGCTAGACTGAGCAACTTGCTGTGGGAATCATCACTATTACTATTTTAATATTAAAAACATAAGACAACATTTCGCAATTTCTAATCTTTAACATTAATCTTTAAAGGGCACCTATAATGCAAAATCAACTTTTGTAAGCTGCTTGGACAGAACTGTGTGTACACTTTAAAAAAATGTCTGCAAAATTGTTGCAAACTATTTATTTGTGTTGAATTTAAACAAAATTAAATTTAGAAATGTTCAACTTAATTTGTTTGTTTAAATTCAGCCCAAATAAATTGTTTAGAACCACTTCACTTCAAAAAAAAAAAGAAAAAATCCAAAGAATCATCTTTGAATATTTTTCAGTCCACTGTCATATTAGAGTTGGAGTGATATAAACCCCACAAGTATTTTGTTTAAATTTATTGACGTTAAAATTGGCCCGCCGCAACATGACGTAGGAGTGTGGTTTTCCCCGCCCACCAAATTAATTGACAGGTGCCATGTCTCCATAATAACATGTATACACATGTCCATAGAACATTTTTACATGTTACAACTCTCTGTGATCAGCTGCACCTCAATAATTAATTTTAGAAGTTTAAAACGTTTTTAAAACAGAGCATGTTTGTAATAAAGACAGTAAAATCGTTATGTAATTCCTAACCGCTATAATCACCACAGCCGCGTGGTGTCAGTAAACGCGCATGTGTGTGTACTGCCAACGGCATTTGTGTAAGACTCCTCGTTTCATACTTTAAGACTTGAATAAACTCAACCACAAATACATGAAATAAACATACATGGTATTTTAGACTAGTGACCTTATTTCAGTTTCATTTGAGTCTGTCTCTACCACCGGCCGCTGTTTATCTGACAACGCATGAGAAGCAGACAAGCAAGTCGAAGCGGTGGGCAGGGAGAAGCAGCTCATTTGGATTTAAAGCCACAGGTTACAAAAACAGCTACATTGTCCTCCGACACCAAAATGGGGAGACTCAACATTATATAATAAATAATCAGATAGGTATTTTAAGCTGAAACTTTACAGACACATTCTCCAGACACCAAAGTCTTATCTTACATCTTGCAAAATGGGTAAAATGGGTGCCCTTTAACATCTATGAAACCTATTTCTATTTCACAAAAGTAAATTAATTATTAAAATGCCCTTTATTCTAACAAATAAAAGGTTCTTTTTTTTAAAATTCTGGGGACCTAAATGTTAAATGAACATATCACTTTTAGCAATTGAAAAATCCATTTATCACTCTCAAACAGCTACATTACACACACAAAAAAAATCTGGAAAAAGCAATACAAGGCAACTGTTTTTGGCAAGCTTTGACTTAAATATATACGTTTTGAATGTCTATTTACACTATACCCACTCTAGGTCACTACATGGTCAAGTTCTACACCTGACAAAGAGTGATGACAACGCTCTGCTGTAATGTTTGCCTGGTCCAATGTGCACACCGTGCTCAAGATCCAGGTACACAAACAACGAACAGAAAATTGATGACTTGTCCTAAGGGTTTAATTTCACATGGAGAACAGATTACACTCTTACACTCAAACTCTCTTCCCGTACAGTCTGTTTGACAGCAGACTGAGCTATAGTTGAACTGTCCTTGGAGAGATTATGGGGTTTACCTAGTTTTTACGGGCTGTTGAGGTCGCTGCAACTGGAAACAGGATGGAACCACAAATGTTTGAGATGCCTTCATATGATCTGTGTAAAGCAGAAAGGAACAAGAGTTGATTCATTGTGAAAATATTAACTCAAATCATTGTTAACTGGCTGAGCAGCAACTTATGAAAACCACAGATGTATAATTTTAGTAAGTAAATATTTTGCTCTGACACTGTTATTTAAACACTCTCCTTTACTTTTTATGGTGCCTTGTCTTTGTGGGTAGATTTGAGGCATTTAGTAAAAATATACGTACAGGTATACATGCTGTGTGTAGTGACATAGTAGTGTGCCAAAAACCATAAACAAAACGGCTTAATGGTGCATTGGATCTGAAGCATTGCTCAGAACATTTATTTTCATACAGAAAAACCAGCTAGTTTAAACGCCGTTCTCAGCTATTCAACTCATGCCAACACACTGGGCTGTTTCATGGCTCATTCACCAGTAGCTTTTGGTCTTTACTTGGCAGCAGAGCCACATCATATTATCAAGCCTTTTACTAGCAAACAGTTCTACAAAAATAAAGCTCCTGATTCAGTGCATTTCTAACAGCTTGCTGTGTGAAATGCTTCAACATAATTAAAAGTGAAAATACAGCTAATCGTTACAAAAATGGAGATTGCTAATCAAAGCCTTGGTCTGTGTGGGTTTAGTCTGGGTCACTTTTTATTGCGTGTTCAATGTCTGTGTCTTTAAATTTAAAATTGATGACATTTATTGCTTTTTCCCAGTAAAACTTTCCATTCAGAAACAAGTGCAGCTCTGTATTAGACTTAAATATAAATATCCCATTGAGGGATTTCACAGAGATGCCATAGAAGAGAATAGCTCTGTGTTTAAAGTTTATTTTTAAATATAAATAACTTATTTTAATTATAAAGACCCTTTTTGGAATAAAAAGATTTTATTTGTGTTAAAAGTCTTTATGAATCTGTAAGGCTTGAAGCTTACGCTGCTATTATGAACCAATAATCAAAAACAAAGCAGTTGAAGGGTGGCATGTTTAAATCAATTATTGATCTGACTTCATTGTAATTAATCTAGCTCCATTAAAGATGTTATCATCATTGATAAAGAGAAAGAATTTTAACGCCTTAAAGCAGGCAACGTTGTTCATTAAGTTACATGTTTAAATATACAGACAGCAGAATGAAACAAACTATCTTGTATAGAGAAACTTAGCTGTAACAAATTCACTGCTGTGTAACAAACAGTGAAACTGCCTTTGTTAGCAGATGAGGCTATGCACGGGTGTGCAGGAGAAGCAGAGTAAAAGCCGTTTTCTCCGATCAACAGTTACCTTTTCTTCTTATACCCTGAGCAAAGCATTGTCAAACATGAGTGAAATGCCAACCCCCAAAACTAGCTGAACATGAAAGCAAAGTTGAGGAGATAAAGTAGGGGAGAAGTACATTAACATACTCTCCCCTCAGGCCATGACCCAACAATAGTAAACAGATTGTAAATACATCAATATCATGCATAAATACATTAAAATACATCAATGTTCACTATTGATTTCATCATTACAGTGCTGAAGTCATAAACTGTCAAATGACACCAAACATGGCAAAGTTATATGAAAGAAGATCACGAGTGGATGAATTGTGTATGGTGAAAAGCACATGGTTATTGCAAGCAAATGGCAGAGATGTGTGTTGGAGCTATGATGAACTCTGTCACGCCAGGAGGACCCATCATGTGCTTGGAATGTCTCAGTAGTCCTTCATTAGCATATAAGGAATAGTATATAAAATTTTATCAGCTTACAATCTATCAATGCCAATAAAGAGCCTCTATTTTTAAAGGAACCGTTCATTTAAAAATTAAAAATATGCTATACTTTTCACTTGTTCAAAACATGTTACATTTCCTTCTTCTGTTGAACACAAGATTATTTTTTTTTTAAATGATGGTAGCCACTGACTACCATTGGCATTTTTCTACTATCAATGGGTGACATCAAGCATTCTTCAAAATATAATCTTTTTTTCATCATAAAGTTAATCAGAAAGGTTTCAAAAACCACATGAGGGAGAATAAATAATACAAAGAGGTAATTTGTATTTTTGGGTGAACTATCTCTTTAAGTGTGTAGATTAAATTCGTAATTAAATATTTTTATTGATAATACCTGATAATTACCTGATCAATTGTGCTGTTCTTGAGGATCTCGCAGCGTTGGCATCATCTCTTCACAGGTCATGAAACAGGATCTGCACAATCTGTGGATACCTCAGAATGGGCATCCCGAGGTAGAAAGAGAACATACAGTAAATGAGAATTAGCATAGCTGCTGGTCATAATGTTTGCAAACAAGAAGTATTTATGTGACTTAATAGGATGTATCAGAGCCTGCAGTTACGGGATGCATAGTGTGTATGCTATGTCTTTAATCTAGATTTTAACATAGAGTGTGTGTCAGTCTCGAACATTATCAAGAAGGCTTTTCCAGAGTTTAGGAGCCAGGTATGAAAATGCATACCACCTTTAGTGGACTTAGCAATTCTGGCTACAACCAGAAGCCCTGAGTTGAGAAAAAACTCTAGCAGCTGCATTTTGTACTAACTGAAGCTTGTTTATAGAGAATGCAGTACAACCAGTGAGCAGGGCATTAGAATAATCCAGTCCAGAGGTCATGAAAGCATGACCTAAATTTTCTTCTTCTGGGAGAGATAACAGATTCTTAGCTTAGCAAGATTTCTAAGAAAAAAAGGCTGTGTTGTGACATGATAGATATCATTTTCAAAAGCCTAATGTACATTCATTCTATTTCTAGAGAGATTTTGAAGTGCATCTAATGGACACCTTTCTTTAAAATGATACAACTAAAGTTGTTAAATCATGCATGGTAATGGCAGAAATATTATTGTATTTTTTTTTTTTATATATTTATTCTTTTCAATTGATTTTATTTTCTTGTTTGGTCTACTTTATTCTCTATTTTTGTCTTAATATTAACCTTCACTTCCAATTTTTATTTAAATTTTTTTTTTTTTTTTTACAAACGAGAAGCTGAACTGGACCCCAGCCCACCGTCACGCACCAATTGAAGCATCACCACTTCACTAACGAGTGAGAGATCATTGGGCAGGGATTCGCCATGGTAAGAGTGACTGAGCTGAGCGAGGGCGAGCGAGAGCATCACCCCACCTGACGCCACGGGTCATTCCCATAGATATGGTGTGAGGAAACAGCTCTCAGCATCACCATCCAGACAGAAACCCACAGCTATTCTAATTTGTGTTAATGCACAGTTTTATTCTTATTTGAAGACGCTCATATCAATGTTATTATTACATGTTGGCTTAAAGTTTTCTGTTCCTATTACCATACGTTTTTTTATTTAGTATTTTATATTAAGTTGTTTTCAATTTTCTTATTATGTCTTCATTCCTCACCTTTAGTTACAACTTTTTATGTAAACTATTTTTGGTTGCTGTTTGTCCAGCGAGAAGCTGAACTGGACCCCAGCCCACCGCCACCCACCAATTGAAGCATCACCACTTCACTTCACTGAAGAGTGAGAGATCATTGGGCAGGGATTCGCCATGGTAAGAGTGACTGAGCTGAGCGAGGGCGAGCGAGAGCGTCACCCCACCTGACGCCACGGGTCATTCCCATAGATATGGTGTGGAGAAACAGCTCTCAGCATCACCATCCAGACAGAGATCCACTGCTATTCTAATTTGTGTTAATGAACATCTTTATTTTATTTCTTTACTTGAAAAAATCATATAAATGTCATTAAATGAACGCAGAAAAGGATAAAATTTGTTAAATCATTTATTTTAGGTTAATTTATTTAGTAATTTCACATTTGATTAACATCCAAAAAAAAAACTTTCATTTGGTTTCACAGGAACTTCATGCTTTTGATTTTATCAAAAATCCCTATTGTGTATTAAACTCCTTTAATGGATGGATAATCCAGTTTAGCCTGATTTCTCACATTAAGGCTGTTAACTTAACAAGCACTTTTAATTGTTTTCTAAAAACATTCATCTCCCTTTACATCTATTCATGGCTAGCTAAGTTAAGGTGTTAAAAGCAAAGTATTATCTTTTTTATTCACCTTTTAATGGGACACTTCACCTCAAAAGAAAAATATATTCAATCATTTACTCACCCTTCACTTGATACAAACCAGTTTGTGCTTTTATCTTCTGCTGATATATATATTATTATTTATTTATGTTAAAAATCAACACCTCAGAATGGGCATGCCAAGATAAAAACAGAAAGCAAGTGAAAATTAGCATGGCTTCTGTTCAGATATTTGTCAATTTAATAGGATGTATATAATGAGATGTATTAAAAGCATACAGTAACCTGCAATTGACTTGAAGTATTGTTTGTGACCAGAAAACAAATACATAAAAATTTGGAAATAGTTGACTGAGTAAATAGTGGGTAAATTTGTATTTTTAAGTGAACTATCCCTTTAATGTGGTATAATTTAGCCAAGGGGTGCCCAAACTCGGTACTTTTTTCCTAACTTGAAAATGAAACATAACTGTAGGCCTACGTGCAATTTTAAACTAGGGTGCTTAAACTCAGACATTAGGAAAAAGCTGAGAATGCAAACAAGAAACACAGAAAATACGTAATGGGAGTGTTGGATTAATTTTATTACGCGACTTTGGCATAGCAAGACATGAAAGCATTGTCAAGACTTTTGTCCATTTTCGCTTTCCGTATATCCAGTTGTCTTGGGGTTGCGTCCGCATACTTTGTTTGCGAACACGCTTCGAAGAGGGGGAACTAGTATTCCAGAAGGGAACAGAATCGACTGCTACACCGGCCCTCCAGAACCGAGTTCGGACACCCCTGATTTAGCCAATTCAATTCAATTGTAGATTCAAAAGTAATAAAACAACACATGGGTTTTGGGCCATATGGCCTACAATCAATGCTTTATGAATACATTTTAGCACTTCTTTTGTTAAGTTTGAAGTGCACACTTACTAGCATTACTGTAGCATTTCCGTCGAGCAAAAACCGTGACTTGAAGGGAGGCGATCCACCATCTGTTCTCATTGACTTTTGACTGGCAAATTACCGACCGCTTGCTCACGACGCGCATTTATTCAGTCGGCCGATACCACTTCAAAAAGACAGGGGGGGGTTAATGTGCAAATGGGACAAAGCTTATATTGGATTCATTTATTTTTTTAACTTGTATATTAATGCTGGTTGTCTTTATTACGTGCTCTTTTCGTTTTTTTTTTTTTTTTTTACAAATGCATTTAGTTGTAAATATTTTCTTGGTATTAAAATGTTAATTTTTGAATTTCTTTGCTGTGTTCTGGCCTGTCTGACATAGTTGTCACTTATGACAAGCTGGCGTTTAATTCAGAGTTTAGACTGCATGATTTTCAAAGTAGTCGTGTCACAGATGTTTTTACACTGCATGACTATCTGGGCTAGCGTTTTATCGCTGCTTTGTTTACACTGCAACATGGATCGGCGACAGGGGCTTTCACATTGCATGACTTTACAATAGAAAGAATCGCCGACAACTTCGTCCAAACTACGTCTCACAGTCAAAAACACGTAGTATATCTTTTGTTATTAACTACATAACGAGAAAGAAGCCTTTAATGGGGTAGAAAATGTACATAAATGTTCACCTGGGTTTGAAGGGAATTAGCAATTTCTCCTCAACTTTCTATTTAACTTTCTGTATGAAACGTCAAACAGACACGGGTGCTTCTGTCAAACCTCCCCTAATTTTTCCTCCATTTCTTGGGTCCAAATAAACCGAAAATGAGCGCTTTTAACTTCTCCCTCAACCTCCCGCTGGCCTGCAGGTACATGCACGCAAGTGAATGCTGCTCTCTCATTGGCTGTAGGCGATCGCCGATGTTATTTTCAGTCAAAACTCATTTCACACTGCATGATTTGAATCGCCGACAGCTCCAGATATTTAGCATGCCATTCTATCAGATCGCGTCTTTGATAATTCATACTGTGTGATTGTTACTCCCGTGCACGAGCACCGATTTGCCTGTGACTGTAGGCATTTGTAGGCGATTTTTCAAAACCTGTCGGCGAGTTAAAATCGGGGCTAAAATCATTCAGTCTGAACTAGGCATAAGTAGGCTATATCTACTTACAACCATGTTCACTGTGTCGCAGCCACAGGTGAAGAAAGTTGATTGCTAATGATCGGGCACAAAATGCAGTTTCCAAATTTTCATTGTTGCAAACGCACACATGACATTGATGCACAGTATAAAACTGTCAATCAAGCTGCATGTATTGACCAGACAATGTAGACGAATCAGATAGCCGCATATAAATCTTTAAAAGATCACAATTGCAATAGTTGGGATTTAAAAATGGATGCTTGCAATCAAAACCATATCGTTTCAAATGAGGCTTGCAGCAATTACGTCATTGCACCAATAGGTGGCGACAAGAAACCATTAAAGTGTCACTGAATAATAACGCTATCTATCAGAAGATCTCTGAGAATTCTTACGAAGCCAGTCACTTGATTGTGTTGGTCTATATGTAAATTGCTGTAGTACAGGGGTTTCCAAACTTTTCAGCCTGCGACCCCCAAAATTACAATGCCAATGACTTGCGACCCCAAATATCCTGTGGTGGTTATATATTTATAACCTTGCACACAACGGCACACACATATACCAATAGGCCCAAGTCTATTCATCATTTAATTTTGAAGAACGGCACTCGGAGACCATCCTCCATGTTCAGTTGTGGCCTGTATTTATTTTTAATGTATGTGAGTGGCGTAAAGGTGTCAGAAAGTTTAACCTGCTGCCTTAAAATCAATGTGCAGTGTCTTTAAAATAACGTAATCACCCCAGGGGTCACAAAAATTTAAAAGATGATGGCTTTTTATTTGCATGTTGTTGTTTTTTAATGTAACTATTAACTTCTGTATGCTATCGATAAAATGTGGTAATTCTAATAGTTTAATCAAATTAATTAGATTTAACCAAGCGACCCCTGCTCATTGTCCCGTGACCCCCACTTTGGAAACCCCTGCTGTAGTAGACAATGAAAATTCCACTATGCTCAGACACACATAAGTTTGTTTTTGGAACTCAGAATGAAGATTAACATAAAATTATCCAATGAAATACAATAAATACTAACAAAAAGGTATTATTATTTTAAATATAATGGACACTTTTCTTCAGAGGGGTAATTTAATGGCTTTTTACCATTCTATTTTAAAATAAGTTAGCTTCATCTACCATCTTCTGTAAAACCTAATAACAGGGGACTGTGGGTTTTGGACACCATTACTGCAATTTGCAATTACAGCTATGTAGAACTGAGGGAACATCAATTCAAGATCTGGATCTGGGATGCATTTAAGCTTTCAATGTTCATATATCAATTTTCATGCTATATTTAGATCAGAGTTGGCCAAAATAGGGCCCGCGGGCCAAAGTTGGCCAATTGGAACCTCTGATTTGGCCCACCATCCCATCTGAGAGGAGAGTGAGTATGATGGAGAGGGTTGGGGTGAATGCCTTTAACACAGAGATCGTCATTACTAATTTGACATAAACTTCTTTGTTTGTTTTATTGCTGAGCTACAAAAAGCAAACATAAATTAAATGTTTTAATTAAATGTTGTAAATGAATGTGTTTTTTTTATTGTAAATACTGTCTCTCAACAGATAGAGGACTATGCAGAAGACATCGGCAAGCAAATCAAGGCAAAAACTAATGTAATTCTGTTATAAATTAGATAAAAATTAATTTAAAAAAATGGATTTTATTGAAAAAAAACAGTATTAGCTAATATAAAGCAATGTTTTCTAGTCATTTTAAACATTATTAAATAAATTAGGAAATTACCCATGATAAATTACCCCACCTATACTTACCTTCAGCCCACTAGCCTCAATCAAGTTTGGTTTTTGGCCTTTCATAAGAAAAACGTTTAAGCCCCCCTGATTTAGATCATAGTTTGATTATTTGTTGCAAGACATTCAGTTACTTTATCTTTCCAGCATTTGTAAAGAAAGAAATCAAATATAAATCTCAAGAGATATTCTAATTTATGCCCCAGTTCTGCATGAACGAATGTTAAAGTACTGCAGCAATCCCACACACAGTCTGTGTAATCAAAATGATCCAAAGATTTACAACAACCATAATTTAAAAAGTTGTACATGTCCTCCACCACTTGCATGTTCATTATTAATGCCAAATAAAAATAATTTCTGCTTGGCTCATTCTCAAAGCCATCCCTCACAATTACAGATTTTTCCCCAAATCATAGTAGAAAATCTGTAGATCCCATCTAGGCCTAGTAATAGACATCTAATGTTGGCATAAAGATGTAAAGTGTTACATTTCAAAGACAAATTGCACATTTGTGACAATCTCATCCTTTAAAGGGCTTTGTTTGTATGATGTGATGATCTTTTGTAGCTGTTTACACAAATGGATTTAATTACTGTACAGACTCATGCACTGTATTAGGAATCACACGTGTCAGGAAGTGTGCATGAAGGGGAATGGAGGATTGTGGTCCATTAAAAAAAGCCCTGAGCATGTGCTGCTCACATTGAGACATTTGATAATATGGTAAAACCTAGACGCAAGAAAGACACTGAGATTTTAAGCAGTAGAAAACTGCAGTAAAAAGAGCCAGATGTGAAGCAAGCTATGTGATCATTCCACACATTCAGATGTTATCAAATCTGAGAAGCCTTGGAAATAGCACTGACTATAGAATGGAATGCATGCACTTTTAGACCTACTACACAGACATATGGGATCTTGCTCTTTGATGATGATGACAATAATAATAATAAAAATAATAATAATAGTGAAACAACAGATTATTTGCTAAGAAGGATCTGTGAATTTAGTATACTTGTATAATATGTAGGCTAACAGGAATATTATGCTGAGGGTAAGATGTTGTCTTACCTTATATGTAATCAGTATAATATTCCGTTATACAATCACATGTGATTCTGAGTCACATCTATTCATTCATTCATTTTCCTTCAGCTTAGTCCCTTTATTCATCAGGGGTCGCCACAGCGGAATGAACTGCCAACTATTCCAGCATGTTTTATATATGTTTCTGCAACGCAATAGTGGGAAACATCACCGCACACTCATCACATACACTCTCATTCACACACATACACTACGGACCATTTAGTTTATTCAGTTCACCTATACCACATGTCTTTGGACTGTGTGGTAGACTGGAGCACCCGGAGGAGACCCCAACACAAACATGGGGAGAACATGCAAACTCCACACAAAAATGCCAACTGGAGCAGCTGGGACTTGAACCGGTGATCTTCTTGCTGTGAGGCGACAGTGCTAACCACTGTGCCACCGTGCCGCTATGAGTCCCAACTATTAAATTATCTGTTTTTAGGGACAGAGCCAACATGTGCTTAGTGAATATATTACACAGCACCTTTGTTAAAGTCAATGTTGGTTTTTAGAGTGTTTAGTTAAACAGTTTGATACTTAAGATAACAGTAAGCAACATGTTAGTTAACATTTCTTTTCAAAAAGTTTTGTGACTGGTTTATTGCATTGCTTTTTTATTATTATATATTTTATTATTACTATTAAAGCATACAGGCTGAAATAACAATGTAATGACATATATCAATTCAACTACCCCCATTCCCTCTCCCCTGCAGCCTCTTTAAACTGGGGTATCCAAGGAATAGAAGTTAACAGAAAAACAATAAATAAACAACAACAACAAATGGCGCCACGGTGGCGAAGTGGGTAGCACAATCGCCTCACAGCAAGAAGGTCACTGGTTCGAGCCTTGGCTGGGTTAGCAAGTTCTCCCCGTGTTCGTGTGGGTTTCCTCCGGGTGCCCTGGTTTCCCCCATAGTCCAAAGACATGCAGGGGAACTGAGTAAGCTAAATTGTCCGTATGTGTGTGAACGTATGTGTATGGATGTTTCCCAGTGATGGGTTGCAGCTGGAAGGGCATCCGCTGCGTAAAACATATGCTGGATAAGTTGATGGTTCATTCCACTGTGGCGACCCCGGATTAATAAAGGGACTAAGCTGAATAGAAAATGAATGAATGAATGAATGAATGAATGAATGAAACAACAACAAAAGTACAGTATCAAGAATGAGAGATCAATAGAAAATAATTATACAAAATAAGACAATCATTCTGGGTCCTGATCATTGCTTTGTGCAATAAACAAGGAGACTGGTTTATTGCATTGTTGTGATGACAAAAAATGCATTGGTCTGAACAAGCTCCAGTCTATAATTGAGCAAAGATTGTGAATGTAAAATAGGTTTAATATGAAATATTGTGAAATATGCAGATGGTCTTAATCTTTGAAAGATGTACATTTTAAACTATTTTCTGTTCTCTGAATGAAATATGACTCCGTTAATTTCCAGAGTTAGCGTTTTTATGCAATTTTATGTGGGTTGCCAGTAGTTATTAAATGCCAGTGTCAATTACTAAAAAACTACAATAAAAATGAAAAATTCTGGATTATTATTCATTCATTCATTTTATTTTCGGCTTAATCCCTTATTTATCAGGGGTCGCCACAGCAGAATAAACCACCAACTTATTCAGCATGTGTTTTACGCAGCAGGTGCCCTTCCAGATGCACCCTTGTACTACGTAACACCCATACAAACTCATTCACACATACACTCATACAGCCAATTTAGTTTATTTAATTCACCTATGGTGTATGTCTTTGGACTGCAGGGGAAACCGGAGCACCCGGAGGAAACCCACACGAACACGGGGAAAACATGCAAACTCCACACAAAATATATGTTAGAATAACTGGCGGTTCATTCCACTGTGGTGACTTCAGATAATTCAGAAAAGCAGAAGGAAAGTGAGTGAGTTTCAATATTTCTGTTGGGTTCCTTTCTTCTCAACACTGTCGCTTAGCTTGCTAATGGGCAACCATATTCATATTCAAACATACAATAGTGGGTAGTGGTAGAGGAAAATATATGCATATATGCAATATATGCATTGGGTTTAGTTTGATTAGTGACAAAATAAAACACAGCAATTTCGTTTTCTTTTAACCAAACAGGTTGTGTATATAACTCTCAGTGTAATGGGTCTTTGTATAATTTATAATCATATTTGGACGCTTGAACTCCTGTTCAATGTAACAGTCCAGTCTGACCGCAGGAGTGAATCTCCGCGCACTGGCGCCCCTCTGCTGCATGGGTTGGTCCTGTGCCCTCGTCAGAGGATACGGAGGCTGCTGTGCTGTTACTTTCTGTCATGTCTGGGAAAGCTTCCAGTGATAAGCAGCCGCACACAGAGTTTTCCATACTCTTGGAAGTATTTCTGACTTTTTCCTCATTTTTCGCGGCGCGCGTTGTGTTGAACTTGCGCGCGTCAAACTTCTCTGGACTGACTGACTGAGGAGGTTATCTTGGCATTTGAATCAAGGATTATATGCATTTCAATGTATGCACGATGAGATGAGAAAACCTGGCGCTGGGCAGCAGTAAATGTCTCTCTGCTTTAATCAGTCAGATCGCGCGCTGAATATTCAAGACATGTTTCCTAAACGCATCAACAGGTAAACAAAGGTCTTTTTAAATTGACCGAATTTTTCTTTGTTAAAAACTTTGTTAGTTTCTAAACATGTTTTAAAGAACTTTTGCCTTTTTTGCACTGAGCATCAGCATATAAACGCTTTATATATGTATATACACACACATTAAAATTCGGATCTTATGACGCTTCATTGGATTGTATCTCTCTGCCGACTTAAGTGATATTAAAGTGTTCAAACATGAGGGCACGGTACATGCTTGGTTTCGGTGTTTTGTGTCTGTTGACATGGGCTGTTTACGTGTCAGAGAGCAGCCCGACCGATAAACAAGCTAAACTCAGACTGATGTCCGTAAGACGAGCGAGACAAAACAAATCCCGACAGGGTCAGATCATCAAAGCACGTGCTTCTTCTTCATGGATCAATGATAAGCGCCAACAGATGCAGGGAGACGAAGGTGTACAATTTAGAAGGAATGTCCAATCCAGAAAGGTCTTGGCACAAAGGAGACCGGCTCAGGGTGGGACAAGGAATCCAATCCAGCAAGATGATGGAACACCTGGAGCCAGGGCCAGAGTGTCCCGCATGCCAAGCAGTGCTGGTTCACCAAACCTACTAGCGTCATTTGCAGGGAAAAACCGCCTACTGGTTATTTCCGCACCTCACGACTCTGATGGCTACTACAGACTGATGATGAGCCTGCTCAAACCAGAGGTCTACTGTGAGTTGGCTGAGCGGCACGTGCATCAGATTGTCATGTTCCACCAGGAAGGAGAGTTGGGTGGGAAAATCAGACGCATTACTAATGTAGGAAAAGTGATGGAAGAGCCATTAGATACTACTCTCATTCCCAGGCTCATGACCTTTCTTAAATTAGAGAAAGGAAAGTTTGGGATGGTCCTTCTTAAGAAGACGCTTCAGGTACAGGAACGCTATCCATACCCTGTCCGACTGGAAGCAATGTATGAAGTTATCGACCAGTCACCAATGCGCAAAATGGAAAAAGTACGGCAGAAAGGCTTTGTGCAGAAGTGTAAAGGGGCTGGGGTGGAGGGTCAGGTGGTTGAGGGTGTCCTGATCACTGATTCCAAGGTGGACCCACCAGTAGAAAGGAGAAAAGAGATTCGGAAACCCATTCGAAGACCAACAACTACTACTTCAACTCCAACAACTACCACCACGACTACCAAAGCAACTACTACCACCACAACACGTGCCCCAACTACAACTCGATCTACCACCACCACCACCACCACCACAACAACAACACGGCCGACCACAACAACAACACGGACCACCACCACTCCAAGGACAACCAGAACTCAAACTACCCCACAATGGATCCCAGCCCACAAGACCACCGCTGAGCCTTACTATTACAACCGCAGGGACAGATACCAGACCACCTCACCCACAACTGACACCGCAAGATACAGGGACAACCACACTTCTAAAAAAGAATACAACCACAGACAAACCAACATTATACCTACACAACACAAACCAACCAAAGTTAGGCCGGCAAAGAAAAAGAATAGCGATAAAGATATTATCAATGCATATGAGGAGAAATATGATGTAGGTGTGCCTACTGATGTCTATCCTGAAGAAAAAGAGGAAGAAATCGTGCCCACTAAAAGAGGCAAGGGCAAAACAGATAAAAAGAAGAAAAAGGACAAGACAGATAAGCTGTCTAAAAAGGACAAGGCGGAGAGGAGGGGAAAAGATGGAAAGGGTGGTAAGAAAAATGGAAAGAAAGTTCCAAAGATCCTTGAGAAAGAAGAATATCAGAAACCAACAAAGAGACCACCACCACCGCCGCCACCTAAAGGAACTCTGGCAACCTTTTTGGACTATTTTGAAAGCAGGAGGAGATTAATTGTGAGTAGCCTTGTTAATAGTATTAATGTAAACAGGGGTGTCCAAACTCCATCCTGGAGGGCTGGTGTCCTGCTGAGTTTAGATCCAACTTGCTTCAAAACACCTGCCAGGACGTTTCAAGTATATCTAGTAAGAGCTTGATTATCTAGTTTAGGTGTGATTAATTAGGGTTGGAGCTAAACACTCAAGGACACCGGCCCTCCAGGACCGAGTTTGGACACCCCTAAATTAGAATGTGGATTTTGTTATGCTTTTACTCAATGTTTTTTGTTACAAAATCTTTTCTTTAGTTGATCACCTCTCCAACAGAGGAGAACAGCATGTATGTTCAGCAGAGAGATGAATACTTGGAGCACGTGTGTGAAATGGCAATCAGGAAAGTCTCCATCATCACCATCTTTGGCACACTTAGGAACAGCACCATGAAGATTGATCATTACCAGCTTGGTAAGTCTTTAAACACAATAAACTCGCATGCGCTTTTATATAAAATACATATTATTCAAACCACCATTTGAATCAAAATAGCTGTTGAAGAATGATAGAAGAATGTGTTTTCATTGCTGTTTGCACTGTAAAAAGTCAGTACGAAAAAAAAAACATAATCCTTATTTCCATTAGCTCTTTCTTGTTCAAACAACTTTTGAAAACATTAGCTGCACTGACCTAAAATTATTTGTCAGTAATGCAAAAACATTATTAACATTAACATAAGATTATTAGTTTTACTCTGTAACAAAACTTTTTAAGTTTATAATAAGTTTATAAAGCTTATAATCCTTGTTTCCTTTTGTATTTCTTGTGTATTCAACTTTTAAAAACAACAAAATACTACTGCAATAATGCTAATGTAATTTGAAATTATTATTCATTTGTAATTTATCTTTTATTTTTCTTGGGGGGGCTTTTTTAGCCTGTGCAGATTGCTGAAGAATTACACACATGACATTTTAATGAACTACAACTATTACGAAGACACAGCTGGAAGCTCAAGATGGACTGATCACCAGGATTATAAAGACATCTCATTCACACAGACTTTTTGCTGAGTCTTGCTTTTCCCTGTGAACCATTACAGTTTTCCCTGTTTGTCCTTCCATGTTTTGATCCTTGTCTTGTTTACCGTTATTGTTGTTTTGCCTCATGTCCTGTTCTAATTCTGTGTCTAACTACAACTACTGACCTAAAATATCTGAAGTTGATTGAACAAAAAACTCTTGTGGAAATTAGTACTAAGAAATAAAACATTATTAGAACAAATAAACATAGTTCAATTGAAAAAAAAAAAAAAAAAAAAAAAACAGCGACAAATGTTAACAGAACATTTATTTGACACAGAATTAGAAACAGAACAGGAGGCAAAACAACAATAACGGTATACAAAGCTAGGATCAAAACATGGCAGGACAAATTTGTAATGCTTCACAGGGAAAAACAAGACTCAGCAAAGAGTCTGTTTGAATGAGGTGTATTTATAGTCTTAGTAATCAGTCCATCATGCGCTTCCAGCTGTGTGTGTGTAATCAGGAGGAACCAGAAATTGGTGTGTGTGTGTGTGTGTGTGAGGTGCATGACAGGAGTTGTAGTTCATTAAAATGTCCTGTGTGTAGTTCTCCAGCAATATGCACAGGTTAACACCCCCACCCCCCCAAAAACAGATAAATTACACATGAATAATAATTTCAGATTACGTTAGCATTATTGCAGTAGTATTTTATTGTTGTGTTAATAGCAATGACATAATTGTTATTATTGGTGTTACTATTATTATAATTTTTTCGTTGTTGATGGGGTTGCAAATGAAGTAAGGAGGTCTGAGATTAACTCAACTAAAAGTAACAAGTTGGCAGAAGCTTTTTTTTGGGTGAATATGCAAAGTTTTGCTGACAAAATTAATCTTTTTAACTTAATGAAGAAAATTTTGATTTATGTTAAGTAAATGTGTTAAATGTAGTTGTACAGATTTTTACTCATTTTTGCCAAACCAACAACAAAAAAAAAAAGTAATTTCAACTTTTTTCAAGTTGGATTTTGTACAGTGTATACGTGCTTCCTGTTATCTTTTCTATTGTTTTGGTTCCTCATTCTTAAATGGCCACTGCTGAGAATCCATGTCACATGTTGACATATGGACATTTAAACACAGGTTATGGAAGTTCCGGTCAGAGCATTCCATCTATTCCCACTGAGCCAAACTGAACTCAGGCCACCCATCATAAAATCCTGCAACATTCATAAAAAAATAGCAACTGTTTCCTGTTCTTTGAGAGCTTTACTAGTTGTGACATGGAGCTATAAATGATTAGGGTGAAGATGGATATGAAAAACAAAAGACATTTTCTTCAGCTGGAGATTTTAGGCTTTTAATCGCTTGTCAAACAAAAAGTGCCTTTTATTCAACAGTTGGCAATCACTTGCAAGTCAGGGAAGCACTTTTCCAGATTATGACCTCATATGACACAGAGCAAAGGAACTTGAAGTTTGGTCTGGGAATGGAGTGAATGGTACTTGTTCAAGTGTCATGGAATGCTGCTGGATGAATCAAGTGGAAGAGTGGGAGCAGAGACCGCCATGGCACGCTATTTTCTCTAGTTCATTAGCCAAGACATGGGAAAAAGTCTGTTTCCTTTGTAGCTGATATTCTGACTGTAGAGTTTTAGCTCAGCTACAGCAGTCAGTTCTTGGGAGACGAGCCAGTTTTGAAGGGCGTGTAGATTAAGCATACATTACTCTTACAATTTCTTCATTGTACATTTTTGACGTGCTGTTCCAAAAGCAGGGAAGCCCATGGCTTGAATTTATGTGTACAGTTGGAGTAAATTCAAAGGCTCACGCCCTCAAAATTACTAATATAAATAACATCTAGCATTTAAGGCAAGTTTTCAGCAATACCCAGATTATTACTGAAAACTTGCCTTGAATGCTACATGTTGTCAACAATAGCTATGTTTCCACCCAAAAATGCAAATTAACTGTATGGACAAAAGGGGAATATTGCTTAAAAGATGTGCAAAAAAGCAGCGTTTCCATCCAACAAGTCAAAGAGAACAAAATCGTCACTACATAACAGGGGCGTAGCAGACATTTTAAAAGTGTGGGGGGAGGGGGGGGGGGGGGGGGGGGGGGCTGTATGAGATCATACATTCATTTAATTATTAATCACTTGTTTCTAAATGGCCTGTCTCTAAAAGTGAGGGGGACGAATCCCCCCGTCCCCCCTGGTTGCTACGCCCCTGTTCCCTGATTATCTGACGCCAAATATCAACAGTAATAACGGAATTTACTGCAGTAGGAGAAGCTGCCTGAATCTTTTCTTCATTTAATAAATTACTCGCACCTCAGAAGACGATAACGACATGCAATGAGTGTGTGGTGGCGTTTGAAGGTGTGAGACACAGAGCACAGACGCTCTCGACAGTTCTGGGGGGTCATTAATAATATAAGAACATCAGTGTTGGGCAGAAGCGTTGCTACAAGTAGTGACGCTACTAGCCTAACTACATTTCTCAGTAGCGTGGCGGTAGCGTCGCTACTTTCTAAATCAAATAGCTTTTCAGTAGCGAAGCTATTGTGTTGGTCAAGTAGCGCAGTAGCGTCCACACAAGCTACATTTACCGATCGCTGATCAATAAGTGACGACACCGACATTCACGGAGCTGTGAGGCCGGTGTCTAGCCGATGAAAGTAAATCCATATGATGGCGAGAATAACGATTTCTTCTTCTTCTTGTTTTACGGTGTTAGACAACAAAGTTTTCGCTACCTCTGGTCAGTGAAGTCACCAACTGAAACTTGCTTGATGGAAAGAGAGGAGAGATTTCCCTTTACTATAAATTACTGTAGTATTTTAAATGTGTAACACCTGGTTTAATTGGATTTTTTTTTTTTTACTGATATATACTATAGTTTGTTTCTGTTTAGTACAGCATATTATTTACAGTAAATAACTGAACTGAACTATTTTGTAGCTAAGCTACTTTTGCCATGTAGCTTTTAGCTTAGCTTGCTACATTTCCCAGGGGGCAACTTTTAGTGTAGTTAAGCTACATTTTAAGTAGAGTAGCTAATAGCTTAGCTCACCACATTTTTCAAGTAGCTTGCCCAACACTGAATAACACTAATACTGAGATGGTTAAGGCATTTTAGAATGACCAAAACAACATTTCAGATGTTTTACAATGTGCTCAGCCTGCTGGTTTCTCCATTCACACACATTTTCATCATCACATCATTTTTTAAAACAAAATCACATGACCTTTTTTAATGCGCATAGTAGAATTTGGTAAAAGTGTTTCCATCGTAGTTTATGCGCATCTTTTCTTACCGAATAAAAAGTTTGTCCTACGCAAATATGCACAGATGTTTTTTATGTGCATTTTCAAACGTTTGGCGCATCTTGGCATTTCTATGAACCATTTTTGTTGCGCATCTCCAAAATGCGCATAAAAATAGGTGGATGGAAATGTAGCTAATTACGTTGTGTGACATTCAAAATGTAATGGAAAATGCAATTGAACGTTCAATTAAATTCCTGTGCTCAAAAAAGACTTTTGTTGCATGTTCTAACAAAATTCTTACATTTTTTTTATGGGACAACTTTTATGTTTAATCCATTTAAATTTGTAAATAATTAAGTTAATCTAATTGATTTCTGTTGGGACAACATGAAGGAATTGTGTGGAACTATGGAGTGTACACTGTAAAAAATGCAGGGTTTAACAGAATTTATTCATGTTGTTCTAACACAAATCAATTGAGTTAACTTAAAATTTATGTGTATTTAACACAAAACTATAAATTTCTCCCACTTAAAAAATGTCAAGAATTAGAAGTAGTTTGAACAAGAATCAAAAATCCACCCACGTTTATGCACATTTTGGATATGTGCATAAAAAAATAAAAATTGGTGGATGAAAACGCCAAGATGTGCATACATTTTGAAAATGCGCATAAAAAACGTATGCGCATAACTGAGTAGGATAAACTTTTTATACGGTAAGAAAAGATGCGCATAAACTACAATGGAAACACTTTAAACGAACAAATTCCAGTATGAGCACTAAAGAAAGGTCATGTGATTTTGTTGGAAGAGATCATGTGATGATAAAAATGTGCGTGAATGGACAAACCAGCAGGCTGAACACACTGTAAAACATCTGAAATGTTGTTTTGGTCATTCTAAAACACCTTAACTATTTCAGTATTAGTGTTTATTATGTTATTAATTTCATTTATTAAATAAGGAAATTATTCACGCAGCTTCTCCTACTGCAGCAAATTCCATTTTTACTGTTAATATTTGGCACCAGATAATCAGGAAGTGACGATTTTGTTTTCTTTGACTCGTTGGATGGAATCACTGCTGTATTCAGATATCTTTTAAGTGATTTTCCAGTTTTGCGTATAAATTTTTCACATTTTTGGATGAAAGCATATGCAGAATTTGAATAAGACACTTATTAAATTAACTGTAATTTTTTAAGGTTAATAGGTCTATACACATTTTTTTGTTTGTTTATTTAAACATATTTAATAATTAAATTTTAGGGACCAAAGAACATTCCATGTGTTACACTGTAAAATAAATCTTGCCGCTTACCCTTTTTTTAAGTTGAATAAAATTAACATTTCAAGTCATTTCAACTTACAGTACATCAATCAAACTTACTAAACTTAAGTTTTTGTATAGCTACTTTGTACTTTGTATAGCTAAAATAAATTAGTCAAAACTTGATTAACTTATTAAAATAAGTTAAAATAATTCAAAGTCAAGTCAAATTTTATTTATAAAGCACTTTTAAGAAACAGTGTTTACCAAAGTGCTTTAAAACACATTGTTTCCATATTATTTTTTACATTGTACTTAATTATAGTCTTTTAATTACACTGCCAAAATGTCCTAAACAAAGAGCCAAAGAGTTTTCTCCCAGTTCCACCATCAATGTCCATTTTCAGTATATATTTTTCATCAGTTCCCCTGGATGTAAAGTTTCATGCTGTATATTCCACACTTGCACAGTTTGGAAGTTAAATTCACAGATTTGAATGGGGAAAAATAAATCTGCAAGCATTAAGACAAAATGCTGAGAAAAGGGTTAACCATGACATCATCGTCATCCAGACTGCCTCTGAATGAGTCACTGCTTTGACTTTTGTTCCATATACTCATCAGTCTGGTCTGCGTCACATAGTTGTTTGTGAGGGGTCCCTTTCACTGCTTACAGGGTGGAAAAATGGAATCAAAAACTAGTTCTCATATAAACATCTCTCACTTAAAGCCATCTAGAGGAACACATAGGGCTCTCTGTGAAGGCATATATCAGTCTGGCACGTTTTGAGCATTTATAGCCTGCCAGCTCACTGACTGGTTCTAGTGCAGCATCGGAGGTACTAGAAAAGGAAACATGACTGACTGTATGATCAGCGGTTCCTAAACCACAATTAAAGGTCCCATGCTGTGGCTATGGTAGGCATATATAATTAGGAGTGCTGCTGAGGCTAAACTCAATCTCTCATTTTCTGTTTATAATGCGTGTGATGTAAGGGGGATTCCGATTTATCAGAGTTATTTACATTTGTGTTTGTTTATATTTTATGTTAAGACTCCTGAGTGTTGTTTATATATTGCACATTAAGCATCCTTAGTGTTTGTTCTTGCCTTGAAAGATAAATATAGAGCTTGTTTCAAGAAAACCACATGTTAGGCGGAAGAAATAGCTATTTGGCTGAACCTTGGCTTTGTTTACACCTGGTTTTAAGATGTGTTTTGGTAGATCAGATCACAAGTAGATGATGGAGACATGTTGCTGTTCACATCTGGGATTTAAATCCATTTTGGTGTATGGGCAGATGAGTATATAAGCCTTTTCTGATCTGCTTTGATGTGCTGATGTTGTGAAATAAGCTTGTGGATTGTACATACATATTTTAGTTAAATTATACTTCATGATGTACTGTATAAAATACTGTATGAATTGAGTAGTGAAAGTAAGATATATAATTTTCATTTCATTTCTTTATTTCCAATGAGTTCCTAACACAGTATGCAATTTTATCATTTTAACACACATTTTTGGCTACATTGATACTCATTTAACTAAATTTTACAACTTTAAAGTGTGTCTTCATGAATACAAAATGATTTAGAGGGTGATAAAGATTTTGTGCATTAAAACATATTTAATAACAATAATAATACATACAATATTTAATCAAATTCACAGACCTAGATTTCACAAAAGAAATGTACCATTTCACATGCATGGATGCGTTTCCGAAAACCATGGTTAGCCAACTAAGGTCGCAAGTTGTGTTGTTACAAACGTAGTTTGTTGATTTGGCGTTTCCCAAATCCATCGTTCCAACAAACATTTGCAAACTGCATCGCAATCTTGTACGCTTGCAACTACATCTCTAGAGCTGCAGTTAGAAGCATAGTTCCTGGCTGTGTTCTATTACCAATTATCTCCTATTCCTTTCGAATGTTGCAACATTTAAACTTGGAATGATTAAAGAAAAAACAATTAAGGTCATCTCTCTTAGGTGTAATTTAGTTTCAAAGTATTTTTACAGTTCAGTTTTAGCGATCTTCATATCGAATTGCGCTCCCTTCGCAGTGCACTTTGAAAGTATTCAGATTTTTGGGAGAACTATCCCTTTAACTGTTTTATTTTACAGTAAGTATTCCTTTTTTGATATCACATAAGTGATATTCAGAGATCTCATCAATACATTTATTATTTGAAGAGTTCAGATGAAAAAAACCTCCAAGTGCCGTTTGAAATTTCCATCGGAAATGAATATTTTTCTCAGCCTCCTTTGTTTTGTTTAATTATTTAACATTAAAGATCACAAATAGGGCTTGTTCTATGACATAAAACTGATATTACTAAACCTACACTCAGGAGACGAATAAAAATGCTCATTTTAGAAGAAAAATTCAGATGGCATTTAGAGGTTGTTGCATCTGAACTCTTCATTTATTATTGTTAATACATTTTCTGTGTAAGAAACGGAAAACAGAATGTATCAGCTAAATGGAATCATGTATTGGAAAAAGACAACAAATTCAACCACATAAGCAAGTACTCTGCATTAGAACAGTAATCCAACTGTATTCAATTTGGATTTCCTTTGGAAATGGTTGAACGTGTATAAATGTTTTGCATCATTGACCAAATATACAAAAATACACCTTAATCGCAGTCGTACAAAAATAAAGGCTTCACCAATCTTAACTCTGGAGGGGGACTGTATTGAAAGAGTAAACAGTATAAATATTTGGGCATATGGTTTGATGAATGGTTGGGTTATAATATTTATATTAAAAAACTTGTAAAGAAGCTCATGCCTAAATAGTTTATTTTTTTGTATAAAGAAGTGCCTTCCTTTTGAAGCAAGAAAAAGAATTATCCAAAACTTTTTCCTTTCAGTGATAGATTATGGAGATGTAGTTTTTTGCATGCAAATCTGTCTTATTAAAAAATCTGGACAGTATATATCATGCTGCAATACGATTTGTGACGAATGCATCTTTACTTACCCATCATTGTATTTTGTACAAAATGGTTGGATGGTTTTCCCTGCACCAAAGGAGAAAAATGCATATGACTCTATTCACAGCTAGGACATTATTGCACTGTAAAAAATAAAAAGCTGAATTAACTTTCAATTTTAAAGCAACCGGCTGCAAAGGAATTATTTTTTTAAGTTGACTGAAAAGGCTGTTTTAAGTCAAGTTTATTTTATGGAATAATTTGGCACAACTTCAACCACTGAAGCTTAATAAACTTTGTTTAACTTAAAAAATTTAAGTTAACTCAGCTTTTCATTTTTTTACAGTGGTAAAAGCTCAAATGAAGAAATCTAAATTTTAAATCTCATCAACTGACTTTTTTACTTTCAATGAACAAACTGTTCCAAAAATGCAGTTAAATTGTTTTTATGAGTAAATTCAACTCTGAGCTCAAAAATATTCCATCTTACTTACAATTTTAAACTGAGTTAACAATTATTAAGTTGGATTTTTTACAGTGGGTAAATTGTTTTTTATTTGTAATGTTTTTTATATTCGTAACATTTTATTATATTATACTTATATTATATTATACTTAGTTATTCATTCATTCATTCATTTTTTTGTCGGCTTAGTCCCTTTATTAATCTGGGGTCGCCACAGCGGAATAAACCGCCAACTTATCCAGCATTCGTTTCATGCAACGCATGCCCTTCCAGCTGCAACCCATCACTGGGAAACATATACACACTCATTCACACACACATACACTACGGACAATTTAGTCTACCCAATTCACCTGTACCGCATGTCTTTGGACTGTGTGGGAAACCGGAGCACCCGGAGGCAACCCACGCAGGGAGAACATGCAAACTCCACACAGAAACGCCAACTGACTCAGCCAAGGCTCGAACCAGCAACCTTCTTGCTGTGAGGCGACAGCACTACCTACTGCGCCACTGCGTCGCCCATACTTAGTTATAGTACACTGGATAAGTTGGCGGTTCATTCCGCTGTGGTGACCCCAGATTAATAAAGGGACTAAGCCAAAAAGAAAATGAATTAATGAATGAATGAAAATACCAGGGCGTCACGGTGGCTAAGTGGGTACCACTGGATCAGTTGGCATTTCTGTGGGGAGTTTGCATGTTCTCTGTGAGTTTACTCCAGGTGCTCCGGTTTCCCCCGCAGTCCAAAGACATGCGTTATAGGTGAATTGGGTAAGCTAAATTGTCCGTAGTGTGTGAGTGTGAATGAGTGTGTATGGATGTAACTCCAAAGATGGTTTGCAGCTGGAAGGGCATCTGCTGTGTAAAACATATGCTGAATGAGTTTGCGGTTCATTCCGCTGTGGTGACCCCTAATTAATAAAGGGACTTAGCCGAAAAGAAATGAATGAATAAATAAAATATCCATGTGTAAACAGGGTTTTTTGATTAGATTGTAATTTTAATTGTAGTTCACCTCCTGAGCTGAAAGTCTCTCAAACCGTCTGTTTTGTTGTCCACTGGAAATCAGAGTGAGAAATTCTTTGAATTTTGCGGAAAGGAAAACAAATACTTTGGGTTGGCTGCGTCCTCCCGTGCTGTCTCGTGCACCCGCAGAGTTTCCACAGAGCAAAGAGAGGGTCTTTCACATGAGTCGCTCTGTTTTTATCTGTCTCTTGTAGAGTAAAGGAAGCTATGCTCCCAGAATAAACACATCCTCAAGGCCCTGCAGCACTTCATTAAAACACTGCATGTCTGCTGACTTTTTTTATCCATCCAGACAAACAGCAGAATGTACTGTACTCTTATTTACTATAGAGTTTCACTGGCTCTGACCTCAGCAGAGAGGTCACGCTGTACATTATGAAAGACACGCATGTCTCTTTGAACTGCAGTCAAAACAAAATCAACTGCGGAGCCATCTGCTGTATTTATCTCTCTGGTTGGCTGATTGGTTGATCAGGATTTTTGTCTCTTTGCAGAGAAGGACAAGCCCATGAAAGGTCTGAGACAGGAGGATTTGGAGAACCAGAATCTTATCATGGAGCTGAGGAAAGAGTACGGAATGACCTACAACGATTTCTACGTGGTCCTCACAGATCTGGACATGAAGGCGAAGGTGAACGCAAGCTTTAAAACTGGCTTCATATACACGGTGCTTTTCAGTGGTGTGTGAGGTGTGCCAGCGCAAAGCAGACTTCTGTTTACAGACAGCTGCAATAAACAAAGAAGCCACTGTGCAGTCAGGAGGCGGATAGAGAGTCTGATCTATTGAAAATCCTCAGAGCCGCCGCCAGTCAGACACCCACAAATACTGAATTAATTCTTGGCAGGTAGCATGTAGTAACTAACTATAGTATATTTTTATACAGTTGAAGTCAAAATTATTTGCCCTTCTGTTTATTTTTTTCCCCAATTTCCGTTTAATGGAGAGCAGATTTTTTTCAACACATTTCTAAACATAATAGTTTTAATAACTCATTTCTTATAACTGATTTATTTTATGTTTGGCATGATGACAGTACAAATTATTTGACTCAGTTAAACATCATTTAGGAAATAGTTATATATATAGATTTAGATTTATATATATATATTAATAAAATTTGTTCTGTTTTTCTTTAGCATTGCATTGTTAAAATGGGCATTAAAATGTTAATAAAAGATGCAATAAAAAAATGTAAAAGAAAAACAAAAACGTAATAGGACACATACTGTATATTTCACTATCAAGTGCACTGCAAAAATGCTTTTCTTACTTAGAATTTTTGTCTAATTTCTAGTCCAAATATCTAAACCTCTTAAATCACAAAGCATTTACAAGAAAAACAAAAATAAATTGTTTTGCTTTAAGAAATAATTGGTAAAAATGAAGTGAATTTTACTTTAAAACAAGCTAAATAATCTGCCAATTGGGTAAGCAAAATAAAATTATGTCAAAAGAAAAAACTAGATTACTTTTCTTATGCCACTGGCAGATTATTTTGCTCGTTTTAAGGAAAAGCTCACTTAATTTTGGCATTTTACTTCTTTAAATAAGACAGTATTTTTTCATTATTTGTCTAAATAATGCTTCTTGATTTAAAAAGTTTGAGATATTTGGACTAGAAAAAAAGCTAAAAATATAAAAAAGCAATTAATTTTTTGCAGTGTGAAAATTGGTTACTTTTGCGTTATTTAGAGCAAATTTCTTCTTATGGTTTGAAAAGCAGTTTTGAAGCAACGTCATGTGGTGAATACAAGCAAAGATCAATTTGGAGTGGAGAGGTTTGTTTAAAACAAAGGCGATCTGTGTGTCGATAAAGATCTATTTCTAAAAATCATTCAAAATATAGCACACTGTAAATATGATTCCTTGGATTTGCTTAATTTTTTTAAGGTAAGTGGTTGCAAACAATTTATATGGGTTATTTTTTATACAAACAAATTAAGTTGAACATTACTACATTGAATTAGTTTGTTTAAATTCAGCCCAAATAAAGTGTTGTAAATCCAAAGAATCAGTGCACAGTTCAAACCACAGCTAACAATAATGGCAAAAAACAATATCTTTCACTTACTTTCATAGAATGTTTTCCCACTAATAAAAGCTAAAAGACATTGACAACCTTTCAGAATCAATTTTGTTTAAAGATCTCAATCATTTAAAGCTGTGCTTTTAAAATAAACGGTATTGTCCACTGGTGCGAATGCTAATACAGTTTTTATTGTTGTCATTACTATATTAATTGGTCTAGGTATGAACAGGACTTCACTCTTTGTTTTGAGTTCATTACAAAAATATTTGAATTCAGCAAGATTTGATATAATCCTCAGTCTATAATAAGTAAAATTCCTAGCAATGTGACATTTAAGCTAAATTAAAGTGTTGAATTTACATCATACAATAAAATGCTTGTGTATATATATATATATATATATATATATATATATATATATATATATATATATATATATATATATATATATATATACAAATAAAATAAATAATACAAATTGAATTGAATAGAATAAGAATAATACAGTAGCCAAAGCCAGAAGTCATGTGAAATTGGACGTTGCGTTCTGCATTGCGTTCTTGCCTCAACCGCATATTTGTTGTGGTTTGCCCAAAAAATGCCAAGAATTCTTCACAGCGCTGTCGATTTGACACATAATTTTAGGCTAGACATTCTTGGCTGCTCAAAACCTATTGAGAAAATCCCCTTACTTGTAAAGGTATTTGGTTTATAACCCTCTGTGGCGCTGTAATATTTCATTAAGTTCTGCATCTACTTTATTATTTCCAGCAATACTATGAAGTGCCAATTGCGATGAAGGCTGTGTTCGACTACATCGACACCTTTTCATCCCGCATCAGAGAGATGGAGCAACAGAAACGGGATGGGGTGACGTGCAAAAAAGAGGACAAGCCCAGATCATTGGAGAACTTCCTTTCCAGGTAGTTCATAAGCCTTTAAGAATGAAATACTTCTTTATCTGTTAGGTAAGATATTTCACTTGTGTTTACTTGACAAATTGAGACATTATCATCATTTTATATTGGAATCAAATATTTTGTATTGTTTAATGAATCCATTGGAAGTATCTAAATAACTTGGAAAGTTCTAAATTTTTTGCTTCACTTGTTTTTAGGTTCCGCTGGAGACGCAGGTTGTTTGTCATATCTGCACCAAACGATGAGGAATGGGCCTATCAGCAACAGCTTTATGCACTGACCAGTCAGGCCTGCAACCTGGGTAAGTCAAATTATCATTAAAGGAATAGTTCACCCACAAATAAACATTTACTCACAATTTTTTTCATTTTAACACAAAAGGAAATACTTTAATGAATGTTGAAAGCCAGTAACCATGGTATCCATAGTAGGAACAACGAATACTATGGTAGTCAATGCTTACTGGTTTTCAGCATTCTTTAAAATATCTTCTTTTGTGTTCAGCTTGTCATACAAACAAGTGTATGACAAGTAAAAGGTGAGTAAACGATGACATGATTAAAATTTTTGATTGAACTGTACCGGTCCTATTTTAGAACAATGTATTAAAGGGATAGTTCACCCAAAAGTGGTTCTAAACCTGTATGAGTTCCTTTATTCAGTTGAACACAAAAGAAAATATTTTGAAGAATGTTGTAAACTGGATATTCATTGACATCCGTAGTAGGAACAATAAATACTATGATAGTCAATGGTTACTGGTTTTCAACATTCTTCAAAATATCTTCTTTTATGTTCAGCAGAAGATAGAAACTCAAACAGGTGTGTGACAAGTAAAAGGTTAGAAAATGATGACAGAATTTTCATTTTTGGTTGATCTATACCTTTAAGGTTCCCATTTTAGAATGATGTATTAAAGGGATAGTTCACCCACAAATTACTCACCCGTAAGTGGTTTCAAACCTGTATGAGCTTTTTTTTTTAGTTGAACACAAAAGAAAATATTTTGGAGAATGTTGTAAACTGGATATCCATTGACATCCGTAGTAGGAACAATAAATACTATGGTATTTAATGGTCATGGTTTTCAGCATTCTCCAAAATATTTTCTTTTGTGTTCAGCTTGTCATATAAATAGGTGTATGACAAGTAAATGGCGAGTAAACCATGACAATTTAAAATTTTAATTGGACTGTATAATTAGGGTCCTGTTTTAGAATAATGTATTAAAGGGATAGTTCACCCAAAAATGAGAGTTTACTCACTATTTACTCACACTCAAGTGGTTACAAACCTGTATGAGTTCCTTTATTCAGTTGAACACAAAAGAAAATATTTTAAAGAATGCTGTAAACTGGATATTCATTGACATCCGTAGTAGGAACAATAAATACTAGGATAGTCAATGGTTACTGGTTTTCAACATTCTTCAAAATATCTTCTTTTATGTTCAGCAGAAGATAGAAACCCAAACAGGTGTGTGACAAGTAAAAGGTTAGAAAATGATGACAGAATTTTCATTTTTGGTTGATCTATACCTTTCAGGGTCCCATTTTAGAATGATGTATTAAAGGGATAGTTCAACCGAAAATGAGGGTTTACTCACTATTTACTCTCCCTCAAGTGGTCCCATTTCCTTTCTTTGGTTGAAAAAAAAAAAGATATTTTGAAGAAAGCTTTAAAAAACTTACAGAAGTACAAAAAACAAAAACTATGGCAGAAATGGTTACAGGTTTCCAACCTATTTTAAAATATCTACTTTTGTGAAAAATAGAAAATTATTCCTTTTTTATTTAATTTTTTTTTAGCATTTTTATAGAAAACATTATGGGTGACTATAGAACAGATATACAAAGATGACTAAATATGTTGTATTACAGATGTTATTTTGCAAAGAAACACCACACGTCTGTGCATATTTCTGTAGTATGACCTTGCTGTTTTCTTTATCAATGATTCGCTCATGCATAAGACATCACCGTTTTTGTAGTATACACTGAGATGTAATTGTTTTTTTTCCCAAAAACTTGCACTTTTAAAGTTTGCCTTTTCAGCCCCCCAAAATTCTGTTAAATGGCTAAAATTGTTTTCTAAACCTTAGGATATGATTAAAGGAGAAGTTTGATAAAGATGCCAGATAATGTTATTGAAGATAAATACACAGGAGAAGCTATTCTTCAGGGACTCTTGACTAAAGATTGACCTTCTTTTTACCCTGCAGGCTTTTGCAAATGGTTTCTTGTGTCTCAAGATAATATCTCACATTGATTTTCTCTTGTCAATCAGTGAAGATTGAAACCAGATTGTTGTTACCGTAGTTCAAAACCCAAGCCACATTTCATATTAAATGTTATGGATTTGGAATTTTTCTTGGTTTTATTCCCAAGAACAATATGTATTCCTGATGATATTTACAGTCAGAAAACTTTCCCACAAGCTTGACAGAAAAGCAGTGAATGTTTGCCATTTTGTCTCATGTCCCAGAAATCTTGACACGCACATAACTCATGCAATTAGCTAAGCGGTTATTCATAATTCCAGAATTCTCTTTAATGGCTTCTTGATGGATTTGACTGATATTTATATCATTCATTTACTATTAGCAGTAGGTTTTGTTTACCTGTTAGTCAAAAACAGCAGATCTCAGCAGTGACCACTCTTGGAAGAGCTAACAGTGTGAAGGATAGCCTTTAAGTCCAGAAGAAGCACATTCCTCTCGAAATGCCTGTGGAAATCATACAGAGGTTTACCTCATTGTAATTAAACTAGCAAATGGCAATTTAGCAACTCGCTAGAAAAAAAACAAGGGCTTCATAAATCACAAACTGACATATGATTGTGAGTAATTAATGTTGTAGAACAAAATGTGAAGCCTCTTGATATAATGTGAACCGCATGGCATCATTTACCCATAAATTATAAACTGTTATTCCCTCCAAAAACTGAAAATACTAGAGGGAAACCATGGAAAATGTGCTTACAAACTGACGTCAGAACTTTACGCAGCTCCATAAAATATAATTATTACATGTACAGTGTGTGGCAGAATGTGGATAAAATCTACATGATGTTTGACAAGTGAAATGCAAAAAAAAAATAAATAAATAACCAGTCGGTCTTTCATTTAAACTGACATTGGTTTCCGCAATGGTTTTCATTTTGACTATGAATTCAGACTTGAGACAACTCTGTTTATTAATACATACTGTAAGCCCCATATTCCATTAACGGCAATCTGTAAGTCAGAAATATGAATTGGTTCACCTCAAAATACAAATTCTGTCATTATTTACTCACCCTCATGTCATCCAATACCCATTCAAATTGTTCATTTTTACTACACAAATGAAGATATTGCTAATGAAATCAGAGATGTCTGAGCTCCGTTAGTTTTTTCTTGGTGCCACTTGAAAATATTCATAATACCTCTATAAATTGAATTCAAATCTTCAGTAGAGACAAGATTGCTCTATTGACATTATTCTACAATGCGGAATTGCACTTGTTTTTGCGCTTGTTTTAGAACTTCTGATTCAGTTGCCTATGGGAGAAATGACTAGGGATAATAAACATCAGAAAACGATCAAACCATTTGATCTACAAACAAGAGTGTTCATGACTATACATAAAAAGTAAATTAATATAATAATAAAATATCAGTTTGCAACATAAAGAGCAGTTTTTAACATCTAAAAATCAATGGAAGTGAATGAAATCGTAAGTCGCGAGCCAAAAAGATTCCAATGGCTGCACCCGCTATGTAAAGAATAAGGTCAATATAGATTTGATTGGGGCTTATATTCACATATAAATACTTGTCAATAAATAAAACAGAAGCTCAGCCATAACTTTTTCTGTTTTAAGTTTTTTTGCATGAGAACAAACATCATTGGTTCTTGTGGAAGTTCAAATGTGCCATGTGACACACAAGAATGAATGTCATTGGTGCAAGGCATGCTTGATATTCTGTGATCAAATCTGAATGCAGTAACATTGTATGCTGATCAGTGATTATGTGTGAATAAAAGCCTAAATTGTGGGTTTATTTATTACATGTCTCCCAGACTTGGACTAAATCACTTGATTCATATGGATCACTTAAACATTTTGAATTGAACTTTGTGTCAATAGATTTTCAGTAGGGATAGAAACTAAAAACTTGACGACAGAATATTTATTTTAGACTGAACTAACATTTTAAAATTCTTAACAATGTCAACAAGTTTGAATACTTAGAAAAAATGTACCCTAAAAATTCTTGTTGATTTGCAGGTCTTCGTCATGTATCCGTGCTGAAGCTGGTCGGGACAGACCTGATGGACATGGGAGGAGTGTTAGAGCTTTACCCCATCAACGGTAAGACAGCTGTCACTGAAAAACTCGCAAATCATGCTAGTCTTCTGGGTAAGTAAGACTTACCAGTAAACTTCTAAAATGTGGTCTAGACTTTGAGGTGCGAGAAGCCATATTAACAGGTATGTAAACACTGCTGGTTCAAAAAGCAGTTTAAAATATCAGCTGACTCAGGCGCTTACATACTGTGGTTTTGGGAAACATATATAGTGTAGATTTTGTGCTAGTATATAAATTCTGAAGGTTCAGAGTTGTTGTTCTTTCCTACATTAATGCACATGGATGATTTGAGGTCCTGATATACTCATAAAGTTATTTTTAAGTCTTTCTTCAGAAATAAAATAAGTTGGAATTAACTTGGCAGCCAAATACTCATGACAAACATCCAGATGCCATTCACATTAGAAATAAAAAGGTTATTAAAAGAGCCATGAATTGAGAAATCTAAATTTCCTTGACTTTTTAAAGAGAAGAGGTCATTGTACTATTATAAAAACATCCTGATTAACTTTATTGTTAGTCTAAAGAAAAAGCAAGAGGAATCGGAGATGTGTCACTTTTGCTCACAGTTGACTGGTTAAAGCTCAGTTAGTGTTCTCAAACCAGAACATAATCCGCTTTGGTACAGGTTAGCCATGTAGAGTAAGATACCATATCAATAAAGAACATTAAAGTTAATAAAGTTGAATACCATCATGGTACCTAAAACTCAGAATTAGAGCAATCTAAACTGAAACTTAACTGGCTAGCCAGCTAATTTTGGTACATGGAGCAGGCCCGGGTCTATCAGAAACCAACGTTTAAAGGTCTCTTGATATTAAAATATAGTTTTTCAGATGGTAGTACCAGTATTGCTAGTTTTTAAGATATCTAAAAGCTAGCAGTCTCCAAAACAGTGACAAGATTTGAGTTTAGAAGTTATAAAACTATATAAATACATTATATAAAACATGTAATCATGTAAAAAGCTTGTATAAACTGTAATATAAACATGTATAGTATAAAATAAACATGTAAAGCTTGTAGTTTGTCACCTCCGCCTAAATGGATCAATGGTTTTATCAGCCTAATCTCATGAGGAAACATAAGTATTTTAAGTTTTGACAATTTAGAGGCTAATTCGTACAAGTTCCGTCATACTAAAATGTACGATTTTACAACAGAGGCGAGGCACCCAACCCCACCCCGAAACCCAACCGTTATTAGGGGAAATACAAGTCATACTAAATTGTACGAATGATATCGTAGGAATTCATACATATTAGCGACTAAATCAAAAAGTTACGAATTGCCATAAGATATGTTGGTTTTATTCACATCAACTCATAGTTTCTTATCAAATCATGACCCATCAAATGCTCTCTAGTATCTGACATGCCCCACCCCCTTCAAGACGCTTCTCATTTGCTTTACATTTGATGTGCTTGAGCTCAACCACTTTCACTGGCAGAGTGGTGATGATAGAAAACGCTATTGGTTGTTTTTTTTTTAAAGGGGAGGAGCTACACTATGTTCCACCCTTTCTTCATGTTTTGGTTGAGATTATTGAATAAAACAGAACATTGAGAACATTGAATAAAAATGCACATTTCAAAGCACTTCACAGGACCTTTAAGAGGCTCTGAAGACAACAAACACACTGTAGTGTAAGAAAAACATGTCTTTGCTTTGACTTTAATTTGATCCCAGCATTATTGTGGATAAACTATATTTTTAGCCCCGGTTCATGTCATAAAGGACGTTGTCAATGTTTAACTGTTTTTTTACTGTGGATTTGATTACAAGCAAGGACATTATGAGGTATTCTGAATTTCGACCAAATTTTCTGAAAGATTAATAATAAATGACAATGTTGTCCCTACTATTTGGTTCAACAGTGATTTCACAAAACGTAAGTGTGTGTAGAGGTTTTCATTTTGTATTCACTATTACTTTGTCTGATTTTACAGGTAACTTAATAAGTACTTAATGTTTATGCTTTCTTAACTTTCCCAAACATAACTTATCGAACAAAAAATAGAAGTTTACATTGGTGGACACACATCTGTCCTTTCAAACTTAATTTTTTTTTTTTAAATATGTACTGAATGCTTATGCTTTTTTAAATTTACTAAACATAGGCTATCAGACATAATTTCATAAGTTTACATTAGTGGACACACTGCTGTCCTGTGAAACTTAAAAAAAGATGTTAAATATGCTAAAATGTTAGCCAATCATACCAGAGGGAGTTTGTGTTGTATTCGGAGGGTCAAAACAGGACAGAAAGCCAACTATTACTTCTAAATCATGATGCTTGTTGATGTAAAAATCTTGATAACATTATAAGAAGACCTCAGAGAACCATCCAAAGCAAAAGGCAGTTCACGACCCCTCAAATACCTGGAAATTCGCACATATAGCCCCTTAAGGGTTAATCTGCGCTTTAAATGAGTGCGGTGGTGCAGTGTTGACATTGGCTGCTTTTTTAGGTATGTCAGTCAAAAGCAGCCACTGGCCTCACCCTGCATGAGTCAACCTCTCCAGCTCCGGACGGCCTCACAAATGACCAATCCTTTCCCACAGGAAGAGTGTTTCGCGGGACAGAAATGAACGAGGGCTCAGGTGTTTACATATTTTCCACCATTGTTGAAATTACAGACAGCTTTGCGTTCACTGGCACCGAAGCTCCTTTGTGTTTTGAAAGGCTGCATCAGCGGTCTGTCTGATACATTCAGATCAAAAAGTGATTCTGTTCGCTGGATTTAGAGTGCTGACGCTGAAGTCTTCACAGGCAGGCCGCATATGTAAGATGAAAGCAGAGTCAACATCTGATGAAACATGTTGGTTTTATAAAAATAAGTCTGGTTTTCTTTGAAAATGTTCTGTCAGAGGTTTCTCTGTTAATGCATACCAGTCCACAAAAATGTCAACAGATACAGTACGCTGTTACTGAGGTTGTAAAAAATATGGATATATGGATGGGAAATGGTAGACAAACAGATCCCGGTGAGATTTGATTTAGTGTTATTTGAGTTATTCACCTTATTCTGCAACGTGGAAGTAATCTCTTTTCTGCTGTTGTTTTAGAACTAAAAAATGAAGGGACTTTGTGCAAGTGTTGTAGTGACAATACCTAAAAATAATTGACAGTTTTCCTCAGTCGCTTTGGTCCATTTCTCAGATCAGAATTAAAATGCTCAAAACTACCTGTTCAATCTTCAGCTCATCGTATCACATGTGCACATCAGAAAAGCAGTTTCTCATTCCTTTGAACAAGTTGCAAATGCTTTTATACGTCCATGCAAATGATTATGTGAAATTCTCTGATGTTTCCTACATAATTAACTGCTTATGTCATGTAGATCAAAACATATTATTTTGCCATCTGTTGAATAGTCTCACCCCCCACAATGTTTATTGGTTTGTTCATTGGTATAAGTCTTTACAAGCAAAATGGCTGAACAAGTTATCATAATATTTTGTCATAAAGCATTTTTCAATACATTTTTCCATTAGTTTTCGAAATTTGTCTACAATTAGTACATTTCTCCCAGGTGAATCCTGACTTTCTAATGAAGGTGCATCTCAAAGGAGATTGTCCTCTGTTCACATTTCTAATTTAGTGTTTTTGTTTTGCTTTGTGCTGTCTTTTCCTTTCTGTATCACAATGCAATGATCTGTCAACAAATTACAGTAAAAACAACAAGATGTTTTTTTTTGCCATAGTCTACATCAGAACACCCCTCTAGAGTACACTGTTATATTGACAACATGACTAAGTAATTTGACTGTCTTATCTATACACAATCACAAGAATGTGTTGTTCTGATGGCACTGACACGTTCATTGACACAGAAATTCAGTTTTGAGAGATGAACTGAGGATTTCAAACAAGAGACAGGCTTTCACAGGTAATCCCTGTTTTTTTTGCTATTTGTACGACATTTTGAGAAATGCACTTACAACTTTGCAAATTTCAATTCTGATCTGAAAAACGTACTAAAACTGTAATTAAGATTATAATAGAGATTAAAATAATGTATTATGAAAATACCATTTTTTAACATCGATCAGGATAAGGAGCTGTTCTTTTTTTGTTTTTTGTCTTGATTTTTAGCTATAAAAACAGCTCGTTATGCTGATAAATGTTGATGATAAATGTTATGCCAATAAATTTCCAGTGGCTGCAAATAAGGTCAATATTTATTTTTCATTTCAAAAAGTTGCTAAACAACTGTAACCACAATCCACATTACTATAATAAATTTATATTTATAATAAATATCTGTACTTTGTGCCAAATATACTTGTATTAATATTCAATATATAATATTTAAAATAGAAATTTTGATTATATATATTTGAAGAATTATTAGCCCCCCTTTGAATTTTTTTCTTTTTTAAATATTTCTCAAATGATGTTTAACAGAGCAAGGAAATTTTCACAGTATGTCTGAAAATATGTTTTCTTCCAGAGAAAGTCTTATTTGTTTCATTTTGGCTAGAATAAAAGCAGTTTTTAATAAAAAAAAAAAACATTTTAAGGTCAACATTATCAGCCCCTTTAAGCTATATATATTTCGATGGTCTATAGAACAAACCATCGTTATACATTAACTTGCCTAATTACTCTAACCTGCCTAGTTAACCTAATTAACCTAGTTAAGCCTTTAAATGTCACTTTAAGCTGTATAGAAGTGTCTTGAAAAATATCAAGTAAAATATTATTTACTGTGATCATGGCAAAGATAAAATAAATCAGTTCTTAGAGATGAGTTATTAAAACTATTATGTTTAGAAATGTGTTGAAAAAAATCAGCTCTCCATTAAACAGAAATTGGGGGAAAAATAAACAGGAGGGCTAATCATTTTGACTTTAGCTGTATATATATTTATTATTATTATTATTTTCTGGAACACATAAATGTCAGCTAAAAATTCATCTTTGACATCATGGAAATGAAATACATTTAGTCATTTAGCAGACGCTTTTACTCATTAAAGTGTTTTAAAGTGTCATATTAAATAAAAAAGAACCCTCAATATTAATGTATTTGGACCAAATAACTCATTACAAGGCTTACACGGAATTTGAGCATGCGGAAATATGCAGATTTTTAGCCCATTGTGTCAATTTATTTACTTGTGTAAATTTATATTTATTCTGATTTTTAATTAATTTCAGTAATATTTTTGACTAATATGAAAATAAAATATTCAGCAGATTCTGCAGATTAGTTCAGCGTTTCATTCATTACATCCTCAGTAAGTAATTTTTGATCCACAAATGTCTCAGTTTCCTGTACATCCAGCATATGTTGTTTATATGCACGCTTACGCACCTGTTTTCAACCCCCACTTCAGGAAGTGCAACGGTGGAGCGTGAGGGCATCTCTGCCACTCTAGTGAGAGACATCAGAAACTACTTCCAGATCAGCCCTGAGTACTTCTCCATGCTGCTTGTCGGAAAAGACGGAAATGTCAAATCCTGGTACCCGTCGCCCATGTGGTCCATGGCCATCATCTATGACCTGATCGACTCCATGCAGCTCCGCAGACAGGAAATGGCCATCCAGCAGTCTCTAGGTATGCGCTGCCCTGAGGATGAGTACGGTGGATATGGTTATCATCATGGCTATCATGAGGGTTACCAGGAAGGTTATCATCAGGGTTATGGATATTAGAGATGCTTTTAAATAGACAGCAATAACTGAAAATGTGTCTTTTACCTGGTTATACACTTTATCATACAGCTGTTCATTTGTTAAAGCTGCGTATTCTCTGTTATACATCTATGGACATAATCTTTTGTAGATAAAAAAAAAAAAAGGATGGGAAATAAATATTTGTATTATATTTATTGGATGTCTGCTCTATATGAAGGGATCGTTTTTAAAGGTCACAGCCTGCTTTTTGATATTATTATTACTCTATTTTTTAAGAGCACTGTCGCTACATGGCTTATTTATAAACATATAAATTGTGCTTTAATTCAATAAAAAAATATAATGCCATCAAGCTTTATGTTACAAACATTACAGGTCATTGTGCAACTTTTATTTTTAGCTGAATTGATTAATATTTTTTTAAATGCACTCTTTTGATACAGCCTGAACATTTCTACTTAAAGGGATAGTTCACCCTGAAATAAACATTGTGCATTTATTTACTCATTATCCACTTGTTCCAAACCTTTATGAGTTTCTTTCTTCTGTTGAACACAAAGGAAGATAAATTGAAGAATGTTGGGTGAAAAAACATTGACTTCCAAAGTATTTTTTTGTTTCTACTAAGGATGTCAGTGACTGTTTTTCCCTCCAACAGTCTTCAGAATTTCTTGTTTTGTTCATTAGAGTTTAGAACCATGTGAGTGCAAGTAAACAGGCTTTTCAGTTTTGGGTGAGCTGTACCTTTAAGCACTATGTAGTTTGAGATTTTCTTTATTTTATCTCCCTCTGCTGGTCAGTGATATGATTGCATCTGCTGAAAAAGAATCAGTATTGTTGTTGTTGCCGAAAAACAATTGAAATAAAAGCAGCACAAATATTTATGAGCACATATAATTGATGATCTTTTTTATTATTCCAGAAATCCAAGTGTTTTTGAAAGATCATATAAACAAGGAGTGTCAAACTCAGTTCCTGGTGGGCCACAACCCTGCACAGTGTAGTTCCAACCCTGCTCCAACAAGCTTAGGGGATCAATTAGTTTGATCAGGTGTGTTTAATTAGGGTTAGATCTAAACTGTGCTGTGGCACCCCAGAAACTGAGTTTGACACCTGTGATGTAAACAAATATTTTAAATAATATCTGAAATAATATTTTAACAAATATCGTCAACACATATACCACAGAACGATATCCGCAATGTGGCACATTACAAGCGATGCTTTGAAATGATGATTATGTTCTCATTAGAGAAGTATAGAACAGTCTTACCTTAACACCTGCACCATTAGTTTATATCCTTCATTTAACTACTGTATGAAAGAAAAAACATTTTTGCAAAGCCTCCTGTAGTTATTACATACTATAATATGTAAATTGTATCTAACATTACAACTCCCTTACCCTAGACAATAAAACATCATAAAAATACTCGTAATGGTTGAAGAAACAAGAGGGAGGACAATATATTAAACATCTCTTTGCATCTCACACAAACATTCCATGTGACTGGAACAGGTATCATTCTTTTAATACATACATGTAATACATTTACAGCCTCATCACAGAATATTTACATGATAATTAATTACAAAGAGTTCAAATCCCACTCAGAAAGACTCTTCTTCTGATTCACTCTCTGTGTTAGCCTTGGTTAACCTCTCCAACTCTTCCCCGTCCTAAAATAAAAAGACAAGATGAAATCCTTAAATACTTTATACATTAAAAGCTGTCATCCTATTCTGTACAACAACCAAAGAAAAAAAGATAAAGCCGAAGTTCAACCAAAACTAAAAGATTTACCCATCATTTACTCTCCCTCAGTTCGTTCCAAATTTTTCAAGATCTACACACTGCAGTCTGTAGTACAATGACGTACTGGATCAGGTCCAATAAGTAGTGAACATTGTAACACCTATATGCTACTGTGACTTGGGTTCAGGGTTGGGGTAGGTGTAGACCTTAATAACCCATGTCACGGTGGTGCAGTGGGTAGCACGATCGCCTCACAGCAAGAAGGTCGCTGGATCAGTTGGCATTTCTGTGTGGAGTTTGCACGTTCGCCCAGTGTTCCCGTGGGTCTCCTCCGGGTGCTCCGGTTTCCCCCACAAGTCCAAAGACATGTACAGGTGAATTGGGTAAGCTAAATGGTCCATAGTGTGTGTGTGAAAGAGTCTGTATGGATTTTTCCCAGTGCTGGGTTGCAGCTGCAAGGGCATCTGCTGCGTAAAACATGCTGGATAAGTTGGCGGTTCATTCCGCTGTGGTGACTCCAGATTAATAAAGGGACTAAGCCAAAAAGAAAATCAATGAATGAATGAATGAATTATTGTTTCTTGCAACAAACGCTTGCACATGCAAGTTCACTACATATTGGACTTGATCTGGTGCGTCACCGTGTTTCAGGCTGCAGTGAGAACATACAACATTTTTGGGGAATTTTTGGAGTTTTGTTTTTCTGTTAGCCATTAACTTCCACAGTAGGAAAAAATATTACCATTTCGAACATTCTCGAAAATCTTTTATGTGTTTTACAGAAGAAACTTTCTCTGGAACAGGGGTGTCCAAACTCTGTCCTGGTGGGCCCTGCAGATTTTAGCTCCAACTTGCATTAACACATCTGCACGGATGTTTCTAGAAAGCCTAGTAGCGCTTGATTAGCTAGCCCAGGAGTGTCTGATTGGGGTTGGAACTAAACTTTGCAGGACACCGTCCCTCCATGACCGAGTTTGGGCACCCCTGGTCTGAAAGTGGAGTATGAGTAAAATATGTTATAATTTTCATTTTTGTGTGAGCTATCCGTTTAATGGTTGTATGGATAACAGACTGTATTTATGTAAACCCTTGCTTTTCTAAATAAACAAGCTGGGTAGACTGGTGTCTTTGAGTTCTTCTTCGTTTTTAAGTGCCAAGTCAACTTAAAACAAAACATTGTTTTCTTAGAAATGTTGTTTTGTTCCTATTTTAAATATCAAAAACTCCTAAATCATAAATCATTTATAGACAAGTAAAATAATATATTGTTTTACCTCAAAACAAGCAAAATAATCTGTCAGTGGGGTCTTTCCTGAAAGCAGGACAACTTTTACTTTGAAGACATTTTAGATATTTGGACTAGAATCAAGACAAAAGTAACATCTTTTTTTGTAGTGTGTTTTTCTTAAGAATATAAAGTAAACTTTCTTTAAATCTTTAAAATCTTCAATTCTGTAGCACCTCGCAAGAGCAAGTGTCAAAATGCCACTAATGAAATTCCCTGATGTATGGTATATTTGATCTTTAAATGAATCCAATAATCCAAGGTAGGGCTCTTCCAAATTGTGTTTTCATTATGTGGAATTCAGGTTCCTGCTAGCTTAATCAGATTACAGTTTGCCAGTCCTTCTCTACAAAGATCCCCTTTGTTTAAACTGTGTGCGCTTCAAACAAAATAAGCGAGAAATGAATTAAATGTAATAAAACCAAGTCTATATTTGACTCTTACCCCTCTTGACCTCTCGAACACCTCGCCATTGATGACTCTGAGCCTCTCCTGCTGAAGAGTGTATTCCGGATCCTTTATTTTACTGCTATGGTAGATAAAGATGGACAGAAGTACCACAGGCGCCTGCATGAAGAAATCTATTGATGGCCGGAAGTCAAACAGGAAGAGAGAGAGAGCGGTGACCACGACAGTTGTGATCTGGCCAGTCAACACATGGAACATATTATCCCGAAACTTCAAAATAAAAGCCACCGACAGGCCCAGAGCAGCTGTGACAAAGACCAGCGCGATGGAGAAGACATTGTGTCCATAGAGGATTCCACAATGCAGTGTTAAATCGCGGTAGTCGGCATGCAGGAGCAGTGTGAGGCTGTTGAAGAGAAAACCGAACAGGTAGAGCTTGCTGTTCTGGATGAATATGCTCTCCACCAGCTGCTCCCCTTCCTTAAGGATCTTCTCATTGTAGATGTTCGCCAGAGCGGAGATAAAGCACTGAAGGAGCAAGAGGATGTAACCCAGGCCGAAGCCGTTTAGCTTGTGGATGAGCTGACTGTCCCACAGCTCACGGCTCCAGAAGCTTTCATTGTGGCTTTGATGCTCTTGATGGAGATGCGTGTATTTTAGGCAGCTGTTGGAAGGGGTGGAGATGTGAGCTGGGTGGAGGCCGTGAACGGCGATGGCATGCTGGTCGCCACCACCAGTGGTCAAGGACACAATGGACAGAAACAATATGATCAAAGATGCCCACTGCACCCAAGACAAGCGCCTCCTGCAGGACAAAGAATGGTCAGGAACTGATCGTTTTGGATATCCAACAAACAATTTAGATCAGGAGTTCTCAAACATTTATTTTTAAAGCAAATACACTTCTTTCTTTTAGCACAAATCTGTATTTTACAGTACTCTTTTAAAAAAATGTTAAAAATAATTATTCAATTGTCGTTTGATTGCAATTTAAAAGATTAAAGATTTATGCTTTATTTGATTTCCGTTCTTTGTTGGTAATACATTTCTGTTCAAATGAAAATCCAGAAAAATAAGATAGCAATGGTAATAAAGAATTCTAAATAAATTTGTAATAAAATAAACATTTCATTAAGCCAATTATATTAAAATGTAGAAAAATATTTCAATACTTAAATTCTTAGTATTAACTGCAGGTTAACTATGCTTATATATAATAACTTAAAAGTTAAAAGTGTTAAAAGCTATTAGTAACTAGTTGATGAGTTAAAGTTATGGTAACTAATAAAGTTAATAACCTTAACTTTTCTGATTTTGACTGTAGTGCAGTTATGTCCACTTTATGTAAAGCTGCTGTGAAACAATAATTATTGTGAAAAGCACTACACAAATAAACTTGAATTGAATTGAATTAGTTGTGCTTTTGATTACTAAGCTTTCCTTAACTGTTACCCAACTTTTTGAATTCACACTTGACAATGATGATTTATGCATATTAAATGTAGTTTGTCAAAATAAGTTACGTTTTAGAACACATAAAAATGTATTAAACGTGTACTGAAAACAGTTGATATATTTCAATTCCGACAGTTCAATTTCAATTCCATTAAAACATAATGCAAAAAAATGAAAGAGGCAATTATTATTTTGAGAATTTAACTAAATTATTAAGAAAATTATCAAATGAAATCAGGTATACAGAATCATAAAACAAAAATATATATGTTTTTAAATCAGTTTTAATCAATTAGGCACACGTTTTGATTAATAAATGTTAACAATTTAAAAATGCAGAAAATAAAAACTATAAAAACGCAATCCAGAAAAAAATTAATTGTTTTAATTAGGACTGTGCGATTAATTGAAATCGAATCGCGATATGAAACGTTGCGATTAGCTAAAAATCGCAAGAGGCTGTGATATGAAATATATGTATTATTTAATTTCCCTGCCCAGAGCAAATGCATGACTGCCATCTGTGTGTGGCTGGTTCAAGCCTCGGCTGGGTCAGTTGTGGTTTGCATGTTCTCCCCGCTTTCATGTGGGTTTCCTCCGGGTGCTCCGGTTTCCCCCACCATCCAAAGACATGCGGTACAGGTGAATTAGATAGGCTAAATTGTCTGTAGTGTATGGATGTTTCCCAGAGATGGGTTGCAGCTGGAAGGGCATCCGCTGCGTAAAATATGTGCTGGATAAGTTGGCAATTCATTCCGCTGTGGCAACCCCGGATTAATAATGGGACTAAGCCGAAAAGAAAATGAATGAATGAATGAATGTTTACAGAAAGGTAAGGTCATTTTATTTGTGTTCACTGTTTGCTCTAGAGAAAAAAATGTGTGTTTCATTTTTGAATATTTAAAAACAAACTTGAATAAATGTTTAACTTAAGTTAATATCGCTTCAGTTCCTAACTAACACTCGCTGCATTTTTGTAGTAAGAAGCCCTGTCTGTAAGGTGTCTTTGGCCCCAAAATGTTTGAGAACCCATGCTTTAAATAACAAAAAAGTAAGCACTTACTTCAGAACCACTCGGAAAAGAAGGGCTGTTGTAAAAATAACAATATTGGAGAACAACACTGCCATGGCCTAATAAAACATGAGAAAAAAATATGGATATTATATAAGTTTGTTTATATTTTTGTATTTTGCCACCACATGAATTTTAAAAATATATTTTAAAATAGAAAAGTCATTTAAATCTAGTTGTATTTCACTAAAGTAGTAACTAAAAAGAGTATGTTATGTTTATACATCAGGGCTAAGCCTACGTAATAGTCCAACTTACGGGTTGCAGATATGTCATCACATAGAAGATTATGAGGTTGTCAAGGAAGTACAGGAATGCAGGAACAGACCACTTCAAGTAACTGAGAAAAGAGGAGCCAGAGGAACATCCTAAATCTTTATATGAGCGGCCCTCTGGAGGAAAAAAAAAGCAAGTTTGAATATATGCTAGATATGTAGATAGCATGGCACGAGAATAGTATTGTGTTTTCTGACTTACCTCGAATAACCACCCGTACTGACATCACTAAACAAAATACTAGTTTGATGGCCTCTGCCATTAAATTCACAGATGCAGGAAGAAAGTCATATTTGTTTTCTGTAGGGAAGAACAGGGGTTGAAACAATATTTAAAAATACTCTTTGTTATGTATTCATAGCTTTGGGTAAGCAATTATACAAACAGTTTATCAAGTTCTTCAAGGATGGTATAATTTTACATTACCTTCATTGGCTGAGAACTTTAGTAATAGGATGCGACTGGTTCCTAATGTCACAAAACCCAGCCCCAAAGCCAAAGTGTAGGCTGAAGATCTTGAGCAGATCCGTGAGCAGGGACAGCAGCAACCGCATGAAGAAGAGGAAGATGACGACAACGAAGAGGAGTATCGGGCCATTGTGAAGAACGTTTGCTGAGGCTGGTTAGAGGAGGATAAACAGGATCATGAGAAAACATCAGCCAATCATATATTCATAACACCGAACCAGAAAATGTAAAAGTATATGTGTGTTCATGAAATAATTAGTCACTTTTGAAATGATTAATCACACTCAAGAACACTTTGTCAAGACTTGTCAAATTCATTGGCTTAAATTCACATATGACATTGTATACACTAAATTCAACAGCCTCTGAGGGAAATAGAGTGTGCATAGAAACCTCATTTTCAATACACACCTCTTAAATGTTTTATTATTATTACAGTAAATCTGAGGTCAAACATTTCATAACCAGATTATCTCAAATGCTACATATCACATTTTAAAGCTTTTGTTTACAATATGACTCACAAACACAGACAAGCAACAACATAAGCAGAGATTAAATCATGGAATCAGTGACGACTATTGTAGTTTATAGATTACAGACAATTCAGAACGGAGCGAACATTGCATCCTTCACATAAGACACAATGTTCAGTGACACTATTTTACATTTTACAACGTTCAGTACAACTATATTCAACATCAGTACAAAATGAATGACTACACATTATTATTATTAATATTACTACTTTATAAATGAAACAGACAGTGTAAATATGAGAATGAAGCACTAACGCTAAAAAATATATAAACATGAGATGCATTGGAAAACAAAACAGTTCAATGTTGTGTCTCGTCACATTCTGTACAGCTCAAGATTGTTCGAACGCGTTACAAATGAAATGTATTATCCAGTTCCACAATAGGACATTTAAAATGTGTCTACTATAATGCGAATGTGGTGATAAAGTACATATAAATACAAATTCGCTGCTTTATTTACCTGCCCATATGTTCTCACAAGAGCAAAGAACCTGCCCACGGCTTCCGCATCCTTGCGCATGCGTACAAAAGCTACGTCATCGTTTGTTGACGTTGCAGGGCAACATGCTTTACTTATTAATATTAGACAATACCCGGGTGATTCTCACGAAAACTTAGTTTAAAAATTTTCAAACATGAATTTTTAAAAATTTTTAAATTAACTTTTTGTTTTTGCAGATAATTTAAACAATGTCTGGAGCATTTGTCAACGTTAATTAAAATATACATACATATCATTTAGTACCTTTTTGAGCATAATTTCCAAAGTAATTAAAAATCTCATTACCGCAACAGCCTGCAAAATCGACCCTGTTAAAAAAGTGAATTCACTTTGACATTTTTTAAAAAGGGATTACTAACAGTCATGTGGAGTAACTTGAGATTCTGAAATAACAATTATTTTTTAATTAACAGGGTTTTTTATTTTGATTATCATTACCGAAACACCTTACACAACTGACAACAGTTTTTACAGTCTAGTACAGCTTTAACCCTCTGGTGTCCCTAATTTGGGAATCAAACTTGTGGTCTTAGCCGGTCAAAGAGATGAACACCTGTAAAGTACCAACAGTTTTTTAGCTAATTCAATCAAATTTATATTTCTATTATTTTGAATTGGGGGGTGGGGGTGTTGTGGTAAAATTTATATATTTTTGCAGTAATTAACAAGTTTTTCCATTGAAAACAATGGCATTTTTGCCATTTTTATTTTTAATTATGTTTAACCCAGTGCAGTATTTCAAAGTACTGTCTGTCTGCGCACTGCCACTTGTAAAGGCGTAAAGTTATGGAGACCTACATGGCCAAACTATGTTGTTGGCAAGATATCGATGTACATCAGTTTTTAACGTCTACACCTACTCCACACCTAAACTCAATCATCACAGATATTAATGTACAGTCATGATTTGTGGAGGCCTTCATATTTGATGCACTCGAAGAAGTCAGTGAGTTGCTAAATAAATTAATATAATATTTCAAATGAATAGGTTGTGGATAATTTTAGAGAAAACTCTCAGAAAATGTTGCCTTGTACGTAATTCCACCATCTTGCCAACAACATCTCGTTGTGACATCTCGCATGGTTCAATGGGATCTCGATAATTGCAAGTTACGCCTCTTTAACTTACTAAAAGTTATGCCCCCATTTTTAGTTACGCCTCTTTCTTGCAGTCCACACATATGGATATGGATATTCTTGCAGTCTTCACCAAGCATTCCCAGGTCAAATAGAAACTGCCATTTAAAAACAAAAACAATACACCATCTGGTATTAAAAAAAGAAAGAATACAAGCTATGACATGGTGTAACCACTTGGTTCTAGTATTACTATGTTTATAATGCTGCTTGTGAATTCAGTACTTGTTTAGGAATTACTAAGGAATTGTGGATTTGAATTTACATCTAGACAACCTAAAATACTTCTTTCTGACCAGGTTTCGACGTGTATTGTTTGACAAGGTGATTTGAAGTGTTAATTTTTGTATTTTGATTACTGTAAAAACTATAGCTACTGTATAAAGAGACTACACAAAAGGCTTCACTTTGTATGATGCAGTGTGTTTGTTTTTCACACTTAGTGTCACCCCCTGTGCACTTTTGTCAGCATCATGGTGAATTAGTATTTTTGCAAACAAAATATTTTCTGAACGTTCTTATTTGACTTAATGGTGTGTGTGCGCGCGCGGGTGTGTGTGTGTGTGTGTGTGTGTGTGTGTGTGTGTGTGTGTGTGTGTGTGTGTGCAGATTCAAACTAAATTATTAACTTAAATGACTACATTTCCTAACACTGTAGAGTTATTTTTAGTAAATACACCTGCTGATCTATATCTCCAAATCCAAACCCTCTCTTTTCTTCCTTCTGTACTCCTCAAGTAGTTCTGGGTTGCTGTACAATTTTTCCCAATTTTTCCTTTCTAAAGCATCACTTTTTTCACTTGCTGACTGTCTACAATGAAACAAATCAAAGCAAAATATTAACAGTTGGTACATTTTTAAATTTAACATTAAATTCAAAACAGTTAGTTGAATCTAGTTTGCAATTTACTTAAATTCTCATTCCTGAAACAGACGTTCTCTCTACCGCAACTGTCATTAAATGGTTGCGGTAAATGAGAAAAAAATTGCGGAGAATGAGGTGCCTCAATATGTTTTGCTACTAATAGGGAAGCTATGATGATTTAGCTATTTTTTACTCAGTGCAATTAAAAAAGTTAATTTTCAAAAAAATGGAAATTTAACAATAATGTAGACGTAGACAACTACCTGCTTCGGTAGTGATATAATCAAAAAGTCGTGTAACCATTTTGGCCACTGGAGAAAATTTTATATTAAACTGGAGAAATATGAAAGATCTTTTTTTCTGGCAGCCATCTTGAAACAACTGGCCCATGTGCTCCTTCATTCAAAATTAAACTTTATTTAAACTCTTTATGTGTTTTTAAACAGTACTTTAAATGGTTGCGGAGGATGAGAACATCTGTCATGGACACATCATTTTTCAGCCTTTTCTCATTATCATTATTTATGAAAATTCTGTAAACTATTTGTTCTGCCATGTAAAATAATCTATCAGAATAATTCATATGTTTTTATGCTTAAATTTTCATGCTAATTTGTTTAAATGCCAACATAACACCCATTCAAACATACCTAGAGACGTTTCGGTAAATTCAGTGGAAAATGCTGTAAAATTATTATAATTAAATAAATTGTGTTGAAATTACACAATGTGCTTCATAGAGAACAGTGTTGTCTTTATTCTAATGTTTTTTGTTTCACCAAATTACTAAGTTTTATATTTAAAATCTTAAGTGCCATGTTGTTTTAATGGTTTCATGAGGATAATCCACCCCCTTTCACACGTGCGAACATGTCCTTTGTAAAAATAGCTTTAAAGTCATTCTGGTAATTTTACTGGTAGCCTATTCTCTGTGGTAGGCTAATGAATATGTGTTCAGATCAAACCCTTGGTAAACATTTGAACAGAATTTTAGGATACGTTTTTACTCACTGACTGTAAAATCTGCAACAATTTATTTGTTGGTTGGACAAGGAATGAATTGATTATACAGAAGCTCTTTTAAAATTTTAACAAATTTTATAAATAAGAGTCCTTTTCAAATGATAATACTTGGAATAAACCATTGAATTTCTATTCACATGCTGTTTAATTCTGTGTAAAGTCAAAGTACTACAAAAGCAAATCCATTAATGAATTGGTTACAAATTTTACTTGTAACCTTGAAAGAGTGCGAAGACTGAGCACTCTTTTAAAAAACCAAAGCTGTCATTCAGCTTAGTTCATTGCACATCTCACAAATAAGTTCATTATATTCAGTAAAGCTCTCTACATTGCACAGTGATTTGTATTAAATGTCTACACTTTGCTTATTATAACAATTGAGAAGACTGAGGTTGTAGAACTCAAAACTGAACAAAAACTCTGTCAGTTTTAGTGGTGATGAGTGGATTCTGACAAGCAACCGGTCATCATGTCCAGGAAATCAACTTATGAGACTTTGTTAGCCTCATTTCACAACACTGTAAAAAAAAGTTGTAAATGTGTTGCACAAACACAAATATGCAATGAGCATTTGCCAAATCCGTTTTTGCCAACATCCTATTGCAAATTAGAGGCCACTCTTTCCTTCGTTTGAGGGTTTCTAGTACCTGTAAAAAATCTTGTGTGCTATTTACTTAAAAAAATATTGGTAACACTATTGCACATATTATTTTAATGAGTTTGAAATCTTGAAATCTTTGAAATCATGTGAAAATTACACATTTTTTTGAGTGTTAGATGAGGATTTTAATATTATTAGTGGAATGTGCTTTTATAATTTAAGCAAATCCACCACCATTTACTCATATTTATTTTTTAGTAAAAACCACTTGAAAGAATCATGTGAAAATGAAATTGAGTGATAGAGGATGAATTTAAGATTATTAGTGGAATGTGCTTTATGATTTAAGCAAATAAGCCACCATTTGCTCAAATTTATGAAAATTACTCATTCATATGTATAATATGTAATTTAGAATGAAATACATACGCAATGCATTTTTGCCAAATATCATTTTATTACATGGTCCACTGATAACAAAATGGTGCATACAATTTTACAAAATTTTTAAAAATTTACAGCAATGTTAAGCTCTGAAAAAGGTCCTTTATCCATGTCATGGAAAAAAAAGTTCTGTCAACTTTCTTTTGTAGGAATAGTCACATTTTAGACACAATCTGACAGAATTTGTGTATTGCACAACATATAAAACCAGTGTAAACGCTGTATCCTAAAATATGTAATATAATTTAGCTACTGTGATGGTCATGTAAGAGTGGAGAACATGAGATTGATTCCTGTGACGCTCCAGAGACAGACGAGTCCTCGCTGAGGCCAGCTTCCAGACTCCGCCACTGAAACTGCAGCTCTGCACAAGACGTTTGGCCAGCGGAGAAATTAAAATGGTCGTGCCCAACTGAGCCTGGTTCTCTCAAGGTTTTTTTTCTTCACTTCTGCTATTAGTGAAGTTTTTTTCCCTCTCCGCTGTCGCCACTGGCTTGCATGGTTCGGGATCTGTAGAGCTGCGCATCGTTGGATTTGCTCTTCAGTATTTGGACTCTCAGTAGTGATTATTAAACCACACTGAACTGAGCTAAACTGAACTGAACTTAAACACTACAAACTGAACTACACTGTTCCTATTTACTGTGACCTTTTATGTGAAGCTGCTTTGACACAATCTACATTGTATAAGCGCTATACAAATAAAGGTGAATTTAATTGAATTGAATTGAATAATTAACCAATCAATGCAGTGAAAATTTCCCCAAAAGTTTGTAGCCGTGAATTTGTGTCAGAAACTTATTATCCTTATAAAAAACTTATATTTTTGGGTGATTTTAATTTGTGAAATACTTGTATAAATTCAGTTCAGCAATTTTAGATTTTCCAAGCCAGCCATGACTCACTTATCCTCCAAGACAATGCAGAAGTCCTCATGGTTGGTCATCCCTCTGGCAGACAGCAATTCTGTACCAATTCTGTAATCATTCTCACATTTATCTCTTGATTTTATTAGCGAAATCTTCTCAATATTTTATAATAAATGCAGAATATTAATTTTTAAAAGAAAATATGACCATTATTTTTAATGACCACATCAATTTTTTTAATGAAAATTACAAGCCTCTGGCCTGATTAATTTCTTTAGCCTTGGCTTGACTACGTTAAACATTTAATGTGTTGCTAATGTTACGCAATGTTTCTGTTCACCATCTCAGACAGCCGCCTTCTAAAAACAAACATCCTTAGGAGGAAACACACTGAATATCATAGATAATGGTAATACGTAGTTAAGTGTCAAGTACAGTACATGTCTGTGACAGTAGGAAACAGGAGAGATTTCAAACTGTTTTTTTGAAGCTCTCTTTGGTGTAGTGAAGTTTTGAGGAGACAATGCTCAGCAATCTTGACTCTTTAATAAGAACATAATTTATCTTAAGGTATATAAAAACACCAGACAGATATGTAAACATGATTTCCACCACAGAGGTATTAGATGTTAAATCTCATGTTGAAAAAAATGTATTCTCTGCATCTGTCTGGAAATTTAATGAGGATGGTGTGTTAAACAAAATCTCAAGTACATATTTGCCCACCAGGCACTTCTTCGGAAGCTTTGTTTTTCTTGAGTCATGTGCAGCATGGTTTCCAATAACAAACATTTTCAGTAGTAGGAACTGATCTTTCAATGACTAAATATGCTCATGGCGACTTCATGTTTTCATTCTTACCAATAAAACATTTAATTACAATTCTTCCATTCAAAAAAGCCTCAGAGTACTAACGGCTAAACAAAAACAAGAAGTTTCAGTTTTTTTTGATAATGATAGTGCACTGCCCTAGAACACAGTGTTTAAACATCCAAGTGCAGTGTGTCTCTGTGTGTGTGTGTGTGTGTGTGTGTGCAGTAGGGGGGTGGAGGGGAGATAAAACTCACTGCCATTTCTCTAAAAGTTCAGACTCCTCTTCACTCCAGAACAGAACGTTTCTACCTGGAGTTTCATTTTTAAATATGAAACTCCGCTCCTGTCCAGGGGCCCTTCATGGTTTGGCCCTCCTGGCATTCCTGTGTCATTGTGCAACAGCTGTGGAGAGACACTATTATATTGCAGCTGTTAATATTAACTGGGACTACACATCTGGACAGCAAAGGTATGCCTTTTCATTGCTTGATCAGTGTATTTTAGAGATATTTATAGATTATAGATACACTTAAGAGATTATATTATAGAGTTTTGATGTGTCAAATAATAACATATTTGTTCAAAAATGATTTGCTAATGGAAAAGAAGACTGTTCAATGTTTTCTGAAAGAAGTATTTTCTGTTCATCAAGGCTGCATTCATTTCATTCAAAACAACATCATCACTCCAGTCTTCAAAATCACTGGATCATTCAGAAAGCATTCTAAAAATATGATGCTGCTACATTTTTCTGATTAATTAACATTGGTGCTTGGTATTATTATTTTTAATCATAGTTGAACAAACATTTATCTAATGTTTTTTAGAAACTGTTAAACAACATTTTTATGATTGACGAATATAATAATAGTTCAAAATGACAGAATCTTTCGTAGAATTTGTTATTTTGTTGTAACATTATACATGTACAGTGTATTTATGTTCTCTTTTGATTAATTTAACAAGTTCTTCATGAATAAATATATTTTAAGAGAGACAAGGAAGCTTCTACATTCTTTAAATGGTATTTTATCACAGTACACACACAAATAAAATGCAGCATAACGCAAAGATATTTAGAAAAATTTCCTGAGCTGAGAAGTATATAAAATGAGAGCAGAATATTAAAATGATCTCAGAAAGATCATGTGACACTGAAGATGGAAGAAGTGATGCTGAAAATCCAGCTTGAGATTAAAGTGAGAGAAAAAAAACTTGTTAAAATAGATGTTCTCAATGTTAAAAAAAACAAAAACAAAGATAGTACTGCTGTTTTTATTGTATTTTTGATAAAATAAATGCAGCTTTGTTGAGTAGAATACCCTTATATATACACTACCGGTCAAAAGTTTGGGGACATTTTTTTTTCATGTTTTTTTTTAAAGAAAATTATTCTGTTCATCAAGGCAGCATTTATTGAATGTAAAAATTTTTTTTTTATTGTTAAATACTTATTTATTAAATATTTATTATTTATTGTTTGTGGTTTCAAATTAAATTATTACTCAAGTCATTGATGCTTTTACTGCCATTACTATTAATAATAATAATAACAATAATAATAATAATAATAATAATAATAATTACATATACATATATATATATATATATAAACACACACACACACACACATATACATATATATATATATATATATATATATATATAGTTGAAGTCAGAATTATCTTCCCCCCTGAATTATTAGTCCCCTCTATTTCTGTTTAACGGAGAGAAGATTTTTTTTCTAACACATTTTGAAATATAATAGTTTTAATAACTCATTTCTAATAACTGATTTATTTTATCTTTGCCATGATGACAGTAAATAATATTTGACTAGATATTTTTCAAGACACTTCTATACAGCTTAAAGTGACATTTAAAGGCTTAAATAGGTTAATTAGGTTAACTAGGCAGGTTAGGGTAATTAGGCAAGTTATTGTAGAACGATAGTTTGTTCTGAAGACTATTGAAAAAAATATAGCTTAAAGGGGCTAATAATATTGACCTTAGAAGTGGATATAAAAAAATTTAAAAACTGCTTTTATTCTAGCCAAAATAAAACAAATCAGACTTTCTCCAGAAGAAAAAATATTATCAGACATACTGTAAAAATTCCCTTGATATGTTAGACATAATTTGGGAAATATTTAAAAAGGAAAAAAAATCAAAGGGGGGCTAATAGTTCTGACTTCAACTGTATATGTTATATATATATAGCATCGATATATATAGCATATATTCAGCATCGATATCGCAATGTGTGCATCCGCAATAGTAACATCGCAGAATTTGCAATGTTGAATTGGGATTATATTTGACCAGGAATTGCAGTTCAGAACATGGAGTCATTGGAAATTTTTATCATAATGGAGCAAAAGTTTATTTTTTGCATATGTTTTTAAGGCATGTGACTATGAGCATATCAAGAGAGTTTAAAGCATTCAGGTACAAGGAAGTGTACCATTTGAAACTTTAATAAAATGTATTTTATTCAATTATTTATACAATGAAGACTATGCAGTGGTATTTTACATTTCATTACTCAATTTCTTTACCTAAATTGTTTCTGGTGAAATTCTGTTCATATCATAATATATATCGCAGAAAATAGATACAACTATTTTTTATATCGAGCAGCCCTAATATATACATAGTTCTGGACAAAAATTTGTCCTCATCCAAATTTGATCTCATCCAAAATTCGTTTTGAAATAATATATGTGTGTGAACTGTGTATATATATATTATGTGCATATATCAATATACTATATATATATATATATATATATATATATATATATATATATATATATATATATATATATATATATATATATATATATATATAAAACATACGCTGGAAAAGTTGGCAGTTCATTCCCTTGTTGCGACCCCAGATTAATAAAGGGACTAAGCCGAAAAGAAAATGAATAAATGAATGAATGATACAAATGATACATAAATTAAAATATCTATGTAACAAAATAGTTTTGTATATATTTTTTCTTTGTTTGTGTGTGTATCACATATATATAATAAATATATATAATACACACAAATTATGTCAAAACAAACTTTAATTCTGGATCCGATTAATCGCGAAAGAGAGAGAGAGAGAGATTAATTCATTCATTCACTCGCTCATTCATTCATTGCTCGTACTTATTTACTGTTGTTGTATTTCAGAAATGGACAATCATATAAAAAAGTAGTATACAGGGAATATAATGAGGGATTCAAACAGCCGAAAGCACATCCCCTGTCCGCAGGTATCCTGATCTTAACTTTAAAATCTATTCAATATAAAGCAAAGAATGAATCTAACAATTGTACAAAACGAATGTTCTAGGGTTACTTGGGCCTACATTACGTGGACAAGAGGGTGACACAATCATTGTCACATTCAAGAACATGGCAGATCACCCCTGCAGCCTCCACCCACATGGAATTGCTTACGGGAAGCAGTCAGAGGGTGTGTGTTCAGATGTGATTGCGGTAACAGTATGACCGATGTAGCAATGTTGTTACACACACCAAACTTTAACAAGCAGACACTGTGCTATGAAATGACAGAGATGATACATTTCAAGTGGAATGTTGTTTAGAGGGCATTATGGATTATTTTAGCGCTCATCGTTTAGCTGAGTAAACAGCTTGAGCAACACAAACATCTGTGTTTGATTTCTTTGGAAATATTAACCCAAGATACAAATTAACCAAAGGCTGTACCTAAGTCCAAAGCTGTCAGTCTCTGATAAATATTTACTTAGACAACATCCCTTTTTTTCTGAAAAATCCTAACCAAAATCATTGTTTCCCCTAAAAATGCATGGATGTTAGTTTCATTCAATCCTCTATCCTTGAATGTTCCCATTAGGGTCTTTATACTTTGACAACACGTCACTCCTTGAGAAAAATGATGATGTAATTCAACCTGGTGAAGAGCACACTTACCAGTGGGACGTGACGTCTGATGTGACCCCGACAGCTGCGGACCCGCCATGCATCACCTACACGTACTTGTCTCACTTTGACATTGTCCGGGACTACAATACAGGGTTAATAGGTCCAATGCTTATCTGCAAGAAAGGTATGTGAGGCAAAAACAAGTTCCTGGATTTAAAAAGTGTATGTTTATTATGATGTTTATGCTGAGATGTCTTGATTTAATCAACATTTTGACCACTACATCTCATCTCAACGCATTTATTATATGCCTATATTTTAATTAGTACTGACTATAATGTAAATCTAAACATTTTTGACAGTGGTTTATACCAGCGGTTCCCTTAACTTTTCAGCCTGCGACCTCTAAAATAACAATGCCAGTGACTCGTGACCCCCAAATTCCTTGGAGGTGGTTATTAATGTACAAACCTTGCACACACAATAGCCCTATATAAACATGAGCATATTGACAACACAAAAAGGTGCAACTTTTTTTTAATAAAACTCAGCTAAAGAGACTGGTGGACACAATGTTTTCATCACAAGTCTAATCTTGGTTTAATTTTTGGAGATGAACAATCAGAGATCATCCTCAACATTCAGTTGTGGCCTGTACTAATTGTTAGTGTATCTGACTGCCATAAAGGTGTCAGAAAGTTTAACCTGGTGCTATAAAATCAATCTGCTGCAGTTGATGCTATTGCTGTGTTGCTAATCTAACGTAAACACACCCATCCTATGAAAAAAAAAATATTTAAAGGCTGATGGCTTTTCCTTTGCATGTTGTTTTTTTTTACTATTAAAAATACAATTTTTATCTTCTGTGGGTTATGGTTAAAATATGGTACTTTCAACAGTTTAATAAAATTTATTTGACTTTTGGAAATCAGCGGGTCCCGACTCCCCCTTTGGGAACCACTGATTTTTACTGATGTGATTTGACATTTAGTAAGAAATTATTGAATGTCCATTGAATTATTAGCCAATAATTAGTCTTTATAATGTAATTTACTGATACATCATCATCAACCGGCAAAAGCTGAACTCATTTTCAGGCATGTTACAGTGTAAATGCATGCAGTTCTTGGGTTTCCTAGAACTTATGCAACTATAAACAGCTCTGTTTGTTTAGATGATTAATGTGTCCTTGTCCCACAGGCACCCTAGACGACTCAGGAAATCAGATTCATTTCCATCAGGAGTCTGTGTTGCTGTTTGGAGTATTTGATGAGAACAAGAGCTGGTACAGCACCGGGGACCCTCAACGGCCACTGAATGTCAAATACACCATAAACGGCTATACAAACGGCTCAGTACCAGGTTGGCTTGATACACTATTTGAGCAAAAGTCTAGGCCACTAGCATTTTCACCAACAAAAAGAAAATGTTTTGGTGTAGTGTGCGAGTAGGAATATCATTTTCAAACATTATTTTTGCTATTTTTAATATTTATTGTCACCGTCATAGAATTCATCTTGAAAAACATGGCAAAACAAACTGATACAGATGAAATCCACTAGAACATCAACAACACACTTCAAGAAACTGGCTGTACTGTGTAAAGTTTTAGGCACTTGCGTAAGAAAGCTGTAAAGTATGTATACTTTCAAAAATGATGTCTTTAAAGAGACCTATTATACCCCTTTTTACAAGATGTAAAGTCTCTGATGCCCCTAGAGCACAAGTGTCAAAGCCAGTTCCCGAAGGGCCACAGCTCTGCACAGTTTAGTTTCAACCCTAATTAAACACACCTAATCAAACTAATTGAGTCCTACAGGTTTGTTTGAAACCTACAGGTAAGTATGTTTAAGCAGGGTAGGAACTAAACTATCAGAGCTGCAGCCCTCCCTCCAGAACCTGTGCCCTAAAGTGTGTATGTGAAGCTTCAGCTGAACACAAATAATGTTTTAGAACTCTTTCACACTGTCCCTTTTAGACTTTGATCCTAATTATGCCATTTTGGTGACTGTCACTTTAAATTCAAATGAGATCTTTTGGCAGATTCATCAACCACATAGGTGGGACTTTACCCCTTTTGTGACATGTATAAAAAGGAGAATGTCAATCATAGTGTTTCTGTAGACGGTTTTTAACAAGTGTGATTATAAATAAGAGTGGGACAGTGGGTAGTGCTGTCGCCTCACAGCAAGAAGGTCACTGGTTCGAGCCTCGCCTGGGTCAGTTGGCATTTCTGTGTTTGCATGTTCTTCCAGTGTTCACGTGGGTTTCCTCTTGGTGCTCCGGTTTCCCCCACAAGTCTAAAGACATGAGCTATAGGTGAATTGGGTAAGCAAAATTATCCGTAGTATATGTGTGTGAATACGAGTGTATGGGTGTTTCCCAGTGATGGGTTGGAGCTGGAAGGGCATTCGCTGCGTAGAACATGTGCTGGATGGGTTGGCCGTTCATTCTGCTGTGGTGACCCCTGATTAATAAAGGAACTAGGCAGAATGGAAAATGAATGATTATAAATAATATTAAATTAATACATTTTTACTATTAGAAGCTGGTAATATTCACACGCTGTTGCCACACAACTGTATTTAAACCCCTTATAAAAGTGATTTTTGCATAAAAGGCCCCCTTTAAATATATTGTATTCAATTAACTTCTATTAACTAAATTAAATCAACATTTGGTGTAACCACCTTTGGTGTTTAAAATGTATTTTATCCTACTGTAGGTAGATTTGCACACAACTGTTTTCAGATAGCTTTGCAGGTAGGTTTCTTGAAGTGTTTTGGAGATGTTGCTACAGTTTTTTGGATCTTGTTTTTTTCTGAATCATCATCTTTAGACGGACGAGATGATGGGGAGATCAGATCAGATCTCTGTGTGGAGCACTGGCTGTATACAAGGCTACGTTCACACTGCAAGGCTTAGTGCTCAAATCAGATTTTTTCTCAGATCTGATTGTTTTGCATAGTTCACATTGTTGTTATAAATGCGGGCAATATCAGATTTCTAGTGTGATCAAATCATGGTCCTAAACTGACCCACATGCGCAAAAGTAGTTACGAACAGCACAAAATTCCTAATTATGCACACAATGTATCTACTTTATGAAGTAAGCACGTCAGATTAGGTTTAATATGATTATTACCATTTTCACAGACAACTGTGGTGTATTTCATGAACTGTAAAGGGTTGTTCTGTAACTACTAATGTGTATTTCGGCATTCGAAACCTAAAATAAGGTCTTTTGTGAAAACACTGATCATTGTGATTTTGTGCGCGTCTTTCTGACCACCGGTGTGTTGGACTCATCAAAAGTTAATGAGCAGCCGCAGATTGAACTGTGAAGGCAGAGTTTTCATATTCATATAATTTTCATATCATAGTCTTTCATATTTGGTTTCGTTAACGTATTAATTATTTAAGTGAAATATAGTTATTTTATGTAGACCTATGTGTTTTATTAATTTTATATATGCAATTTTTATGGACATATTTTTATGTTAAATCTAACTGAACAATTTTTTAAAAGGTTAATGGTTGATGATTGGTTAACAAGCTCCAGTTTTGCGTTCAAAATAATTTTCAAAATGAACAATCAACTTTTTGCGGTAAAGTATTAGCCCTGTGTGCTATTCTACTATGCTGCTGAGGAGTAGAGAACATTTGCAGCACAGAATGATGAGGCATGTCGATCAAAGATTGTGTAAAAGTTACATGAAATCCTACATACCTGTTTACACTGCGGTCGCATTGAAAAGCATCAGATCTGTGTCTGATTTAAAACTATATGAAAGTGGCACAAATCTGAATTGAAAAGACCACATTTGATGTGGTTTGAGCTGTTCATCCTGTCAGAACAAAAACAGAGTCACATGTGGGCAAAAAATCAGATTTGGCCCATATTTGCTTGCAATGTGAACATAGCCCAAGTGTCTGACTGAATTATTACAATTAGTAGCAAAAATAATGTTTAGAAATGCAAACACATATTTCCTACTCATTGATTATATCAAAAGACAGAAATAACAAATATATTTTGTGTCAGTGTATAATACTAGTTTCCTAAGACTTTTGCACAGTACTGAATTTCCCACATAACATGTTAATTTCTTGCAATCTGCTTACATGTACAACTCCTCCCTGTCGTCCTCCAGATCTGGACATCTGTGCCCACTCCAAAGTCAGCTGGCACCTGCTGGGAATGAGCTCAGAGCCAGAGCTTTTCTCTGTACACTTCAATGGGCAAGTCCTTCTGCATGATGTGCACAAAACTTCAGCTGTTGGCATTATTAGTGGAACTGCCACCAGTGCCAGTATGACCGGTGTCCACCCTGGCCGCTGGCTCGTTTCCTCGCACATTAGCAAGCACTTGGAAGGTGAAACCTGCCAGAGAATCCATGACACTTTTATTCATTAAAAATCAACAACTGCATCCTGTACACCACAGTTTCGGTATTAATGCTGAAAATGTGATATCATGTTTGTAGCTGGTTTGCACGGGTACCTAAATATCAGGAAGTGTGATGAGTATACGGCGCCAAAAAGACGGCTTACCATCGAACAGAAAACAGAGAGTCAAGAGTGGACTTACTATATAGCAGCAGAAGAGGTCATCTGGGATTATGCGCCAAATATGCCGGAAAACATGGACGGGTATGTACATCATGACTTATCAAATAAGACAAGCTCTTGTATGAGAATCTAATGGGTGTGTGTTTTTATCTTTTAAACTTAGGGATTTCCGGTCAAAATATTTAAAGCAGGGGCCTCAGCGGATAGGTAAAAAATATAAAAAAGCTGTGTTTACTCAGTATAAAGATGGCACGTTTAAAGAGAGAGCGGAAGATAAGCAGAGGAAGAGAGAGCTTGGGATTCTTGGCCCAGTGATAAGAGCTCAAATCAGAGACGTTATTAAGGTAAACAGCTTCTCACACTCATTTTACCTTGGGATAAAAAGTAAACAGAATGTCTGATGGTTTTGGTCAGGATTCATGATTATTGTGATGTTGTTTCAATAGATTGTCTTTAAAAACAAAGCATCACGACCCTATAGTATCTATCCCCATGGACTGACCATCGATAAAGCAGCAGAAGGAGCCAGTTACCCTCAAGGAGGTTCGTCTAATATCTGTTAAATCATTAATATTCATCTGCACCACACACACACATTCTTGTATATGTGGTGTACAGGGATTTTTATATAGTACAACACACAGTTTCACACGTGTAAATACACTCACTGGCCACTTTATTAGGTACACCTTACTAGTACTGGGTTAGACCCAGTTTTGCTTTCAGAACTGCCTTAATCCTTCATGGCATAGATTCAACAAGGTACTGGAAAATTCCTCTGAGATTTTGGTCCATATTGACATGATAGCATCACGTAGTTGCTGCAGATTTGTCAGCTGCACATCCATGATGCAAATCACCACATCCCAAAGGTGCTCTATTGGATTTGGATCTGGTGACTGTGGAGGCCATTTGAGTACAGTGAACATGGCGCGCTATCCTGCTGGAAGTAGCCATCAGAATATGGGTACACTGTGGTCATAAAGGGATGGACATGGTCAGCAACAATCCTCAGGTAGGCTGTGGCGTTGACATGATGCTCAACTGGTCCTAATGGACCCAAAGTGTGCCAACAAAACATCCCCTACACCATTACACCACCACCACCAGCCTGAATCGTTGATACAAGGCAGAATGGATCCATGCGTTCATGTTGTTGATGCCGAATTCTGACCCTCCGAATGTAGCAACAGAAATCAGACTGGGCAACGTTTCTCAAATCTTCTATTGTTCAGTTTTGGTGAGCCTGTGTGAATTGTAGCCTCACTTTCCTGTTCTTAGCTGACAGGAGTGGCACCCGGTGTGGTCTTCTGTTGCTGTAGCCCATCCGCATCAAGGTTTGAAGTGTTGTGTGTTCAGAGATGCTCTTCTGCATACCTCGGTTGTAACGAGTGTTATTTGAGTTACTGTTGCCTTTCTATCAGCTTAAACCAGTCTGCCCATTCTCCTCTGGCCTCTGGCATCAACAAGGCATTTGTGCCCACAGAACTGTCATTCACTGGATATTTTTCTTTTTTCGGACCATTCTCTGTAAACCCTAGAGATGGTTGTGCGTGACAATCCCAGTAGATAAGCAGTTTCTGAAATACTTAAACCAGCCCATCTGGCACCAACAACCATGCCAGGTTCAAAGTCCCTTAAATCAGCTTTCTTCCCCATTCTGATGCTTGGTTTGAACTGCAGCAGATTGTCTTGACCATGTCTACATGCCTAATTGCATTGAGTTGCTGCCATGTGACTGGCTGATTAGAACTTTGCGTTAAAGAGCAGTTGGACAGGTGTACCTAATAAAGTGGCTGGTGAGTGTAAAATATCTGCTGTTCATTTTAAAGGAAACCAGACATACAGCGTTCAGCCAGGAGAGACATACACATATACATGGAGTGTGACTGAGGAAGACGTACCAACGGACAGTGACCCTAGATGTCTGACCAGGATGTACCACAGTGCAGTGGACGCTCCTCGAGACATTGCTTCAGGTCTTGTGGGTCCTCTGCTCATCTGTAAGAGCCAGTCCCTCAACAAAAAGAATGTCCAGGTAACTAATATTTAGATCACTGAAACATGAGATATGAAATTTATCTTTAAATAACTCATCAGAAGTGAATTATGCATGGGATTACTGTTGAAAAAAAGTGCAGCATTATTGGGAAGCATTGCATGTATATTTCACAGATAACAAAAACAGAATGTGCTGATCTTTAATGTAAAAAATTGTCCGTAGTGTGAGTGAGTGAGTGAGTGTGTATGGATGTTTCCCAGGGATGGGATCGCCATCTGCTGTGTAAAACATGTGCTGGATAAAGTGGCGGATCATTCCGCTGTGGCGACCCTGGATTAATAAAGGGACTAAGCTGAAAAGAAAATGAATGAATGAATGATCTTGATCTTTTTACTGACAACTTTTAACGTAAAAATGTTGGAAAAAGTGACTTTTATTGACATTTTAATAGTTTAAAGTGATATATTGTCTGGGTTAGTGTTGTATATTACGGTACAAAAACCTTGTGATAAGCTGCCAGTACATTTTCTGTTATATTCCAGATTTATTCCTTTATATATAATTTCTTATACATTATAATATTGATATATTATTATTATAAATGCTACAATATCTAATATTTGAGGATCGTGTATTGTTTTCCAATTTTTTTTAGCTTACTGACAAACTACCATTAAAGTGTTTGTAAAAGGAGTTGCTCCTTATATTAAATGTTTCAAAAATGTAGTTTAAGATGCTGTCAACACTTTTGTATTTTAGCTAAAAGCTGACAAGGAGCAGCATGCCATGTTTACTGTTTTTGACGAGAACAAGAGCTGGTACCAAGATGAGAACATTAACACATACTGCAGTGATCCCAAAAAAGTGAAGAAAGATGATCCTGAGTTTTACAAGTCAAATGTCATGCACAGTGAGTGATTTTCTGATATTATTTCTGATATTATCATATCATTGTTGTTGATTGATATATGCTACGATGTGTTTATTCAAACTCTTATAGCAATCAATGGTTATGTATACGAAAGCGGCCAAGAATTGGGATTTTGTCATGGTGAAATTGTGACTTGGCACGTGTCGAGTGTTGGCGAACAAGATTACATCCAGACTGCTACTTTCTACGGTCATACATTTGAGCTTAAAAACAGAGAAGAGGATATACTCAGCCTGTTTCCCATGACTGGTGAAACTATCACGATGAACATGGTTAATACAGGTATGTTTGTCATATTAGACTATGCAAATTACGTGTAATGAATTAGTTTTAGGATTTAAATATTAACTTTACAAACATATACATTGTTAAAAAACAGAATGCAACCTCAATATCTCCACTTCACAGGTATTTGGCTTTTGGCATCATTGAACTCTCATGATTCCACTAAAGGGATGAGGGTGAAATTCAAAGACCTTGAATGCTTCAGAGATTATGTAATAGAATATGATTATGAGGACGGGAAATTCACTGCATGGAAACCACCGACCATTAATGAAATCAAAAAAGAGGAACCGGTTCGTGCAAGACCTGATGTGGTCGATGAGTACTCTGATTTATTTGCTGAAACCCTCAACTTAAGGACGTTCAGCAATGTTAAAGATGAAGTTGAGATAATCGACTTGACATTCCTAGATCAAGATGATGGTTTGTTGCCCACTGTTGAAGAAAAAAGTCTGGGATCAAGTGGCGAGAAATTACACAATGCTACTTTACAAGCTTTCAATGAGACTCATGGTTTATTATTGGAGGGAGGTGATTTAGACAAGGGAGAATCTTCAAATAAAGTCTTGAATGACAGCACAGACAAGGCATTGCTAGACACAACAACTACTTTTGATTCCAATACAGGTGTCGCATCAAACAATGAAACGGACAGTATAATCTTAGATTTTCCAATTGTAGAAAGAAAGGTTCGCAGTACACCATTAAAGCCAATGAACGACACAGAAAGTGTCACTATGAACTTTGAAATAACAGAACATGGCAATTCATCATTAGAGAGAATCAATGTCTCTGCTAATACTATTTATTCTCAGATAACTGAAACAAACATCAACACAATGACTGATTTCATTATCACTTCATTTGATGGCTTAATTGGAGAAAGGACCTTCTCAGAGGATGACACCGCATTTCTAAATTCATCCAAACCAAACCAAACCTCCGAAAACAGAACAGCTTTTCAAGAAGAGCTAAATGCAAAAGATAGCACAGATGTTGACAGTAATAATTCAGTGAAAAATCAGATCTTCAAATACACTGTGCCCAGTGGTGACAGTCTGTCCAACAGCTCAAAGGTACAAGTTGAGGAGGATTTTGTGCTTCTAGACAGTAGTTATTTCTCAGAAATGATGGAATATGATGTTTCACTTAAGCACACTGTAAAAGGTGAATTAATAGAGACTGCAAGAAGTCAAGAACTCAGCAGCACAAAGAAAACTTACTCTGGTGAAATAATTTCGGAGAGTCTTCCTGACATTGACAGTGCTTTTAATCTGAATTCATCTTCGGTTTTGAGAAACAACAGTTTGGAGAGCATTGAGTCTTCAAATGCAATCTTGTTTGAGTCTTCAAATGCAACCTCTTCTGATTTCTCAAACGCAACCTTCTCTGATTTTTCAAATGCAACCTACTCTGATTCCTCAAATGCAACTTTGTCTGATTCCTCAAATGCAACCCTGTCTGATTCCTCAAATGCAACCTTCTCTGATTTCTCAAATGCAACATTCTCCGATACCTCAAATGCAACCTTCTCTGATTCCTCAAACAAAACCATCTCCGATTCCTCAAATGCAACCTTCTCTGATTCCTCAAACAAAACCATCTCCGATTCCTCAAATACAACATTCTCTGATTCCTCAAATGCAACCTTCTCTGATTCCTCAAACATAACCTTCTCTGATTCCTCAAATGCAACCTTGTCTGGTGTTTCAAATTCCTCAAACACAACCTTGCCTGACTTAAGTCTTGAATCTGAAATGACAGAGCATATAGCGTCATCTGATAATGATACGATAAAATCTCACAGTGAAATTGTGAGGAACGCTTCAGAGCTTTCCTCTTCAGAAAGCACAGAGAATATGCCCTGGTCGTATGGCTCTCTCAATGTTTCATCCCTGAAGAATGACTCAGAGAGCGAAAGCGAAGAGAAAGTGGTTATATACCTAAATAAAAATCACAGTGAGGCAATCCTCACATCTCATCTCGACCAAAAAGAAAGGCACTGGGGTTATGAAGGCAAACACGAGCTGGTTCATATGGAACTCCCAGATTACATGAACAAATATGTCAAAGATAAGTCTGCAGCGAACTCGAACAAGCCAAAGATCGAAAAGGAAAAGAAAAAAGTTTACCAGAGAGTAAAGCCAAAAAGGGGCTATGGGATGAAGACGAAGAAAAGTAAAGATTACAAACCGCAGCCGCGTTCGTCATTTTCTCCGAGAGGTTTTGGACCACCTGTGTTAACTCCAAGGGGAAGCAGACCTGTCTCTAGCGAGGATGAACTGACGGAGAAACCTATTGTCATAGGAGTGCCAAGACGAGATTTCAACGATTATGAGTTATATGTTCCAAAACAAGACCAGGAAGCAGATTTCGATGGCTTGCTTGATCACCCGGAAGATTATGAATATGTAGAGTACAAAGACCCTTACAGCAAAACAGCAGATGTACAAGCACTTGACTCAACATCCCAGCATCTCTTAAAAATGGCTGGAGACAAGAATACCAGGACATATTTCATCTCGGTTGAGGAGGAAGAATGGGATTACGCTGGTTATGGACAGAGGTATTGTCAGCCTTATGAATTTCAAATAATCATCACACCTTGCAGGGCTGTAACCAGACATTGAGGGAGATTCAATTCAATTAACCTTTATTTGTATAGCGCTTTTACAATGTAGATTGTGTCAAAGCAGCTTCACATGAAATGAAGATGAAAGATGAAGATAAGATGAAGATTAGAAATATTTGAAAATCTTGCACTGCTATGCTGCGCTACATTAATGAAAGCTCTGTTGTTAGGATAAAAAAAAGGTTAGACTTAGCATTCTTGTAGCTCTTAAAATGAAATAGAAGTGTGTGGGGTATGGTTTACACTGTAAAACCATTCTGTTATTCCATGGTTTTTTTTCCGGAAGTTGGGGTGCCAGATAAAAAAAACATAAAATAACGGCTGTTAAATTACAGATATTTACCATAAAATAACAGATGTTAAATGTTTCCTTGAATTTAAATTTCCGGTAATTATCTGTAATCTGTAATAAACTTTCTGTAGTTTAACTGCCGTTATTTTACGGTAATTTTCTGTAATTTAACAGCCGTCTTTTTTTTTTTTTTTCTGGTACCCCAGCTGCTCACAGAAAAAAGTAAAATAACATAATTTTTTACAGTGTACAAATGAATGTAATATAGGCGAAATTGATGAGCTAAAATTGGCCATAGTGTTCTGGGTTGCGGCTAGAAGGGCATCCGCTTTGTAAAACATATGGCGGAGTAGTTGATGGTTCATTCCGTTGAGGGGACCCCTGATAATCAGGGAATAAGTCGAAGATAAATGAATGCATGAATGGTATTATTTAAGTGAGACATTTAATTCCTAACTGAATTTGATGAGCCAAGACAAGTTTAGCCTTTTTGACATTTTACAAATACAAATAAGACTGAATGTGTGCATGTTTTAAAATAATATCTGAAAATATTTAAAAATGATGATAACTTCCCATTTAGAATTAGACTTAAGCATTCTGTTTCTTCAAACTTTGTTAAAAACTAGATCCCTCAAAATCACTCAGAATTTCTGGAGAATTTTTTCAAATAAATGAATCTAAAATTCATTTGTTGATTCATGTTTGCAAAGGAGACTTGATAAAACATCTCAAAATGAGAGGCCCACGGCTTTCAGAAAAGCGGTGTTCCGAAGGTACCTGGACAGCACCTTTAGCATCCGAGACATCCGAGGAGAAATGGACGAACACCTAGGAATTCTGGGTCCGCTCATTAAAGCGGAAGTTGATCAGACCATTATGGTAAACCACACACTTGTGCAAAAATCTGAATTGGAAAGATTACATCTATAAAATGAATATTAATAATTGCATTCCTGTTTTCCATGCTAGGTATTTTTCAGGAACCGTGCAAGTCGTTCATACTCTTTGCATGCAAATGGAGTAAAATACTTAAAACAAATGGAAGGCCTGAGTTATGATGATGAATCTCCATACTGGTACAAACAGGATGATGCCGTTCCACCCAATGGCACCTTTACCTACATGTGGACCATAAATCCCAAATCTGGACCTCAAAATAATGAATCTGACTGCCGAACATGGACCTACTATTCTGCAGTGAATTCTGTAAGCATGAATCTTCTCATAATGTGCTTCTTATTCAAGCACAGATTGCTAATATATGCACGTAATGAATATCTTGAGAGCCTTTATGTTAATTTCAACTTCTCACATAGGAGAGAGATATAAACTCAGGGTTGATTGGGCCACTTCTGGTGTGCAGGAAGGGTACGCTTGATAAAAAGCCTGAAGACAGAAGAGAGTTTGTTCTGCTTTTTATGACATTTGATGAAAATAAAAGCTGGTACTATGAAGAGAATCGGCAGAGGATTGAAAGGAAAAACAAAAGAGCGGTCATGGATCCAAATTTTCATGATAATTTAAAGTTTGACGGTAAGAACGGTTTGTCTGTTTTTTACTTAATATTTAGTATCTATTTATTTCATACAGTCTCAGTTAATTAAGACTATGCTTCTGCCAAAATCAGATTTTATTTTGTTGTGAAAAATTACTGAAGCTTTTGGTATTATGGTATTATTACAATATTAACCTAAGTTGCAAAACAGATGTACTAATATACATAATGTAAGGTTTTTTAATAAAAATACTTGCATTATGCTTTTTTGTAAATTCAATATGTTTGTTTGTATATTGTATGTACATGTCCAGTGTAAATAAATGGTTTAAACTAATTAAATTGCATTAAAGTAAAATAGGTAACACTTAATGTGTCATTAGTAAACATTAGTTAATCCATTACAATTACATCAGTGAGGAAAAGCCTAAGTATAGTTATATGTTCATTTGAAAAAATGAATTGTATTAGTTAATAACTCCTTTTAATAAAACTTTTACAACTTTGAAATGGATTATTAATGGATTAATAAATGCTTTATGTAGTTGTCATTACATTGACTTTAATTACATTAACTAATATTAACAAATGGCACCTTACTGTAAAGTGCTATCGAAAAAAAGCCTATAAATAGTGACAGAATTTTCAATGTTTTAGGCCAGATTTGCATCTGAAATGTTTCAAAAATAAATGACCAATCAAGTCTTGAATCATTCTGTGCTGTCACGAACAACCACAGCCAATACAACAATCTGAATATTCTTAAAAAACTAAATGATTAAATAATAAATAAATATTCACAGTATTTTGAAGTGTCAACAATATCAACATTGTGCATGTTATTATCACCATATACTGAATTATGTCTAACTAAGACTAAATATGTGCAATTTTATTACTTATTATATTTGCACAATTAAAATTGCACAACATAGCACTCGTTCATCTTGAACTGCACATACCCTCTGTATATATACATTTGTAATTATGTTCATATCTATCTGAATACCTTGAATATTAATAGCAACCTGTACATATATTCATCTATTGTAAATCTCTGTTCATAGTTAATACAACCATTTGCATAATGTTCATAGTACATCCATCTAAATATCACCATAGTTTTTCTATAATTGCACATTTTTAGAACTTATACCTAGGGCCAGATGGAATCTGCGGATATTTTTTGCTATTTCCACCAAGAATTTTGCTAAAAATCTGTGGATTTCTGCAGAATTATTTTGGGAGTATCATAACTAAAACCTTAATATGTGAAATAAAAAATAATATCTTTTTCACTTTTATTTAATGTTTAAAATGCAAATCCAATTAGATTCCCTTTATTTAGTAAACAAAGCAAGTCTCTTATTTAATATACATCTACTACAAGACATACTACTACATTGTACATAAAACATTTTCACATTAGTCAATAATATTACTGTAATTATTTAAAAACTGAATAAATATAGATTTACATACAGTAAATAAGTAAATAAACAAAAATAATGATGGGCAAAAAATCTGCGGAATTCTGCTAAAAAATCTGCAGAAAATCTGCGGAAAATCTGCGGAATTCTGCGTGCGCAGATTCCCTGTGGGCCTAGTGTATGTCCTGCACTTGATGCTATTTAGGTTAGACCTAAACTGCATTTCATTGCCTTGTACTTGTACTTGTACATGTGTCATGACAATAAAGTTGAATCTAATATAATCTATTAAAATTACAAGCAGAGAGACAGTTGTACCAAAAACTGACATCTTTATAAAACATTTCTTCTATTTTTAACATTTGTTTTGCCAGCTATCAATGGTATCATCTACAGTCTCAAAGGACTTCGAATGTACACAAATCAGCTGGCGAAGTGGCATCTGCTCAACATGGGCTCTCCAAAAGACCTCCACAGTGTTCACTTCCACGGACAAACATTCATAAATAAGGAATTAAAGGACCACCGTCAGGGTGTTTACCCACTTTTACCAGGTCTGTAGTGGTGTTCATCAAAGATATCTACTTACTTAGAAGATCTAAAAAAAAAAGCCATTAACACTCAGCTACCATCATTTAGGTGGATTTGCCACTCTGGAAATGCTGCCTTCAAAGCCTGGTCTCTGGCAGCTGGAGTCTGAAGTCGGACTCTCACAGCAGAGGGGAATGCAAACACTATTTCTTATATTGGATAATGGTATAACAGATATAGATATACTGTACTAGAGTTGAATTTAAGCTATAAAAAGTATTGAGGTTTTAAGACCTTACCTCATATATTTTGCAGTCTGTGATCACCCTCTTGGTCTCATCTCGGGGACTGTGCAAGATGAGCAAATAACAGCATCTGACACTAGAGGTAGGATCTGAAAGCATAATTTTTATTTATTTAATTTAATTTAATTTAATTGTGTGTGTGTGATGATATTAAAATTGAACTCTGTGATTAAGGACAATGGTATCCTCATTTGGCCAGACTTCATAATACAGGGAAATACAATGCATGGAGTACATCAGAGCCAGGACAGTATTTACAGGTATAACCACTCACTCCGAATGGTGTGAATACAATTAGCCCATGAATTGAGAAATTCTAATGACTAGTTATAAAAGGAATGTGTATCCTGCTTTTCCAGGTGGACTTCCAGAGGCCAGTGGTAATTAGTAAAGTCGCCACACAAGGAGCCAAGCAATTTTTGACACACAACTTTGTGTTGAACTACACCATTTCCTACAGCACTGACAAAAAGAAGTGGATCTACTACAAGGGAGACAGTGATGCTGTCAGAAAGGCAAGTGACTATTTTAGTATATTAACGCACTGAATGTACGCATTATCATATATGGGTTGTTCACACTGAATACAGTTTTCCAACACACTGAGAGACCTGTGGTTCTCAACACTAGGGGGCCTCAGCAAACTTCTGAGGTGGCCCGTAAAGATGATTTTACCTTTGTTTAAAATAAACTAAAATGAGAAAAATCCAGATAATTTATTTAATTTTCCACCTCACCACTGCTTCCACTTAGGAGTTTTAGGACAAACTAGATAACCTATATATAATATAGCATAAATTTTGATAAAATCATGTGGCAATCTTAAAAAAAACAAAAAAACAATACACATTTGTTTATTAAGACAAGTTTTAAAACATTTTTTGAGCACAAAGTAAAAAAACAGGGGTGAAAAAAAGGGTAGGCCACCCAAAAATGAATTGTAAGATTATTTGCGGAAGCTGTGGTCCTCACCAATTTATAAAAAATGCAAGCCATGAAGACAACAGATACCAGCACTCAAAATAATAATAACAAAATTATGTTTTTACGTTGATAATCATGTTATTCTGTCTGTATTATTATAATATCTGAATATCTGTCAATAATATATACAATATTTGTCTGTACTATAATTATTAGAGATGCTCCGATCGATCGGCCGAAAATCAGTATCGGCCGATAATCACATTAGATGACTCGATCGGTACTTGCCAATCTGGCCGATCTCATGAACCAATCGCAAGTGTTTGTTTATGAGTTTACAAGCAGAGGAAGATGCACCTAGGTTATACAGATAGCAGAACTACAACATGTGAGGATGAAAACTGATGTGTGTGGGCATGAGCGATCGCTGCGCACGCATCACAGCAGCTAAAATATATACAGATGTGGTGCGACCTCTGTTTGTACAGTTTATTGGCACGACTCGCGTAAGTGAGGGTCTTTTTGTTGCAATCATTGTATATCCAGTGTTGTGAACTTCAGTGTGGAGCAATCAGCCCCATCTGGTGTCCAACCGTATGACCTCTCCCGAATCTCCGCAAGTCTCCAGCATATTATATATTATTATTGTCTGTAAAGGTGCTTCTGTCCATACTAAATGGTTATAAGAGACATGTTTAAGATTATTCATTCAATCATTTTCTTTTCGGCTTAGTCCGCCACAGCGGAATGAACCGCCAAATTATCCAGCATATGTTTTACGCAGCGGATGCCCTTCCAGCTGTAACCCATCACTGGGAAACATCCATACACACTCATTCACACACATACACTACGACCAATTTAGCTTACCACCAATTTAGCTTACCCAATTTACCTGTACCGCATGTCTTTGGACTTGTGGGGGAAACCGGAGAACCCGTGACACCCATGTTTAAGATTATATGCAGTAATGTATAGGAAAATATGCAGCATCCTTAGATTATTATCCTAGGTAAAGAGAGATCTCCACTTGAGTAGCATACTTAGAGGAATAATGTGCTTTATGAAATGGCGGCTACATAAAGCTTGAAGCATCAGAATCGGTACTTGGTATCGGCCGATCACCATGACAAGGAATCGGTAATTGGTATCAGCTGCAAAAATCCTGATTGGAGCATCCCTAATAATTATCTGTTATAATTACGTCGTCTGTTTTCTGTTTCACATTTTTTCTAAATCTGAACACATTCTGTGTGTGTGGCCCATAAGATGTACACAAAAATAATGTATTTTTTAATGCCTTGCAGACTTTTGAAGGAAATGCAGAAGCTTATGAGACAAAGGAAAATATATTTTTCCCACCTCTGATTGGTCGATATGTGAGACTGCATCCTTTACATTCTTACAACTTCCCGACTGTCCGTTTGGAGTACTATGGTTGTGAGCTTGATGGTATGGATGAAAATAAAACAGATTTTGTTTCATTATATAACCTTATAAAACACTAAATCTGTCTTCATTGTCATAAATGTGTTCATTGTGTGCTGGCAGGCTGCTCTGTGCCATTAGGAATGGAAAAAGGTCTTATTGAAGACAGTAAAATCACTGCCAGTTCTGTGGCAACCAATTGGTACTCTGGACAGTGGCATCCTTGGTATGCTCGCCTAAATAAACAAGGAACCGCCAATGCATGGCAAGCAAAGGTAACAACAAAAATCATAAATAAAGCCTTTGGTATCGCATCAATACCATTAAAACTTCAACTGATGGTCTCAATAAACTGTCTGCCATCTACAGACCAATGACATTCAGCCTTGGATCATGGTGGAACTCAAAGAAATAAAGAAGATAACTGGGATTGTAACACAGGGAGCCAAATCAATGGGCAATGAAATGTTTGTGAGAGCTTATATTTTGGAATATAGTGAAGATGGCAAGCGATGGATGAGGTACACAGATGATGATGATTATGAGCAAAAGGTATGTGGCTTCACGTGTGTTCATTTATTTAATTTTGTTGGTGTCTTCACAATGACAAATTGAATTCTTGACTTCCACAGCTATTTCAAGGCAACACAGATAACAATGGCCAAATAAAGAACTACATCTACCCGCCGATATTTTCCAGATTCATCAGAATAATACCAAAACAATGGCAGAAATCCGTCACCATGAGAATTGAGCTGCTGGGTTGTGATTTTGAATAAACACTTTGCTTTCTATTGTGGTTTTTTTTTTATCGATATTTTCTGTGCTAATAATTAAATGCTATGACTTCTTTTAAACTAGTGTGTGTTTATTTTCTGAAATATGAGGTTGATGTATGCAGAACTGTTTAATGTAGGTTTCACTTCCATCCCACAGTCATACTGGCTGCTATAGACCAACTAGTTTCGGGTCAGCTCAACACACTCACACTCACACACACACACACACACACACACACACACACACATACACACACACACACACACGCACACGCACACGCACACGCACACACACATGCACAAATTAATGCATGTAATGTCAAGGTTTTTAAAAAGGGGCGACAGACAGACAGACAGACAGACAGACAGGCAGGAGGACCGACCGATAGATAGATAGATAGATAGATAGATAGATAGATAGATAGATAGATAGATAGATAGATAGATAGATAGATAGATAGATAGATAGATAGATAGATAGATAGATAGGTAGATAGATAGAAAGAAACAGACATACAGACAGGCAGTCAAACAGACAGACAGACAGACAGACAGACAGACAGACAGATAGATAGATAGATAGATAGATAGATAGATAGATAGATAGATAGATAGATAGATAGATAGATAGATAGATAGATAGATACAGACAGACAGACAGGCAGGCAGGCAGTCAAACAGACAGACAGAGATAGATAGATAGATAGATAGATAGATAGATAGATAGATAGATAGATAGATAGATAGATAGATAGATAGATAGATAGATAGATAGATAGATAGATAGATAGATAGATAGATAGATAGATAGATAGATAGATACAGACAGACAGACAGACAGACAGGCAGGCAGGCAGTCAAACAGACAGACAGAGATAGATAGATAGATAGATAGATAGATAGATAGATAGATAGATAGATAGATAGATAGATAGATAGATAGATAGATAGATAGATAGATAGATAGATAGATAGATAGATAGACAGACAGACAGATTGACAGACAGATAGATAGATAGATAGATAGATAGATAGATAGATAGATAGATAGATAGATAGATAGATAGATAGATAGATAGATAGATAGATAGATAGATATAATTTACCTCTACAAAGCATTATTTACACAACTTCTATCATGTATTTATATTTGTATGGCAATAAGGCGGAAAAACAGTAAACAAAATGTACTTTTCTCACGGTGTTATAGCACATTGTTTTGTTGTTTTAAGCACAGCTACACTTTTTTTAACACTTTTTAGTGGAAGACATTCATAAATAGTTATTAACACCAACCGTGCGCTGTAATTTTGCAGTTTGTAGATTATATACCTCGAGTACAGTCTGTGAGAGAGACCCTCCGGTTTGTACGTAGAGCTGTAGAGATGGAGGGAAGTTTTAAGACGAGGATTTCCGACGCCGTCGTGACGTCACCAGCGCCCTTTATTCACCGCCGACCGCAGCAGCCGCAACAAATGAACGTCTCTCAATCATTTAATACTTTGTAACCGCGTTGAAACTTGGAGTATGCGTCTCCGGGAAGTGTTGTCGTTCCGCGAGAGCGTGAGAAAACTGAGCATCTTGCAGGAGGAGAGGAAGTTTGGATTAAAGTTAGTAGCCACTGTCTAACGAAGCCAGCCTGGAGAAAGTTACTCCTGCTGCACTATAGCGGGATCTCGCCGCGACAGGCCCCGAGAACTGGTAAGTTTAAGCATGCATTTACCTTTTTACTAAGATAAACTGTGCATTTTTAATGTTAAGGAGCTACAGGATCACACTGTATATGCATTGCAAACTATCGTTTTTGTTAGAAATTTGAGATTGAAATCTGCGTGCGCGCTGGACGGTGGTCTTTCCGCGAGCAGATCGCATTTCTGCTGTTTGGTTGTTCACACTGGACTGGATCATGGTGAACGTTTTATAGAAGAGACATGACAGATGCACATGCATTGGCTTTAAACGCAATGAGATGCTTAAACTATAATTTAAAATTCTAACTCTTTGCATTACAGGACTTCGTTATCATTTGCAGACAAGCTCTGAAGGATGATTTGCTTAAGCGCGGTTGTATTTTTTTTAAAGGTGTGTGTGTGTGTGTGTGTGTGTGTGCGTGTATGTGTGTGTTGATATTTTGTTATCTAATCTTGTGGACATCTTGTGGATATTTTGCATTTCCCACGCAGATTTTTCAATTATTTGTTTGCGTTTTTATTATTATTTGTTTTTATATTTCTTTAATGCTTTTTTTGCTAATCTAAAATTTAATTTTGGTTTTCTAAAAAGTCTCTATTCCCCTTTTGACATTGTAAAGCCATTAAAAAGATCTTTGAAAAGCGGCTTAAAATTCTTAAGTCATTGCATTTAGTGCAGAAATCTTCAATAATTTTCTTTTAGAAGTTGTCATCTTTAAGTAAAGATACATTTACTTGTGATGCAAAACTAGAAAATTAAGTCTGATTTCCTGAGAATCTGAACAAAGTTGAGTTGCTTATTTATCTAATGTCCTTAATTCTGCTAAAACTGACTTCATTTTGATAAGCTTTATAGATTTTATTTCATGTCACCCCAACTTTATAGCTATTGACATTTTTGCTTTTGACAATCAAGACAAAAATACTGATAGAAAAACATTACCTTTTGTAAAGTGTGATTAGAAGTAGGCCTGGGCGATTTGGCCTAGAATCAAAAACTTAATTAATTGAACATTTTAACTTGATTACGAATAATGAATGATTATTTATTTATTATTATATTTTATATCTATTTTTTGCCCTCATAGTTTACTGACAAATTTTGTAGAGAAATATTACTTGATTTTAAAATAATTGAAGGAAACACACTATCTATGATTATTTATCGAAGATCAACATTGAACAATTAAAATTAAAACACACATTGCCTAAATAAAACCAACAGAGCTCAGATGTGGCTGCAAAGTGGCCACAGAAGTATAAACCAGCCTTAAAAAAAGGCTTAAAAGAGCAGGTCACATGACTCCACATGTGGTAGGGAAAGTAATTGAAAAAATCGTCCTGGAAAAATTTGATCGATTGTAGGTTCTGAATGGCAATTTCGATTAATTGCCCAGCCCTAATTGGAAGGTACATTAATTAAAGATTATTGCAGATTTAGTGTATTGGACCAGAGTTTAACAAATCTTAAGCTTTTTTAATTTTTAAATAATGGAGATTATAATGCAATATTTCTAATTTTGTATTTTTAAGCATTGAAATTGTCGTGGCAATTTCAAATGAAGAGACTCTTACAGATCAATAGACAAAGTCTACAAGGTTTACTTCCAAAAAGATATATTTCTTTGCAAAGAATAGGTCCGACAGTCATACAGGAACACCGGTTGCTGCAGAGTTCAACACACAAGCTAGCCAGACACCAGGGGCCTCAAGTATCAACGCTGCGTACGCACAAAAACTTTGCGTACGCCAGATTTCACACTCATGTTTGGATTTGCTAACGATGAGATTAACGTGAGAATGTGCATTCGTCCATGCCAACTTCATGTCTGGCGTACGAGCAATTCTTGTGTGTTTGTTTTATTTCCATTGGCGACTGACCATGCTGTTGAACCGCGGAAAAGTTAGTTTGACGTTTGACATTCAATTTCAAATCAATTAAATTATTTGCTCCTGTTATAGTTTGAGCTAAAAATAGGTCAGATAGGCATAAATATGTGCCCTTTATGTTGCACAAGGCTTAATTTCTTGATAAAAATTAACCATACGAATTAAACAATTCAACCATATGAAATTATACATATAAATTTATACTTATAAAACCAGTACCAAAATGTTCAAACAAACATCCTGCTTATTGCACAAGACTCTTTTTTTTGCACTTTATTTATTTTATATTTAAAAAATATATTTTAATGTAAAAATTAAGACACCATTTGAGATAAAATATTCAAATCAACTCTAAAATTGTGTGTTGCCACAATTGAGGCAACTTTCTCCTCCAAGGGTGTTAGTTCAGCATCCCCTGTTCAGTCCTCATTTTGACAGTGCGCCGCTGTTCTCCTCTTAACCTGCACCTTTACATCAAACCATTTCTTTTTTAATTCACTCATAGTGCGATGTTCAGATCCCATTGCGTTAACCACCCACTGTCTATGTCACTGTCACTAAAATTGAATGTATGTATGTATGTATGTATGTATATATATATATATATATATATATATATATATATATATATATATATATATATATATATATATATATATATATATATATATCGGTTATTGTTAACTATAACTAAAGGTATTTTGCTTTCACACCTTGGGTTTCTTCACAACACAGCTTAGTTCTTTACAAACAGCGCATTGTTAGAGTGCATAATCCACTATAAGTTGTAGAAATGCAATGTGCTTGTTTTGAAATGCTTCATAGCACCCTAGATCATTTCAGAACAGATCAGACTGTTTTCTTTTTCTCTCCTGTCTTCTAGTTTGTCAACATGCCTGTCCAGTCTTTGGCAACCAGAAGCCTCCCATAATGAACAACTCTAAGAATGGGACGGCGGTGGCCAACTCCACTAATGGCCTGGATGATGACGGGTTCATGGTCCTGGAGTCTGTCTCTATCATCATCATAGCCATACTGGCTTGTCTGTTGAATCTGGTCATTGTGGTGACTCTGTATAAGAAGCCCTACTTGCTGACACCCAGCAACAAGTTTGTCTTCAGCCTGACTTCATCCAATTTGCTGCTATCGGTTCTAATGCTGCCGTTTGTTGTGGCCAGCTCGGTGCGTCGGGATTGGATGTTTGGGGTGGTGTGGTGCAATTTCACAGCGCTGCTCCATCTACTTGTCAGCTCATCTAGCATGCTTACACTTGGAGCCATTGCCATTGACAGGTCAGTCATTAGGATACATTCTTTCATTTGGAGGAGGATTCCGTGTATAACACAGTAATATTATTTATTGCAATTGACATGAGGAAGCAAGTAGTTTTTAATTATGTTTAATTACATATTTTAGGCAATCTAATTGACTCCTTTTTTATTACATTTAGACTGTAGTACATTACAGAAGACAAAGTACATGGTGACAGATACACTAGACTTCAGTTATAATCAGTAATTGGCTAGCATGGACCAACACTAAAGTGTGTGTAAGTTTTTAATAATAAAAATATCCTTGCAATTATTAGCGCTTTTCTGGAGACTTAAAGCGCTTTACACATTTTTTAGGGGGGAATCTCCTCATCCACCACCAGTGTTCAGCATCCACCTGGATGACAAGACGGCAGCCATATTGCGCCTGACCGCACACCAGCTGACTGGTGGAGAGGAGACAGAGTGATGAAGCCAATTATGATATGGGGATGGTTAGAAGGCCATGAAGGACAGAGGCCAATGGGCAAATTTGGCCAGGATGCCGGGGTTAAACCCCTACTTTTTTTCTTTCTTTTTTTTTTTTGAAGGACATCCTGGGATTTTTAAAGACCATAGAGAGTTAGGACCTCGGTTTAATGTCTCATCCGAAAGACAACGCTCATTGAGCAGTATAGAGTCCCCATCAATATAATGGGGCGTTAGGACCCACACAGACCACAGTTTGAGCGTGCCCTGCTAGGGTTGTCACGATACTGGAATTTGGTACCAATCGATACTAAAATTTTAAAATCGCCCATTTCCCGCAAACATTTGAGCTCTATTGAGTGCTTTCTTAAACACCGCTGATTTGCCATTGTGTTCACATGCTCAACAGAATTGACTGTGATTGGCCGTGATCATTTTCAGTTCACCAAACTCACCGCTGTTAACTGAGTGTAACCACAGATACAGGGACATTGGGGAGTTTTAAAGTCACGCCGATCAGCTGGTTTGTCCAGTGATCCGCTGATGAATCGTGACTTTAAAACGCTTCAGTGTCCCTTTATCTGTGGTTACACTCTGTAAACAGCGGTGAGTTCGGTAAACCGATGACCTTCACGGCCAATCACAGTCAATTCTGTTGAGCACGTGAACACAATGGCAAATCAGCTGTGTTTAAGAACACGCTTAACAGCGCTCAAATGTTAGCTGGAAATGGACGATTTAAAAATTTCAGTATTGTTTAGTACCGAATTCCAGTATTGTGCAACCCTACCACCTGCTGGTCTCCTTAACACCACTTTCCCATGTAGTCTCCCATCCAGGTACTTGCCAGGTGCAGCCCTGCATAGCTTCAGTGTCGACCATGTGAGAGTTGCAGAGCCTTATACCCCAGAGTAGTCGTGTCACAGATGTTTTCACACTGCATGACTATCTGGGCTAGCGTTTTGTCGCTGCTTTGTTTACACTGCAAGATGGATTAGCGTCAAGGAGTTTTCTCCCCTCAACCTCCCGCTGGCCTGCATTTACCCATACTAGTGGATGCTGCTCTCTCATTGGCTGTAGGTGGTCGCTGATGTTATTTTCAGTCTAAATTTTTCACACGGCATGATTTGAGTCGCCGACAGCTACAGATATTTAGCATGCTAAATATCTCACAGGCATCGCGACTCATCTGCGATTCTCTCAAATCATGTCTTTGATAGTTCACACTGTGTGATTGTTACTCGCGTGTGATTGTTACTCATTTGTCTGCGGTTTCTCAACCTGTCGGCGAGTCAAAATTGGGGCTAAAATCATATTATTAGCTGTCGTTTAGATTTTACAGAACATGAACATTTTTTAGTAAATAATTTGATAGAAAATTTAGTCAAGATTTTAATAGTTAATCGTAATAATATTTTCCTTGACATAATATATAACTTCCTTTTTTCTGTAAATTGTGAATTTATTTATTTATTTATTTATTTTATTTTTACTTTTTTATTTTTTGCTTTTTTTTTTTTTTTTTTTTACTAAAACTAATAAGCTTTTTTGTCGCTAACTATCATATTATGTTTTCGGGTATTATTCCCTGTGTTATTATTTTAACACACAAATGGAAAATGTCTTTTTCAATCACACATGCTAAACGGACAGATTTTAATTACATTTTCTTCACTTGACCTATATTTAAGGGATGAATGAATATTCCATCACATGCTGTTTTATTACACAGTCTGTAATTCAAGTAAATTTACCAACAATTCTTGTAAAAACATTTTATTTGAGTGCCGTAGTCAATGACCACACTGTAGTCCTTTAACCCTGCAGTTCACCATGACATTTACATCCAGTCTTGCTTGAACAGATCCTCTGTCTTTATGAACAAACACGCATTGAAAAATGTCAAACCTATTGAACTCTATCAAAGCACAAACATAAACCTTCTATTTTATGCCTTAACTCTCATATAGAAAGCCTCATTGTAGTATTATTGACCAGTCATGTGCGTCTCACAAGGGACTGATTGAAATATATCTCTTTTATATCAAGGTACTATGCAGTATTATACCCCATGATCTACCCCATGAAAATCACCGGAAATCGAGCTGTGCTTGCCATCGTTTACATCTGGCTCCATTCCCTAGTAGGCTGCCTGCCGCCTCTTTTCGGATGGTCATCGTTTGAGTTCGACCGCTTCAAATGGACCTGCACGGTGTCCTGGCACAAGGAGATCAGCTATACAGCCTTTTGGGTTACATGGTGTTGCCTTTTGCCGCTGGTGGCCATGTTGGTCTGCTACGGTGTCATTTTCCGCGTAGCTCGCATCAAAGCTCGTAAGGTTTATTGCGGCAGCGTTGTGGTGTCTCAAGAAGAGTCTAGCTCTCAAAAGAACGGCCGCAAAAACTCCAATACTTCAACGTCTTCTAGTGGCAGCCGCAAGAGCCTGATTTACTCTGGGAGCCAATGCAAGGCCTTCATCACCATTTTAGTGGTTCTGGGGACGTTTCTGACCACTTGGGGTCCTTATGTGGTCGTTATCAGCACTGAAGCGCTATTAGGGAAAAATAGTGTTTCCCCGCAGGTGGAGACGCTGGTTTCCTGGCTGTCTTTTACCAGTGCTGTTTGCCATCCACTTATTTATGGGTTGTGGAACAAGACTGTACGGAAGGAGCTGTTGGGGATGTGTTTTGGTGATCGGTACTACAGAGAGTCATTTGTTATACGGCATCGGACATCTCGTCTGTTTAGCATCTCGAACAGGATAACGGGTGAGTCTTCTGATGGTGTATATTTTAAAAGTGAGGTGTAGTTTGGACAAGGTATCTGATGTTTATTGTTTTAACAGATTTGGGGATGTCTCCTCATCTGACGGCCATGTTGGTGGGTGGAGGTCAGCTTTTGGGCCGTGGAAGCAGCACTGGAGACACTGGCTTCAGCTACACACAAGACTCAGGTAGACCGTCTGCTGTTTAACATTTGTCGGACTCCAAAAAAAAAAAAAAAATGCTTCAGCGAATCAAATATATGTATTTATTTATTTAATGGATTCTGACCTACACTAACCTTTGATTAGCTGTTTCAGAGGAGGTTGGTGTAGTTCAAACTATAGAGCTAATTTAACTTTTAGGCTCTATGTAGAAACGAACGCCTATTTTTACAAGAAAAGTATCTTGTGAACAATTACAATGTCCATCGGTGCTCTAGATCTACTGGTTTCAGATTTTATTTTTTACGTAAACTGATTGGCACAATTATGCATTCACAATGGTATGCACCATTTTAGAGGTGGACAAATGCATAGTTATATAATCTACTATTTTAACTATTATTATTATTATTATTATTATTATTATTATTTAGGATACAAATCAGAGCAAACTATTTCTCACTATTTACTGGGCTGACCACCCATACATGTTGTTTTGAGATCCTTTAAGGGTGGATCAAGAATTAATTAGGGGGGTTAAACACTCCTATAATTCGCACAATGTATATATATATTTTGATTGAGGACAGGCAAAAATTGATACTGTTATTCACTGAAAATATACGGTTCCATTATAACTTATTATTCACCTTCAGCATATAGATAACATAACAAATCCTTTTTTAACTTTTGTTATGCGCTGTTTATACAACAGTAAAAACTATGATCAATGCATATGAATTCTTGCATCTAGTCCCCTTATTTTTTATTATTGATGCAAGATTTTTTTTAAATTGGTTTTTAATACTTTTAATAATTTTTATACTGATAATTCTTTACATTTTGAAGGCCAATAGATGATATAAAAGAAGATAGCTACAAATCAAATTTAAGCACTGCCAAGTTGATTATTGATTGGGCTGATAAAGATATCAATAAAAATAAGCATTTATCGGTTATTACCATAGACTGTAAAAGACAAGGATACTTTTAATTTCATTTTTAATGTCTTTTTTTCTTTTGTTTTTGGGGGCTCAACATCAGACGTTCAAATCCAATCGTATGGAAAGACTGCTTCTCACACATAGACTTTACTTGGGCGGGCCGCCAAAAGTATATTTGGTGGTGACACATGAATAATACTATTATTTTCATCCTTTTATACTTTTTTGTATCCGTCCAAGAAAGCCAAACATTCGCAATAGATTAACCAGTGAAAAATCTTCTCTCGCTCTGCACGTTTCTTACTGCTGGTTCTGTGTGTGCTAGAAGCGTCAACACACAGACATTCTCACGTCCACTGCAGACACAGAGACACTTCTTTTGCGCCTCCATGCATCCAGCTGTAGTTTCTGAATCTCCCAAATTTTCTGGGATTCTGTTTTTACTTTCGCTTTCTAAAGTGGCTGTTATCTGTATGTGTTTTTGCATTACCGTTTCGCAGCTGACTGCGCGTGCACAGCCGCGAAAGAAACATTAAATGATTAATCATTTAATAAACGACTCAGATAAACTTTACTATATACTCGGACAGAACAAAATACACTGGTTGCAAAATATTTGTACACCATAGGAAATGGATAATAAACTAATTTGCCTTATTTAAATCTACACTTTCTACTTTTATTCCATTTTTCCGTTCTTTATTTCTCATTTGCTGTATATTTTTTTAAATGATCCTAATATATTACATACTTTAAAACATATCTAAAATGCTTTGGCAATACCATAAATGTCATGCCAATAAAGCACCATTAGAGAGAGTGTGAGAGCGATAGAGCGTCTTTACGTGTCGGCACATGGCTCCTAAATTGCATAAAAATATGAGAAATACAGGATTTCTTTTATTTTAACAGCCTTTTTCAAAAGCGTTAACCCATTGAAAAGTAAATGTGTACAACAGTGTCATAATAAATAAAAATATACTTAAAAAAATCGATATGTTTTGTTTGTCGCTAGTAGTTGACCATATGTGCTGTGGGCAAAGGGTGTTGTTCAATCCGGCTACACCACAAGTATATTTCAAACCTGTGGGAAGCACTGCGGAAATCTGTACAAATATTGTGCCTAATATCTACTTTGTCATGAAAGACAATGGAAATGGATTTGAGTGAAATTAAGAGAAGTGAAGTTGGGTAAATTATGACTTTTTTAAAATTCTGCGTGGACTAAAATGATAAATGGTTACTTTGTAAGCTCTGTGGTTATGGTAATATGTTATTTTGTAGTGATAACACATATAGCAGCCAATATATTATAGATATTTTTATACTGAAACTGAATTTTTATACTGATACTTACATTGAAATTTCATTTATATTATTTTGCCATCATTAAATATGATAAAATTCATGTTTAACAATATTAACAGGGCATCACTAGCTTACAAAATTGTGCATATGCTTGTGGCATATTGTACATTATAATACATTTGACTTTTCTTACATGTTTATTCCTTTACACAAAATAGAATCAAATATTTCTATCATGGTTTATCTGTATAAGCCATGATTTTATTATCACTGCATCCTTTCCTCTCTCGAGCACCAGAAAAGCGAGCAAAATCAACCCCCACAGCTCTTTAACAGTCAGCATTGGTGGTTTATTGGCTTGCAGGCTGTTGTTATCAGGGTTTGCCATTTGAGGAAACACAGAGCCCATGAGTATGGCATAACAGGCAGACGGCAGAGCTCAGCGCCTCTCCCACAGTGTCCAGACTGGTGTGGGTGGGTGCTGGTGAGCGGTGTTAAAAGAGATATTTGATTGAAAGATGCCTGCTGTGATTTACCCTGCAGCAACAGACGTCATGCTGTTGGAGAGCTACACCTCTGAGGCGTCCCACTCAGCCCACTGCACCGCCAATAAGAGGAGGAGCTCGGTCACATTCGAGGACCAAGTGGATCACACACCACAAGGTATATCTGATGTGCTCTCGTTTTCCTTCTGATGAATGCAAAAAATGTCTTTGTTAGTTGTGACTCGTGTAAAAACAAGTGCACAGATTCTTGTGGTAGTTTACAGTTTGGAATATATTTGCTTATATAAATGTTAAGAGTTTGTTTATGCTCACTAAGGGTGCATTTATTTGATCGAAATGTTGGAAAACAAGTCATTTAAAATATTAGTTCTCCTATTTTAGGTCTAAAGAACACCATTTATTTGTTATTGAAATATTGCTATTTAAAGCTTCAGTTAACATTGCGTTTAAAGGCTTGGAAAATGTTTGTTCCTGCTATTTTTCTATCTTGCCTATTACACCTCCAGTAAAAACTGCTACTATAAATGTTAATCTCTCAGACTGACAGAAAATGCTCGTTTTATTATATTGTCATTGTGAAACGTTGTGTATCCAAAGCTTTTTATGAACTATTTTTTTAACAGTAATTAACACACTACATTGCCAGTATTGTGAGTGTGGCTTTATATTTAGTCAGAGATCACATATGGTGTTATGTCATTAACATTTCATCAAAATCAAGCTAAAATTCAGAGAGTGAAATTCGAATGCCTTTTAAGACCCTTTCCATTTCCGTTTTTATTTTAACTTATTTTTATATTTATTAAATACTGATTGTAGGAAACTAATCCTAAACTAAATGTTATTTAAAAATCCAGCAGGTTGCATCTATAATGCTGTTTCCTTGGTTACTGCAGTAAACAAAGCAGTGTGATGTCAAATCTATCAATTTCATGAACACCCCAATATTCACAGATTAAATTCAGGCAAACTTCAGCATATGGATACAAAATTGAATACCTTGTAAAATAGCTTTTAAGACTTTTTAAGGGCCTTAAACTTTTTTTTAATTGACTTACCAACGTTTAATATTCTTTAAGACCCCCTCACACCAAGCTTTCATCTGCTTACATGCTATACATTTTGAGTTTATTGTAGCTGTGTGGGTCAAAAAAATCTGCCGAACCTCTAACTAAACAAAAACATTTAAAACTAATTTTATGTATGATTTCCTTTATACAAAACATCTGAGTTTAAAAGTTGGCGTGCCCCCAAACCCCACCTCCAAACCCAATCATCATGGGGTGATGAGAAAATCGTACTAAAAAATACAAATGAGATCGTACAAATTTAAACTAAATGAATTAGCCACTAAATGAAAAAGTTATGAATTGCCGTGAGATTGCGTTGAAAGAATTTTTGTAACACAGTGGTCCCTCATTAATAGCAGGAGTTACGTTGTAAAAATGACCCGCAATAGGCCAAATCCAGTCAGCTTTATTTTTTACAATTACTATAGATGTTTTATGGTTGTAAAACCCCTCACTACACACTTTATACACTTTTCTCAGACAAACATTAACATTTTCACACCTTTCTGTCTTGTTTAAACACTTTCAAAGTTTCACGGAAAAGTCCAGTGTTATAGAATGAAACCATAGATCAAAATCTGTTGTCAGGCCCAAACATTGATCACTGTCAGCAAAAGGTTCATAAAGCTCTTTAGCTTTTGTGCGGATAATGTTAGCATCCGCTGCTAGCGATCAAAGATTTGCGTTAATTTGGCAAGCTGAACACATTCTGTACTGTACAGGAGACATGGAGGAGATTCATTGACCATATTCTACAGACAATTAGGATACAGAATACAATGTGTGTTTAAAAAAATAATAAATCTACAAAGCCGCAAAAGGTGAACTGTGTTATAGTGAGCGACCACTGTATACAAGATGAAGTGCTGAGCCAATGTGTCAAACCAATAAACCACTCCTAACCCTTTTCATTGGTGAAATATATGTAAAACCTGCTGATGCATGAGGACCAATAGCATCAATTATGAAAAGTCAAAATATGAAGATGTAATGTTTCTAATATCAACAAAATTAAGAGCGTTGACTGAGAATTTGCTTTCAATTTCTAATCATTGTCTTCTGTTTTGTGTTCTCCAGGTGACCCATCAGTAGTCCAAGTGACGGCAGACATCCACAAATCTTTGGACAGCTTTGCGTCCTCTCTGGCCAAGGCTATAGAGAACGATGCCAAGCTTCAGCTCTTAGGAGAATGGACTCAAATTCCCACAAGTCTGTTCACAGTTCGAAACACACAGCGAGTGCCTCGGTATCTGGACGGACAGAGACTCAGGATGGAAAGCATCGATGAAGGAATAGTCAAAGATGATGATGATGAAGAAGAAATGGAGTGTGAGGAAAAAATGTAGATCTTTTGACTGTGAACTTCTTCAAGGACCAGATTGTTATATAATCTGCAGCTTTTGAAGGTACAGAATGTTAAACAAACACATTGGCACATGTTAACAGATATGACTTGCGTACCATGTTATAAACTTGACTATTTTAGCAAGCAACTGCTGCTGCTACTTGCTTTGGTGAGACCAAAGAGCGACCATGATTTCTGTGCCGCCAATGTTTCAGGTACTAGAAGCCCTACTGGATCTCACCAGAATATGTTTTTGAAACATAAAAGATACTGTAAAGTTATGTACAGCCGTCATATATGGTCAGGTATTTGCGTTTATATGTATACTTCTTTTATACAAGGAAATTGTAATCACTCTTTAATATGTACTGCTTGTAATTATGTTTGCTCCTCCAATTTTTCAAGTTCAGGTTTGGTAATATATTAAAACAACTGAAGTGCCACAAGATTTGGAGAAAAGGTACCAAATATTTTGGACGTTATCAAGGTGTGGACAAGAAGACTTCTTTAAATTTCTAAATATTTTTTTCAGGCATTGAACTGGTGTTCAGTAGAAAAAAAATCAGGTTAACAGAGATATTCTGGACATACAAAAGGCAGAATACCTCATAAAATGCAGTTTTTAATAGTATAATGGAAAATTGGGTTAACAAGAGTTCTCCATAAGGCCCGAAGAGATTTTTTTTGTGCTGAAATTGTGATCTTTGGTGACAGTGGCGGATTTAGGCATAAGCAATATGGGCGATCGCCCAGGGTGGCATCTTGCTAGGGCGTAAAGGGGAAACGCTGCAAAAAAAAAAAAAACATGCCCAAGTAAAAATCATCAGTGCCCCAGTAAGCTTTGAGATACAATTTACTTATGCGAGTGTATTAGTTCAGAGTGGTAATTCCAGAATAAAGAATTTTAGTGGCCATTCACATTTGGCGTCTTTTGCACATGCAAGTTTGTTATTCTCTACGTGCAACCGAAACAATGCTGGTGAAGCCAAAACGGATATTAAAGTGAAACCAGAGTAACATTAAAGGCCTTTTCTTTTATGACACGAGGTGTTGACACGCAGCGAGTTTTGCAAGTTGATAAAACTGAATCTTATAATATAATGATGATCTTATTTTGACTAAGCATGGCTATGAAGCATAAAGGAGGGATGGCGTGAGGGGAGGTAAGACTTAATAATATTAATTCTCTGCCATGACTCGGGTCTAAGATAAACAGATAATTCTATAAAAACATATTTTTTGTATTCTATAGATTTGTTATAATTAATATTTATGCAAAATATTTCTTGTGATCTTAGCATATCACTCCAGTTTTGTCTTTGTTATTTTCCAGTTACATTTAGGATTGTTTTCTGTTATTTCGAATAATAATTGTATAATAATATTAATAATAATTTTATTTATAATAAATATAAATGTTTTTTAATAATCCCAATTCTGGTTTTGTCTATATTTTACCCAAAGTTGTTGTTTTTTTTTTTTTGGGGGGGGGGGGATGGGGTGATTCGCCCAGGATGCCATAGAACTGCCACTGCTTGGTGATTCATAAAATGATCCATAACCTCTGCTGTATATCATCAGGAGTGACGGGTATTAATTTGACTTTTTGACTTTCATTGACTTATATTTTACTTTGACACCGAAGCCCACAGTTTCAGCTAAAAATCTCAAATTCTTTCATTTTTGGGGTAAACTGACCCTTTGTAATGTCACTGATAACTGCACTTGAAGATTTTATCAGTGACTTTTTTTTACATCAATATTTTTGTTCCTACCTTGTTCATTTCAGCTACAATACTCTGAAAATGTGTTCAGTAATGAATTATCATTCCTGTGGAAACCTTTTTTGTATTTTGTCAGTTGTTTAAACACCAATATTCATAGGCTGCTTTGTCAATGACTGTAAAATTTGTGTGCAATCCACAGCACATACAGCAATGGTCTCTAACTCAAATCCTGGAGGGCCGCAGCTCTGCACAGTTTAGCTTCAACCACCTCCAACTCACACCTGCTTAATAGTCTCTAGTAGTCTTGAACACCTTGATTAGCTGGATCAGCTGTGTGTGATTAGGGTTGGAGCAAAAATTTGCAGAGCTGCTGGCCTCCAGGAATCAAGTTTGAGACTTGTGTCAAACAGAAAAGAGACCACTTGAAAATTCTCAATTTCTCTTGATTTCCAATTGGTAGTTATGTGTTTGAGTAAAACATAATTTATCTAGTGAACCACCTATAATAGATTGCAATAATGTTCTATAGATAGATAGATATTTCTATGAAAACATGTATGGCCAAAATAACAAAATGTCGCCTTGTTTAAGACAAGTTTACATTCATATTTGGACAACACAATACCAGTGTTTTGAAAAGAGTTAAGATGTCTGGATTTGATGAACAAACCTCTGATTTTTCCATCACAACAATTAAAACACTTATTATTCTGACCAATGTTTATTTTGTCCTAAACAGCTTTAAATGGCAATATATTTTACTATATGGTGCAGTATGTAAGTTTGACACCCAGTGGTTGAACTAGGTATTGCACTCCTGGATCAAAACAAACACAAGCGCAGGTTGCCAGATTGACTACACCAACAGCAAGGCTGATTTAGGTGTTGTTCTAAATAAAAGCAATGGCACATGATAGAAGGAACATTTTCTGCATTAAAAGGAGTTTTTGTCCTAACCAAAACATTGAATTGATATATTAGAAACAGCTTCTATTTCTCACAGGTGAACAACAGGATAAACTGATCGCCTCAGGAACATCATGTGCTTTATTCAGTGTTAAATGCTAATAATGTGAGTTTGAATGCCATTTTACATGACATTTATTGTCTGCTGCTGTCCACCAGAGTCACATTTCGGTCCTGGATGCAAGCTTTGAGAGTCTTCCTGACTGGATGAATGAAAAATGTGGTTTTCCAAAAAGGCAACCCAGTGTGCTGACTGCTGAATTATAATTTGGTAAGCTGACATTGGGCAGGTTAAAATTACCAAAACAAAGACAGGCACGTTCTGGCACAGAAAACACATTTTCAAAGCAGAATATCGGACTTCAGCATTGTTTTTCAGATAAACAAGTATGTTCACTTGGCATGTTTCCTATATCTGCAAACAGGATGGTTTTTTATGCTTTAGAAAAGCCAAAACTTACATACAGCACCTTTAAAATGTAGAAATCTTATCATTTTACACTCAAACCCATACCCAATAAATCCAAAGAAACTGAAAAATGTCCAAGTGGTCTCAGTTTTCCCCCATAGAAGTATGTCATATTTTGTTTTCTGTTATTAAATTTCATATTGGTACCCAACAAGCGTTCAGTCGAGTTTTGCTTTAAATCACAACACATTTAATGTTTAAACCATCCTCTCACACACACTGTTTGAATGGAACTGGAACTTAATCTGAAGAAAACAAAACCCCAAAAAAAAAAAAATCAGTGGACAAAACATTTAAAAAGATGGCTTACATTCCTTAACAGCGTTGAATGAGGTTAGCACAGAATTAGATGAGGAGATATTTCATTTTAACTTCTCCCAGCGATCAGCAGTCACTTAGCAGAACATTCACACCAACAGCTGCCACAACAAAGGCCATCTGTGCTGTGAGGAGAAAGAGAGAGAGAGAGAGAAACACGACCTGCCAACTAATGCTACAACCATTTGGCTAGACAGCAGTGGGTTTATGTATAGACAGAGTCCAAAAACTATTCTTAATTTAATAAACCTTTATAAACATTCTGCAGTGTAACAACGTTTAATGACGGTTTTGGGTAATTAAATATTGCAAGTACCTGTAATTGGAGTTAGACAGAAGATCCCTGCGTGATGCGAGATTTAATGATGACAAAAAAAAAGAGAGCCATTTTTATACACAACATTGTTAGAGACTAAGAGCACGTTTTCGGCAAACTCATGTTTGACATGCATAATTCATGGTATACAAACATCCGAGTTCTTCATTTGAGGCTGCGAGAAGATTTCACACATAACACCGTTCAAAAAAGCTCAACCGTTTGATTTAACAAATTAATATTGCACTTAAATACTCTCTTCAAGCACCAGCCGTCTAAGTCTCATTTTGACTTCTTACACATCGCTTTTTTTTGCATGAACTCCCCAAACGCGGTTTACTCTCACATGGAGTAATTAGTAAGAAAAGTCTCGTTTAAAAAAGAACAATGCCAAAAAACTGAACCTATAGGGAAATACTCTATTTTGTAACTTGTGTACAAATCTCAAATGCTCAAGTGCATTGTAGCAAAAAAAGAACCGGTGACTTTTTAGCTGAAGGGGCTACTGCTAGTCCTCGTTCTCTTGTCCTGAGCCTTCTGAACGATCGCCCTCCACGCGGTCTGAGGAGAGGAGAAAGAGCGCTCATTTACACACCTGTTCAAAGTCGTAAAAACTAAATGCTACTATTAGTATCTGCTGACAGTAAACAAGACTGTTAAGTGTCTGGTGTGGCAGTCTTGCACAAAAGCTGAATATCTGAGCATTTTTTGGTTTTGTTGAAAGAGAAAGCATTTAAACTTCATTCATGATCCATTGATGATGTAACAAAAATACTGGAATATAGCATACTGGAATTCAAATGTTTGGGTCAATCAAATTTTTCTTTAAATTATACACAAATACTTAATAATTAAAAAATAATTTAATAGTTAATCATTTAATTAAAAATAATTGAATCATAATTTTCTTTAAAAAAAAGTATATATGTATATATAACAAAAAAGTATATATGTAAAAAATATAAAAACAAACAAACAATAACAAAGAGAGCTGTGATTGGAGGTAAAAAGTTGTCCAGCTTCACAAAATAATAATTTAATCATAATTTTCTTTAAATTAACTTCGAGGGTGGGGGGGGGGGACATTACGCATACGCACATATTATGCAGCACAAGTGTATTAGAATAGGAAATCTGCATATTTACTTTTATTTTTTATTGATAATGTGACACGACTGGAGTAATAATGCTGTAAATTGAGCTGTCATTACAAAAATAAACTAGTATTTTAACCATTTAAAGTGCAAAGTTTTTTAAATTGTAATATTTCACATGTTATGCTTGATCAAATGAATGGATTTATAATAATAATAACAGCCCTAAACCATTGCACATACAGCTATACAAAAACTATTTAGACTACTAGAAAATACTCAAGTTTCTCAAGATTTGAGTGAAATGTTAATATTTTTTTTATTTTTTATTCATTCATTCATTCATTCATTTTCTTTTCGGCTTAGTCTCTTTATTAATCTGCGGTCGCCACAGCGGAATGAACCGCCAACTTATTCAGCATGTGTTTTACGCAGCAGATGCCCTTCCAGCTGCAACCACTCCTTTGGAAACATCCATACACACTCATTCACTACACACAATTTAGCTTACCCAATTCACCTATACCGCATGTCTAGATTGTGTGGGCACCCAGAGGAAACCCACGCCAACATGTGGAGAACATGCAAACTCCACACAGAAATGCCAACTGACCCAACCGGGGCTCGAACCAGCGACCTTCTTGCTGTGAGGCGATTGTGCTACCCACTGTGCCATCGTGCTGCCCTATTTTATTCTTTAATGATCTATAAATATTGTGATTTAAAGGTGTTTTTTTTTTTTTTGTATCCAATTGTTATGATCAGGGTTATTTCACCAAATAGTGCTATTGCAAGCTTTGTGATGTCTAATGAATATAAACCTGTCTGACATCTTTTTTGTTTTGCTCTAAATGACAACATTACTTAAATTGGGAAGAAATGTCATCAGCAGTTTGCAGAAACAAAAAAAAAATAATACATTTAAAAATAATACACAACTATGAAGTGTAAATCCTGAGAAACGTGTCATTTCCAAGTAGTTTCTTAATAGTTTTTACATTTTCAATGGTATATTTCTTACTCATGCTGTCATTAACATCCAGCTTTTTTCTTTATTATTAATTTCTCAAAATGTACCTCACTGTATTGACCTTAGTCTTTAATGCAGAATTGCACTTATTTTTGCAATTGTTTAGAACAGAACTAGGAATAACTGGCAGAAAACGGCCCTACAATCGTGTTCATGACTATACATAAACAAGTAGAATAATAAAATAAGAAAAGATCCGTTTGCAACATAAAGCAGCATAACAAGCTGTTTTTAATTGTCTAAAAATCAATGGAAGCGAATGAGACCAGAAGTTTTAAGCCAGAAAGATTCCAATGGCTCCTCCTGCTCATATGTAAAGAATAAGGTCAATGCTACATGATTAACAAGAGACATACAGAATCTGGAGGAGTTTCACCTGTTCTGATGTGATTTAATGATGCCAGCATTCGGAGCATGAATGAAGCAGGAACAGTGATGGTGTTCCTCGTCTCTTCCAGCATCAACTCATTACGAGCAATAACCTACAACACACAAACACATCAGCAAATTCAATCCATATTCATTACATTCATTAACACAGGTGGACAATCTCTGGGTGGGTTTATTTTCATTGTGTTTATCTTAAACTATTAATCAATTTTTTTTTCAATATTGCATTATTTGTATTCTTTTAAGCTATTAATCATTTTTAATCAATTATATAAAAAAAAAAAAAAAAAATATATATATATATATATATATATATATATATATATATATATATATATATAAATAAAAGCATAAAAGTATTATATACATTATATAAATGTATATATATATGTATATATATAAATGTATATATATATACACACAGATATATATACACACACACACACACACACACACACACATACATATATATATATATATATATATATATATATATATATATATATATATATATATATATATATATATATATATAATTATTTAAAACATTTATATAATGTATATAATACTTTTATTATATAATTTTATTAGAATTTTTCTCTAAACATTGGACCAAGGACCACCTGGTAAAAACCCGTCCAATACAATCTCAGTGCTTGGAGCTCTAGTGCCCTCTATTGGGAATTTCAGTTACATAGCAAACAACAAGTGTGAAACAACAAGTTAAAGACATGCATTTCAAAAAACACACATTTTCAAGTCCGAAGGCTCAAAACAAACATTGTCCGTACCTCGTCTGCAAGCACTCTGTTAAATGACGGTGACTGTTCTAAAGGCGACCACAGCTTAATGTCATAGTCGATCCCTGATGAAGCAAGAACTGCAAAAACAGACAGTCAGACCAAGTGTATATTATTAAAAGTGTATATTTAATGATGTCCTGTGTTTCTTTCTCACTGGGGTCATATGGGTGAGGCTGTAGGCAGTTGACCACGTGGTTGTCGGCCTCCAGCAGCATCAGGTGCTCCCCTGTGTGTCTGTCCCAGATGAAGATGTGGCCGCAGTCAGAGCCGCTCATCACAAAATTACTCCCCCAGAAACATGACTCCTTGATCTGTAGGCACAGCCACAGCAACAGAGGAAAATGTCTGTTAATGGTTCTTAGTGGAAAAAAAAATTGCTCATGAATCAGAACTACTAACTAACCAACAGGGAATTGCTTTTATTGAGACAGTGCCGTCCACTAATATTGGCTCACTTGGTAAATATGACCAAAGAAAATAGTGAAAAAATTATTCATAGTTTAACCTTTTGATTTTTTGGTCAAGATCATATGAAAAAAAATATTTCAGGAAATAACCTACTGCAAACATGGAAGCTTTTTAACAATAATTATTTATACCAGTGTATTTCTTTCAAATATTATTATTTTTTACAATTAGTTATTATTTATTTAGAATATACACACATTTAAGTAACAGACAAAACTATTAGCCATCCTGTGAAATTTGTTTTATTTTTTAACTATTTTCAATTAAGTGCTTTTTAATGGAGAGATTTTAGTTTTAATAACTTATTTAATTCTAATAACTAATTTCTTTAGTATTTGCCATTATGACAGTACTTATTTTACTAGTTATTTTATATATTTAAAAAAAATTCCCAAAGAAGGTTTGCAGCTGGAAGGGCATCCTCTGAGTTAAAACGTGCTGGATAAGTTGGCGGTTCATTCCGCTGTGGCAGAAAAATGGATGACAAGAAAATGGATGAATAAATGAATAAGTAAAAAATATAAAAACAAGCAAACAATAACAAAGAGAGCTGTGATTGGAGGTAAAAAGGTGTCCAGCTTCACAAAATGGCAAGCACCTACAAAAAAAGTACCAAAACATTTCCATCATCCAGGCAATAGTTGGTAAATTCCAGTTAACTGGAAGGGTTATGAATTATCTGGAAGATAATATGTGTTTGTCTCTTAGGAGAACGATTTTAGCATCCCATAAAATATCAACAAAAGAAAAATTTAGAAATTAGTTTGGTCTTGGGATCAGAAATTCCCCAAAACAACAACATGATGCCACCAACATCACCACAAACTCTTTGAAAGGGTTTCAGGAAAAATGCTTCTACTCTTATCCAACAACAAACTCAAGCATCATCAGTTTTTTTTATTAGTTTTTTTTTTTTTTTGAGCAAAGGACCAAAAGCTATTTTTCCACAGACGTCTTTGCTCATATCTGTCCCAGTGTTAGTGTATGTATGAGACAGTAAAAACAATACCATGGTCCTGGAGTTGCGGTGACCCTTGTACATCATCTTGACGGAGGGTCTCCTGATGTTCTGAGTCTCGCTCTCCTCCATCTCACGTCTTTCTTTCCTCCTGCGGAACAGCTCCTGGATTCGGGCCGCGGCCGAGCGTCTGGGATAGAAGAAAAGTACAGAATAACACTCGAAAACAAAAAACAACTTAACAACAGATCACCGCAACATTAGGCCAAGATGTTCACATTTCTTGTGCCAGACAGTATGTTATCTGAATAGTGTTGTTTTTCACACTTACGATTCATTTTTACAGCTGTAGCGCCCTCTATTGGACACTCACATGTTTTACTCAAAATGTAAGCAGCAGTCAGTGTGAACATAAGTGACACAATATTAAGCTGTTGTAGGTGTTTTCTTTCATTCTGGTCACTAGCTATGATTCAGATTTGTCCTTTAAAATCTATTATGTGTTTTACCATTTACCCTAATCATGAGCAGCAGTAATAGTCTGGGCAGCACAGTGGCACAGTGGATCGCCTCACAGCAAGAAGATCACTGGTTCGAGCCCTGGCTGGTTCAGTTAGCATTTCTGTGTGGAGTTTGCATGTCCTCCTCGGGTTTCCTCCGGGTGCTTCGGTTTCCCATATTATCTTCCAAAGACATGTGGTACAGGTGAATTGGGTAAGCTAAATTGTACGTTGTGTGTGTGTGTGTGTGTGTGTGTGTGTGTGTGTGTGTGTGTGTGTGTGTGTGAATGAGAGTGTATGGATGTTTCCCAGTGATGATGCAGCTGGAAGGGCATCTGCTGCGTAAAACATATGCTGGATAAGTTGGCGGTTCATTCCACTGTGGTGACCCCAGATTAATAAAGGGACTAAGCCAAAAAGAAAATGAATGTATGAATGAATGAATGAATGAATGAATGAATGAGTAATACTCTGTTCTATTTATCTGTTTATTTTATATGATGCAATGTTTCGATGAGGTTTCAGGTAACAATCTGGTTGATATCTTATGGATATACAGTGTAACTTTACAACGGCCTCTTTAAGAGAATTCAAGTTGTTGTGAGTGAATCTGCTGACTAAGCTCTGTTTGTAAAGAGCTGTGATAGCAGTTTCTACAATGTCTGTGTTGTATAAGTGAGTGTAGTTTTTTTCTTTAGAAACTAAAATATCTAGAATACCAATTGGGGTCAATATTATAATACAATAATCACCGTCGGTAACCCTTGGCGAGGGTTTATTTAATTCAGAACTAGTTTTTGAACACCAAAATAACTTTTAAATTCATGCATGGAGCTGTTTTACTTGGTTAGTAACTAACCAAAGGATCATCACACATTGTGCACTCTCAGGCAATAATCAAATTCATAGGAAACACTACATTACATAGTTAATAACATTTTACCAAGCCACACAATATAAACACACGGTTAATGAAGAGCAATGCCAGGTTCAGACTACAATTTGTTTTGGTCTATTATGACAGTCACTGTTTTAGATTTATATTTTGACTCCTTTATCATGTCATGGGCAAACTAAGTGACTAAGTGATTTCATCAACAAAAACAGAACTAGCAACAGATTTTCAGAAACAAGAGCGTTACTAAAGAATTACTATTGAAGTGTCATGATTTACATTGTCTTTTCATTAAACAACTCCTCACCCCAACCCAACCCCCCCCTCCCCTCCAAAAAAGATAACCATAGATGCTCCACTGCATAATTATTTGAAAACTGTGTACTGAAGAGCTTAAGTGGTAACACTGATCGATCTTTTCCTCCTTTTCTTTTTTGATAGGTACTTTTCCTCCAAAGTAAACATGTTGAACGGCAGAATGGCAGACAACACACCCAATACTACACCCTGTGGTTTACTGCCTGTAGTTGATACAACTTATCTTGCATTTGGAGGCGGTGCCTGGTGTTTGGGAAACCAATGATGTGAGCCAATTCTAGGAGGCAACTATGCAAAATCTTGAGAATGGACCTCCGCTCAGGTGTTATTAAATTATTAGAATTATTAAAACAACATGAGATATTGAGTGGAGAGATCAGTCCACTGGTTAGTGCGTTTATCAGTGTTGAGTCAAAATCATAGCCATTTTGATGCACCTTATAGAATTTACTTGGTGAATTTGATATTTTCCTCATATGCACACATCTCAGCTGAGTGCATAATTGTTTCTGTACAGTTTTACTATTTCCTCACTGGTGCTTCCATTCATAGGCTGCGTCCGAAACCACATACTTCCATACTATACAGTATGCTAAAATCAGTATGCAAGCCGAGCAGCATGTCTGAATTCACAGAATTCGAAAATCAGTAAGCGAGAAGTACCTGGATGACCTTCTACCTCCGGCGAGATTCTGAAGTGCGCATCCCATGCATGCTGTGCTATCCCGTGAGAGTGCCATGATGTCCCGTGAGAGAAGTCATGAATGGGAGTGAAGCAACGTAACTGATGCGGGTAGGTCACGTGACCATGACAAAATGGCAGATGTAGTACGTCCGAATTCCATTCATACTACTCAAATTCATACTGTATAGAATGTACTTTTCTAACGGCTATTAGTACGTTTAAATTCAAAAGTAGTACCTACTGAGTAGTTGGCGGTTTCGGACGCAGCCACAGTCTTTAATGTAATATCTGACAATGTACATAAAATTGGTGGATGAAAGCATAGTTAGCTAGAGTGACAGAACCTGACATGGATGACGTTGTGAATTGTTGATGATTGCCAATCACCAGAATAGATCACCCTATGTCACACAGATCACAAAATCTGTCTGATTTCCTGTAGTCTGAACTCGGCATAAATTAATTATACACCCCTTGCAATTAGATCATATTAGTGGGCATCTTAGAAACAGCACAGTACCTTATCATCCTATCACCTACAGTTGATCCTCTGTAACTAAATCTAATGAGAAGAGCAGAATTTCATTGACGCTAATCCAGTATTTAAAGGGATAATTCACCCAAAAATGAAAATGTCCACACACATTCAATTGGTTCTAAACTTCAGTCTTCTGTTGAACGCAAAACATGATATTTTGAGGAATGTTTGTAAAAAAGCAATCATTGACATCCATAGTAGAAACAATATGCTATGGAAGTCACTATTTTGTCAACATTCTTCAGTATATCTTCCTTTGTGTTCAACATAAGAAACAGAGCTTAACGTGCCGCAATTTAAAAACACATGCAATTACAAAAAAACGCTAGTAAATTAAGAAAAGACCCTCTTGTCCTTTGTATTTTATCAGCCTAAATAACTATACCCTAATCTATCACATTTTAGAGTCCCCTTGAAACATTTCCGTTATGTTCTGTGCTAGTTGCATGTGTTGTGAGAAAAATCAGGCGTTTTCTTAATTTGTTTCCGTTTTGTGAAAATGCAGTGCATTTTTTTTTTGTGTTTGCGTTCAGCATAGGCTCATTCTGAAAACATAGCCCTATACATGTTTCTGGAGATCACAAATTATTTAGCCAGAAGTACGTATGGCTGTATTCCATTTTTAAAACGAAATCAATGGGGCGGTATGACGCAGTTCCTTTTTGCGCTTACCAGTCAACCGCTTACCTCCGTATGGACGGCTTTCCTGCTATTACCAGTTACGTAGCCCTATATACGTTTCTGGAGATTGCGAATTATGTAGCTGGGCATACGTATGGCTGCATTTACTTTTTTAAATTTACAAAACGGGGCAGTAAGACGCCGTTTTGTATTCCTATATACACACTGTAGGGTGTATATAGTGCTGTAGGGTGTATGTGGCGCTGTAGGGTGTATATAGTGCTGTAGGGTGTATGTGGCGCTGTAGGGTGTATGTGGCGCTGTAGGGTGTATGTGGCGCTGTAGGGTGTATATAGTGCTGTAGGGTGTATGTGGCGCTGTAGGGTGTATATAGTGCTGTAGGATGTATGTGGTGGTGTAGGGTGTATGTGGTGGTGTAGGGTGTATGTGGCGCTGTAGGGTGTATGTGGTGGTGTAGGGTGTGTGTGGCGCTGTAGGGTGTATATAGCGCTGTAGGGTGTATATAGTACTGTAGGGTGTATGTGGTGCTGTAGGGTGTATATAGCGCTGTAGGGTGTATATAGTACTGTAGGGTGTATATAGTGCTGTAGGGTGTATGTGGTGCTGTAGGGTGTATATAGTACTGTAGGGTGTATATAGTACTGTAGGGTGTATATAGCGCTGTAGGGTGTATATAGTACTGTAGGGTGTATGTGGTGCTGTAGGGTGTATATAGTACTGTAGGGTGTATATAGTACTGTAGGGTGTATATAGCGCTGTAGGGTGTATATAGTACTGTAGAGTGTATGTGGTGCTGTAGGGTGTATATAGTACTGTAGGGTGTATATAGTGCTGTAGGGTGTATATAGCGCTGTAGGGTATATATAGCGCTGTAGGGTGCAGGTCAATCTGTGTTTTTTAAAATATTATTGGCTGGGTTTAGAGGAGGAGGAGGGTGGGTCAGTCGATCTGTCAGTCATTCAGTCAGTCAGTCATACAGTCAGCCAGCAGTGGCCTCGGGTGGATTTACGCGAGAACAGCAGCACGAATGGCACTCGCAAGAGAAATTTGAGATATGAAAAAGCATACACAGCGGCCTCTGGTGGATTCGCGAAAACAAAAACTGCAAAAACACGTAGCTCCTGGTTTGTATTTGGCGCTCTCCAGAAATGTATGTTTTGAGAATCAGCCTGGGTTGAAGCATTTGCAATACATATGCTGTCAATCCGATGAGGATCCTTTCTTAATTTGCTGCCGTTTTTTTGTACTTGAATGTGTTTTCTTAAATTGCAGCACATTAAGCTCTTGGAAACCATAGTTTAAAAACAAATGGAGAGTTACTAAATGATGAGGGAATTTTCATTTTTGTGTGAACTATCCCTTAAAGATAAACACACAGGACCTTTTTTTTACAGGACCTCCCGTCTGTCATAACATTCACATACATATCATCAACACTCATCATTATAGATTTAGACATGACGAGAGTCCATACCTCTGTCCCTGCCCTCCTCTGTACCTGGCTGACGGGATCAGGATGGGGTCGTCATCGCTGTCATCAGAGTCCTGATTATTGCGGGAGGGTTGAGTCGAACCCTGACTGGCTGTTCCTGCGCTTTCGCTGGTCCTGCACTGTTCGCTCAACTGCTCTGAAGCCGCCGTCTGAAGCTCCTCAGAGGGCTGACCTGTGTCTGTGGTAGACGGGTCTCCTGGAGGAGCAGGCGCTGGAGTGGAGCTGTTTTTAGAACTGATGCTGGGTTTTTCTGTGCTGCTGCTTGCAGTTTGGCTTCCATCAGGTGTGGATTCACTTTTTGAGGATGAGCTTGACTCTAGTAATGAGAAAAAAAGGGCTTTTCACACTGTTAAGATAATTAAGCAATGAAAGTGTAGTGATGGGCATGATGTGTTTGTTGACTGACTGTGTCCTGTGGGCTCCTCTCTGCTCTGACTCTCCTCCACCCCTCCAGACTTCTGTCCTCCACTGCTGCCTTTAGCACCAGACGCTGGACTGCTCCTGTACACAGTAGCACACACAAGTTACTTATCCTTTCTTACACTATCAGAAATAAAGGTAGACAACCTGTCGCCGGGGAAGTAACTTTTTAAAAAGGTATATTGTTGTACCTAACAGGTCCACAGTTGTTCTTATTAATGAATAAAAAGCACAAATGTGGACCTCATAATACGTTAAAAGGTGCAAAATTGTTCCTTTAAGGTACCATTATGCACCATTTTCTATAGGATGCTATACAATACCTTATTTGTATATACATTAGATTAGTCAGTACCAAAGCTGGAGCTAATCTAACAAATTAACGTAAGATAGCGGTCCAAAAACGAGTACACCCAAATGAATATGCAAGGGAAAAATATGAAATCAAATTTCAATAAAAAGGAAAAATCAAGCGAGACATAAATAATATTAAATTTAGTTTACATCATTTGAATTTAAATGTATTATCTGTCTATTCCCAAAGATGTCTAGTGAACAAGCTCTTATTTTAATGAATATAACTGTTTTGTTTAAATGCAACAAACTATATATAAATATATATATATATATATATATATATATATATATATATATATATATATATATTATATATATATATATATATATATATATATATATCTATATTCACAGAGAAATGGATTAAAGTATTAAATTCAAAAGGGGGTGTGCTCATTTATGTTGTGTACTCTATATCTCATATTCCTGTACATGTTTAAGTCAAGACTGATTGTGTGTGGTCGCTCACCACTCATCTGTGAAGTCCAGTTTGATGGTACTAGTGGTGGTGCCCTCAGTGCTGTAGTGCAGACTAAGCACAGGCTCTGCCGTCCCGGACCGGCCAGATCCCGAAGGAGTGCTGACGCTGATGTTGCCAGGGCTGGTGCCAAGCGAAGGCGCTGATGTGGATGGCACACTTTCCGTACTCTCTGGAGGAGCCTCACTGACGCCTGTACTCTGATCACCGATTACACGCCCCGCTGCTTCTCCTGAAGATTTCACTCCTGGAGAGGCAACAAAGCAAACAAGCAGGATGTAAAACTGAGCTCACAGAAAAAAAGTGGTTTCCTCAGAAACACTGGGTTAATCATAAGCAGCTTTTCTGAAATATTAGCATGTGATTATTGTGAAAAGCAGGAATGATATCCACAATTAATTATGCAAAATTGAGGTAACACTATACCTAAAGTATCAGTTCTCACTATTAACTAATGGATTATTACCTGTCTGTTATTAGGATACGCTGTAAAGTATATCTGTTAATTATCAGTTTCCGTATTTATTATTTACAAGTGTTTTCCATTTATTTACAGCTGTGAATTGCATTATGAGATTTCTGCTTTGTCGACTTTCGATGTTGAAAATCATTGAACTCTACAGTTTAACAAAGTGACTTTCATTTACATTTTAGTAGTTTGAAATAATATAAATGTAAAAGAAATTACATATAGAGAAAAAAGTTTGTAAAATAACAGACTGACAGTGTATGACAAGAGTTTTGTACCATAATATACAACACCAAACCAGACAATATATCACTTAAAATTTATAAAAATGGTATTAAAAGTCAAAGGTTAAAAGTTGAAAAAAATATCAATGGCCCATAATACATGAATGCATATATACATATTTACAGTGTATTGGCTTTTTATTAGTACTTATAAAATACATATTTCGCATGATCTTATTCTACATCCCTAATCCTACCCAATACCTGAATCCAACTAACCCTGTAAAAACTATCAATAATCAGCAAATTAGGAATTTATTGAGCTAAAAGTCATAGCGTGACCAAATATGATTGTACACACAGAAAACCTATTAAATACAAGCAAATTTTAAAATGCAAATGTCACAATATGGGTGAAATAATGCTGTTTAACCATTCAGTGTAAACTGATAAACTGTAGTACTGTAAAAATAAACATTTTCTGAGCTATACTTATTAAAATACAAAATTAAACAAGTGATCATGCTATATATTAGTGTATTTTAAAGGATTAAGGGAGTTTAAAGATAGTAGGAAGATTTATGATAACAATTAATTTGTATTAATAGAGTATTTTAATATAAAATGAGTCTTGTGGTAAATATACCTGACAAGACTTTTTTATACTGTATATATGAGCTATTGTTAAACTGAATTACAATTTATTAGTTATTTTCTCTAAATTATTGTTTGACCATCTTTATTTTTTGCTTAAAAAAGGACAGTTTTATATTTAAAAAGAAAAATAAATAAATCTGAATCACACTTTTGTTTTAAAACTTTCTTCTTTGAAGCTGCTGCAAAATTACATCACACAAATTAATACACTGACACATTGAATTTCCATAAAGAATTAGATTAGAGTTTGTTAAACTTCAACAACTGCAAGCAGTTAACTGAAAGCAAAGGTATTAAGTACAACACAAGTGGAAGTAAAGGAGTTTGAACATCTGCCGCAAAGTGGAACTATCTTCAAAATTGGCTTTTCCTCAGTTCTGAGTAATCATTGCATATTATGAAGCAGAAAAGAAAGAGCATATTTAAAGGAGTCATTCTCTTTTGTCTATATAAATGATAATACAATGAATGTTTTGAATTTGATTAAAACTTTATATTAAAAATGGCAACAACAAAACTATGTACAGTAAAATTATTTATCGAATGATTTCTGAAGGATCATGTAACACTGGCAACAGGATTAATGACTGCTGAAAATTCAGCATTGCCATTACAGCGATAAATTACATTCTGAATTAATGAAGATAAAAACATTTATAGAATTGTAATAAATCTGGGGGACTTCCGGTTTGGTGAAGAGAGAGCAGCAAAGATGAGGATCTCCCAACCCATTTACCTCTAAATATAAAAAGCGTCTTCTTTTTCAATCTAATTACTTGACGAAATAAAATAGAACTATATATAGTTCAGTAAGTGAAATGAGCAACTCCAAACAGAAGCAAGGTACTGCGCCAGCAACACGGTTAGGTGCTACCCTTGCCGGAAAGTTAGCAGTTCTGGCGGCAAACGATACGGCTAGCAGCAAAGATACACCTGAAACAGTCAACACGGATAACTTGTCAATGAGGCAGCTAGTCTCCGAATTAGAATTGTAATAATTTTCCTAAATATGAAAATTGGCAACTATTGTAATCAAATAAATGAAACCTTTTGGAGAAACAGAACCAAAAATTGATAAAAAAAAAAAATTCAAGCACAATTATAAAAGTTAATCTTTTTTTTTAAAACTGTGAAGCAATTCAGAAATTTGCAGAATGATTTCAAAGCATGATAAAAGGTAGTTTTTCATTAAACACTGTAAAGATTATATGCCAAAAGTCATGAGAACAAATGCTTTTAAGTTACTTTTACTTATTTGAATATGTTAACCAGGTTTCAGCTAAATTATTTAAGTCAGGGGTGTCCAAACTCGTTCCTGGAGGGCCGGTGTCCTGCTTATTTTAGTTCCAACCCCAATTTAACACACCTGAAAGAAACATCCGGAGAGGTGTGTTGAAGGAAGTTGGAACTATGCAGGACACTGGCCCTCCAGGACCGAGTTTGGACACCCCTGATTTAAGTTGTACAAAGTTTAACTTAATATTTTTAGTCAGTTTGATCATTTGATTCAACTAAAAATGTTATGCAGCAAGAGGTTTATTTGTATGACCCCTTTAAGTTAAACTCAATTGTTGGAAGCCGCATCAGTCTTGTGGAGGATCAATTGATTGAGTATAAAACAACAACAAAAATGTCTACAGGTCATTATTGGAAAGATGAGCCGTAAACGAGCTTTGCATCAAAAGAAGAGGGAGGAAAAAGTCCATAGACTGATAATGCTCCACAGAAAGCCTCTTTGTGAAGTTTACTGAAAGGTAAAAAAAAAAGTCTTCTTAAGATCATAAAGGACAAGAGCTGCTTCGGTCAGGAAGCTCAGACGCAAGGGTGGGAAAGAAATGGGAAGAAGTAGAGGAAAAAGTAGGAAAGGACGCACCCTGCTCCTCCTCCAGAGTCATGGATCTGAGCTGTTTGTTTACCACAGATGAGGGAGAATCTGAAACGAAAATAACACGGTACTGAACAAATGAAACAACAGGAGAGCCAGTACAAACATATTCTGTAAGTGCAGGCTTAAATCCTCAGAAAACACACTGCATCACAGGCAAAAAACTCAAAATCCACAAACTCTGTAAAGATGAGTTCAAGAGGCAGGCTAAGTATTGAATTAGAAACACAAAGCCAAGGTTAAGGATTAGGTGAGTTGTCCGTTAAAACTCTGAAATGCCATCCAGGAGGTGAGCAAAAAATGCATGGGCTTCTTTCACTTTCAAGCAGAATAAAAATTAAAGAGTTGCACAGTAATCCACGTCTCAGGAATTGAGGTTGATGGTGGCAGAAGAATTGATTAGGTTTCCAGACCTACAATCACACTGAAGTGACAAAGCAACTGGAAGTCATTCAAATAGAAGCACAAAGAATGCATACATGCCAGCCAGCACTGGGGCTATCAAATGAAGTTTTTTTTTTCCAACACATGCATGCAGGCTCATTGGAAATACGTGTTATTACAGCCTACATTTGTTTTGAAACTGGAAAAAAAGCATACTTTAACATGAGCTTGACTGCAGTTTCTAGGTAAAATGAACGATACGAGGCGGTATAACTCCCACAGCTTTTCACACTAATGACATTTACAAAGACAAATCATTGACAAATAAAAGGTTGTGTTTGTGCAGGAATTTGCACAACACCAAATAATACTGCAAAACAGCGTCTATGATTTGTAGTTAAATATGTTTGACTTGCCTATCTATCTCTATGCAGACAACTTCTCTAACATGGTCAGTTTGCTCAGTAGCTCATCTTGTAAGGTGTTGCATTTATGATTCAGAGCGCTCAGGTTCAAGTCTGGTGAACCATCGCTTCACAAAAGAGATAAAAGCAAGATGATATGAGTAGGCATGTGCCGGTATCACATTTTCATGCTGCGATTAATTGATTGAGCTTTTATCATGGTATACGGTATTATCACGATATTGTAATTTTACAAGAGAAACAGGTAAAAAAACACAAAAAAACTTCAATTTCGTCAACTTAGTAACTTTAATAACTTTTTAATTAACTAAAAGTACTTCAAACATTTAAATACAAATAAATATAAATAAAATAATACACAATATAAAAGTAAACTTGAGCAATTATATCCAAGTGAATGTGCAAAGGGAAACCGTCTTCCATCAGCAATCGTGGAATGAACTGCCAACTATTCCAGCATGTTTTATGCAGCAGATGCCTTTCCAGCCACAACCCAATATTGGAAATCACCCATACACACTCATTCACACACACTCATACACTACAGTCAATTTAGCTTATTCAATACACTATTCACTCAGCCTATATTCAATAATAAACATAACAAAAACTGCCTGCTAATGCATGGGTAAATCTGCAAAGGGAACAGTGTTACATTTTAACCTCTTTCACCTCATCCTGCTTGCTGTTTCACTATCTAAACAATGAAAACATAATATAAGTCAAATTTGTTTCATTTTGATATTTGATTTACACTGTCTCTTTTGCAGAATATCAGTTTTAATAACCAATAATGGCCATTATAACAGTATAACGTACATTAAATTTAAACGATAAAGGTAAGCAATCAGTCTATGTGCAGAATCAGTGTATGTGGTTACATAAATTAATATATTAGCTTATCTTTGCACTCAGCCAAAACAGTTAACTGAGAACAAGTGATTCAAAAGACATAAGAATTGTTAGATAGAGACAACAAGATGAATTCAATATCACGTTTAACAACTATAGTGAGATGAGATCATCCAGCAGATGAACTGTCTGACATGCACTATACACTCACCTGGGGTTAATGCTTACCCGCTGAACTAGTGGCTGCAGCTCAGGGCAGAGAGTGTGTGGTCACGTGATTTGCGTTTTAGCCGTGTACTAGAATGAACAGAGAACTTTTCAGAATCGCTAAATGAAACGCCGGTGTATTTCCCGCGATTTCTCTGCGCCTCCCTTGCGTTTCTTCTCTCTGACTCTCGACTATTTTGACAAATACACACAGACGACGCACGCTCACACGAGTCCAAAATAGGAGTTTGTGATTGGGCCAGCCCAATGTCAACACCGAAAAGAGCCAATGGGCTGCACAGTGTCTCATGGACCGGCCCGGTCTGTCTGTCCGGGAAAAAAAGCATCTACTTTCAGAGAGTCACAGATCACAGCAGCGTCAATCAATAAGGCAGAAAAAAACGATAGGCTGCTAAGCCTTTTATGGGCCGATCAAATCATAAGACGATGATCAGCCCGGCCCAAAAAGTACGTCGGCCCACCGGTAAAGTGCCCGGTCTGCCAGATGGCAAGTCCACCCCTGCGTGTGAGGATTATAGCGCGGTGGCAGCGGCGCCGCGCACACAGGGCTTCTACATGTGGGGATTGTTTACATCAGAGTGCGCATCAGTTCTGCGCAGCATATACGCAGTGTTTCTTGAAGCGGTTGATGGAAGATAAGCTAAGGCGCGTTCTAAGAATATAAATTCGGATCTAATATTTTTCACGGTATTTTGAAGTGCCCGCGATAACAATATCGTGCATATTCATTACCGTGATTTATCGCATTACCGAATACCGGCACAAGCCTAGATATGAGATGTAAAATCAATGTAAAACTATGTGGCTACTATCGATTTTTTCTTACATTTGCCTTTTAAAAAAACAATTTGTTGATTTTAGAGATGGGCCAGTTAAACTCTAGTGCTATTTTGGGATTTTGCCTACCCAAATTTAAAAGCTTCCCAAATCCACATGCAGAGGTGTAAATGCAAAGATTTGGTATCATTTTAAAGACGACCCTTTGAATTTTCATAAAACACTATTGAAAGTGTTTAAAATATCTGTATATGTTGTCTGTGTTATAATTAACACCTAAAAAAAGAGGCGCTTTTTGTATTTTTTTTTTACAAACTCAAATTTGAAAGTGTACCTTTTAGGTTCTGTGTGGTCTAGCTTGCTGTAATAAATTTTGGTGGTTTCTGCACATGTCTGTAATCATGGGAATAAAGAAAAATGTCTCTACCATAATCAATGCAAAAGTTATTGTATTTTAACTGATGAGAGGTTGGGGACCGGTCATTGTTTTCATATTTCACTATAATTATTTTTGATCAAACATAATTAACTGTGTTTGGACCACGTCAGACATATAAAAGGATTACTTATGCACATCACGTCAAAAACAGAGGAGAAATGTCCCTGAAGCGCACAGCATAAGGTAAGAGATGACAGCTGTCGGTGCTATCTAAGGCTGCTTATTGATCATAAATGTATTTTCACTTCTGCGCCATGGAAACACCGTGATTCATTTGACAACCATTTGATATGAGAATATAATTCAGTAAAAAGAATGCTAGAACCGTATGAGCACCGGCAAGAGCTTTCATTTGAGCTATAACTTGTACATGTGCCATATATGAAC